>NW_016807308.1:483286-566272 GCF_001698545.2 Rhinopithecus bieti
TTTTTTTTTTTTTTTTTTTTTTTTTTTTTGAGACGGAAGCTTGCTCTGTTGCCCAGGCTGGAGTGCAATGGTGCGATCTCTGCTCACTACAACCTCCGCCTCCCAGGTTCAAGAGATTCTCCTGGCTCAGCCTTCTGAGTAACGGGATTACAGACGGCCACCACCACGCCTGGCTAATTTTATTTTATTTTGTATTTTCAGTAGAGTCAGAGTTTCACCACGTAGGCCAGGCTGGTCTCGAACTCCTGACCTCAGGTGATCCGCCTGCCTCCACCTCCCAAAATTTTGGAATTAGAGGTGTGAGCCACTGCGCCTGGTCCCTAAGTCTTAATTGAGATTCCTGGGCTAACAGAAATCATATGTGATATAACTACTAGGTTAACCAAAACACTAAATTTTCCCTACAAGAACTAAACACTAAATACTAATTGGGCAGGAATTATGTAAATGTGTGTGGTAACTTATTTTATGCGATCAGAAACTCTGACCATATGATACATCTTTGATTAATAAAATGGAAAATGAAATTTAGCAAATACAGCTTATTTAGTAGAAAATATCTTCAGTAACATAGGCTTTGGAGAGTAGTTGGGGATAGGACAAGTGATTTTTAAAAAGATCTCTGCTGGGGCAACATTGCATGATGTTGAAAGCACAGCATCTGGAGCCACTTGCTAACTGGGTCTTTTTGGGCAACTTACTTGACCTCTCGGCTACTCATCTGTGCAAATCCATCTGTAATATAAGGGAAAATTTCCCGCCTGTTAGTGTCATGGGGAGGATTAAATCAGCCAATTATGTAAAATGCTTGAGCCTGTGACATAGCAAGGGCCATGCAAGTGCAGCTACGATGATAATTCATGGCTAAACTGCTGTGGCACACTCCCTTGTTTTAGAGATGAAGACATGAAGAGCTGGGGCAATTGGAAGACTTGAAAGCCTTGTCACCAAACTCAGATTCAAGCCAGAACACACATTTCTTGACCCCCACACCCACACTCTACCCCATTGTTGCCTCCAGTAAAACACAAAGTTTTGGACGTAACTTCTTTCTCCCCATTGTGATTTCTGCACTCAACTCCATCAGATAGAGGAAAGATGGTGGCAAAGAGAGATATAGCCTTCATTAAGTCTTTCAGTACAATTGTACTACTTCTTTTGGTTTGACCAGATCAAGACTGTCAGTTCTCTGGATGTGCCTCAGGGTTTGTCGCTGGGTCAGTAGGCTTCTGCCTCACTGATTCTGAGGAGGAAAGGAGCTAGCTCAAAGAATGTGAAAGCCATTTGCAGATGTAGCTAAGTTTTCCTGTTATCCCTGTGCTCCTATAATTGAAATAATAATAATGATGGTTAGTGACTAAGATGGATTTCTACTGGATTTTAAGCAATTAGTTGACTGGGTGAAGTTATGTTGCAAAAAGAGTAAGTTTGGAATTAAGCCTGTACCCCAATAATCTTGATGAAAAGAGAACGTGACATTGTACTTCAAATAATGAGCCAGAATGAAGATGGTTCTTTGTGAGAGGCTTGTCCTCATGAATGCACAGACACCTCTTTCTCTGAGAACACTTATAGTTTTACCTCATTAGAAGCCAGAGGCTAGATTAAATCAGTCACTTTCAAGTTCATGCCCATGATCCATAGCAAGATGGACATTTTATATCACAACCCAGTATAGACACACACAACAAATAAAAATTAATATGAAAGAGTTTTTACCCTTGTTAAATGGGATGCATTATGATATTTTCATTTTATTTAAAAAATAGTGTTTCAAAAATGGTTTATAAAAAAATACTGATTGTAATCCATTAGATTGATGTTAGGACCCACTTCTCACATCTGACCTGCAGTTTGAAAACACCATATTAAATGGATCTTGGGGTCTCTTTTTTAGTTCTAATACTATAAAAATGTTGAATAATTAGAATATTAAGAATACAGGCCAGGCGCGGTGGCTCACGCCTGTAATCCCAGCACTTTGGGAGGCTGAGGCGGGTAGATCACGAGGTCAGGAGATTGAGACCGCCCTGGCTAACACCGTGAAACCCTGTCTCTACTAAAAAATACAAAAAAAAATTAGCCTGGCGTGGTGGCGGGTGCCTGTAGTCCCGGCTGCTCTGGAGGCTGAGGCAGGAGAATGGCGTGAACCCGGGGGACGGAACTTGCAGTGAGCCGAGTTCGTGCCACTGCAAGTCAGCCTGGGCGACAGAGTGAGACTCTGTCCCCTACCCCCCCAAAAAAGAATACAACGTTGACGATTGATCGCTGCTCTTCATGCCTCATCTTAAAGTGCTGAACGACCATGTATTTAGGGGTATTCTTGTAGGGAAAACATTTGCTTTTTGCACATCTTTCACTTCCTTATGGGGTTTATCACATCCTCAAAATAGAAAGGAGGCACTTGTATAGCCTAAAGTAAATCTGTAAGTGTATATTTTGTGTATTAGTAACTCATTAGTACTAAACTTCGGGTAATATGAGGGAGCTTAATTCTAGTGTCTACATTTTTCAGTGAATACAGATTTATTATTTAAAAATATATTATTTTAGCCTAAAAAATCAAGTTGCAAAGAAGTCTCTCATGCTATTATTTGTATTTTATAAGGCTCAAGTGCGTACTTGTATTTGTGTAGAGTATTTTCACAAAAGAAACTGGTAACTGCCTGTGAAGACTGGGGCGTTAGGGATTCTGTTTGGGTAGGAGACTTCCATTTTGTTGCATGCATTTGGGAGGAAAATGCCTTATTAGCTTAGAGAAAATGTTGATACAGATAGTTAACATTTCTGTAAAATAAATGGATGGGATTACCATGATCTCCGAGATTCCTTTCATTCTGAAAGTTTAGGATTTTAAACTCTGATTTTGTGTGCTCAGATAGCCATTGTATATCCAAGTCAAGTTGAAAGAACCAGTTCTTGCTACTAAAGAATTTATATTCTCTAAGCTGGGCACGGTGGCTCATGCTTATAATCCCAGCACTATGGGAAGCTGAGACGGGTGGATCACTTGAAGTCAGGAGTTTGAGACCAGCCTGGCCAACACGGCAAAACCCTGTCTCTACAAAAATACAAAATTTAGTCAGCCATGGTGGCAGGTGCCTATGGTCCCAGCTACTTGGGAGGCCAAGGCAGGAGAATCACTTGAATCCGGGAGATGGAGGTTGCAGTGAGCGAAGATCACACCACTGCACTCCAGCCTGGGTGACAAAGTGAGACACCGTCTAAAAAAAAAAAAAGAATTTATATTCTCAAAAGGATGGGAATGGATATGCATATGTTAAAGAGGTCATGAGATATATATTGTCATTTATAGAAAAGCTAGGCTATCTTTTGCAGATTGAGTTGTTCTAAATAGTCTTTAAAAATTAGCAGCTAGTTTTAGCTACAAAAATCAAAAATAATTTTAGATAGAAATCCATCTAAAATGTACTATATACTTCACTGCTTCACCAGGAAATGCTATGAATACAATGGACCTACCATTATTATGAACTGCAGTTACTAACTAAACAGTGGCATGTCATGGTACTATCATTAGAGTCATTTGAGGTACATAGGGCTATTTGTTCTCAGTGTAATAACTTCATCCTGCAGTTTTTAGTAGTTTTGTTTTTCTGGCTTCCTTTGTAGATTACATTGTTGACAACACTCAGAATGCTGACTTGGAGGAAGAAACTCTCTGTTCCACTTCCAATTCATTGGCCTAATATGTCAGCTAATAACATTTTTAAGAGAAGAGTATGCAAAGTGTTCATGGGCTCTGAGTTGGGCCTCACTTTAAATAGCATACATGCATTTTAATGGATGGACTTTGTAATATCTCCTTCAGCTGCTTAGACCTTTTAGCTTTATTAGTTTGTGGTTCTTGTCTGTGTTCCTAATAGGTGTGATTGTCTCATGGCTTGGAACATGGCCTAGAAATAACTGAAGGGATGTGCAAGAATGGCAAGAAATGGAAGGAAGAAGCCAACGGCAAACAGAAAAGTGAAAAGCACAAACACAAAGAGCTTTAAATAAGGAGTTACAGAGTATTTAAATATTAGGGATTCTGTCAAGGAATACGCAAATCAATTATAGCATACATTGAAGAATAGTTATTTCATTCTCTTGTTCAAGGAAGGATTAAAGATTAGTAGGAGCTGCGAAAAACAACATTCTCGCCCATGTAACATAAATTGCTAAAAAGAAAAGGAAAATTAGGACAAATAGCCATCTTTTCTCTTTACTTTTAAAATATTAAATTCATATTATACATTTACATCAATTATCTCATTTGGTTCTCATAATTAAGGTTATAAACAGCCAAAGAACCAGAGCACCTCCAGATTGCCTAATCCCTGCGGCGCCATTCACAATGCGCTGGGAGTGAGGGGCACCAATCACAGAAATACAATGTAAATCATGCCCCTGGAGATGGATGCATGGCTGTTGACAGTCAGTTACAAAGCTTTCTCCCTCCAAGTAGTTGCCCAGTTTTTATGACAGTGTGGAGATAAAGTCTGAATTAACAACAACAACAACAACAACAACAGCAAAGGCAACAACAAAAACCTTAAAGCAAACCCTGGAAGTGGAATTGGTTGGAAATAAGCATTAAGAAAGGCCACAGGATTAAACTCTCACCCCCAGGGCTGGGCAGGGAACTTTCTGATCTGTCAGTTGAAGGAGACCCCAACCTCAGGACCATAGGCACCAGCAGAGCTTTCAGAATATGTACCTACTGCTACACATTTTTGAAATATTTATGATATTCTTTTGAGCTCCCCTGGATGTGCATTTGACACACCAAAATGCATCACCTGAAGTAAAAAAATTCTCTGAGGGAGGGGTGCTCAAGAACTTAACCAAAACAAACCTCAAACTGAACCAAACTATAAAATAAAACCAAACTACCCATCCCAAACCCCCATTAAGCAAGGTCAGATTTTACAGAGGTTTGTTTATCCACAGAGAAGAGATGAGCTAGTGATTGGAATGTAGTAGGATATCTGCATCATATTCAGACTTGAACAAAACATTGAATTCGACGTGCTGTACAATTTCCCCGGACACCTTTGTTCCACATAGCTTTGATAATAACACAGCCAGGCAGATTGAAGGAGGCTGAAGGTGCCATTTGTAAAAGGTAACAACAGTGGCATTCTATGCAGTTCCGAGGGTCTGTCTCTTAGAAAGTCACCGTGGTTTGTATTTTATGTATGTGTTAACAATCCAAGAAAGAGAATGAACAGAATGCTCATGGCAGTTGTTGAAAAGACTAAATTGGGAGGTGTTACAAGCTTTGATAAATGGCCAGGATATGGACAGCAGTATGGTTCAGAAGACAAAACAAGTCAGAAATATGGGATGATAAAAAAAATGAAATTGTCTTCAGAATGATGCAAACAAATATCTGGCCAAAAAAAAAAAAAAAAAAAAAAAAAACACATCAGAAGCACTCATTGAAGAAGAGAATCTGGAAAAGCAGGATTATTAGTAGTAATTAAAGAAGGAGGGAGCACCAGGAGAAATGTGGACAAATTTACAGTGAATATTAACAACAAAAAGACAACAGGACTGTGTGAGTCAGTGTGGAAGCCCCGAGGGGAAGAGAGGCTGTGGCCTCTCATACAACTGTAGCTAGAATTACTCCCAGACCACTGTATTCAATTTCAAGCACCTAAATAAACAAGCAGTGTTGACAATCGTGGAGAGAAGTCAGAGATAAATAATGAAAATGATTAATGGAAGAGAAGGATTGATTTATGAAGAAAGATTTATGGAGTGTATCCTGTGGTTAAGCAATGGTAAACTATGCAAAGCCAACATGGTACAGTCTGGAAATGATGACAATGCCTACACTTCATATTTAGGTGTAGAAATGTAAGGAGAAAAAAGGAACTGCAAGGATAAAATAGGATAGAATTAACTAATGAGAGGGGAAACATAAGACTGAATTTTCAACAATGTTGATTGAACTTGTGCTAAGACCAGTACCTATTTTGATGAACTGCTCAATTATAAATCATATTTTTAAGGTGCATGCTGAATCCACTGTCAGTTATAACACTATAATCAGAAAGCCCATTGAAAGGGATAATTCCATCCTGGCAGCAACATGGCTAGAACAAATGGATCTCTTACTTATAATTTCACTGTTTCTCTTCTTTGACCTATCAGCAAACAAGCTTGCTTTTAACAGAATTCTAAAATAGATGCTTTTGTCAGTTTAATAAGGAGAAATTACAAGGGGCAAAAAGCTCCTTTTTATTCCTATTTTAAGTAAAACTGTAGTATCATTTTCTATACTCACATCTTACTGAGTGGCCTCCCCGCCCTGCATCCAGAAATTATGTGTAAATGGGAAAGAAAAAAAGAAAGAAAGAAATCTGAGGCTTTGTACAGCTTTAAAAGACATCTGCCTACTTATCTTCACTTTAGTGGAAAGGTTAGTTTTTTTGTTGTTGTTTTTTTTTAAACATTTATGGGAATTTTCTGTCTCGTTGATTGAAAAGGCAAAGAAATGTTTTTATAAACTATATAAGTGGTCATATGATACCACTTTCAACATATTTTAAGACTGAGACTGCAAGACAACCCAATTTTTATTCCCAGTTTCCCTTGATCATATTAGAAGTACATATTATTTGTTGAAGGAAAACAAGACACTCACCATAGAATAAAGTACGGAAAAAGATAAGTATCCTGCCCATGGGTCTCCAGTCTAATCTGAAACTCTTAGGGAAAATGACCACTTCAGCATAATTATAAGTGACACTTAGCGTATCACTAGCAAAGTTGAAGAATTAAGCCAGAATCGTAAGATACGGTTATACTGTCAAATATATCCTAGAGTAAATCTTTGAGGCCTAAAGAGACTGAAACTGCTTAGTTAATGGCAAGATATATTTAAATGGTAAAATAAAAATGCTCCACGGTTTAGCTTGAGCATAAACTTGAAGCCCAGCTTTGACTCTGTTGGCATATCTGCAATGAGATCTTAACAAATGACAGTGATCCTGTGTTTCATGGTATCAGCTACTACAGTAGGTAATAGTTGCCTAGCACAGAGTTGACACTCAACAGATATATGCTGAATGAATGAATGAATAAATGGAGGAATTAACTGGCCCAAATGGGAAAAAGAGGTGGTTCAATAGTTGACCTTAAAAATTTCCATGTGTTGACTCCACCTAAAACCAGCTCTTAGTTCTACAACATCAATCAAACGTGACTGTATTGTCCCTTCCCCCTTCCAAGTTCCTCTGTCATCCTTTTAAATCATATGTTATTATTTTCAATATCCATTTGAATTCACCAGGCATTTACAGAACACCTACTCAGTGCCAAGTATTGGGGTAGGTGCTGCGGACCCAAGATGAATGAGACAATTTCTCTTCTCAAGGAGTTTGTGGTTCATTGAAAAGAACAAGTAGACACACCCACATCAAAAACACATAAAAAACAAGTTATTGTAATTCATTAAGATGACTGTTGCAATAGGGGTTTGTGTGAGGGGCCACAGCAGCATGGAGAAGACAGTAGCTAAATCCTGGGTGTAACAGAAATGTGAGAAGTACTGGAACTTCTTTTCCCCTCCAAGGATTCTCTTGACCTTCACTTTAACTTGAGTCTAAGTACACATATGTGTTTAGAAGAGGGGATTATTTACCCCAGACCTCATACTTTTCTGCCGTCTACATTCTATGACACAAGGGCATCCCTTTTTATAGGGAAGTTTGACCTTTAATGTTTCCACAATTAGTTGCCTGTAAAGATAAAAAGGTTTGCTTAAAATTCATTTGTGATCTCTCTGTTCAATGTTAAGTTTCCATTGGGTCCTTAGGAAATTATTTAAAATGAAATCAGTTGGCAGGAATACTTGATTTCATGTGTCAAATAAAAGAGCCAGTAAAACTTTATTCTCAGCAGGAGTGTAGCATGTGAAATTGCTGGTTTGCAAAATTCATTTTAATCTATTATTTTATCAGCATATTTTGTTTTGGTAGGTAGTGAAAGGTGCACTGGATAAAAGTACAATACAAGCTGTAGTCTGCAATATCTAAAAGAAATCTACTTAGCAACATATTAGGTATGCTTTATTCAGTCTGCATAACACTGAGGTTTTAAATTTAATTTATGTTTCTGTTGACTGAATGTAAATAAATAAAAAGTAGGAAGTTCTTTGCATACCACTCTCTCAGGGGAAGGCAGTATAGAGATAACCTGCACTTTGATCATTTTATTTTACAATCAGTATCTTAGATGGCAGATTTAAGGCAGGTTCTGTAGATTGCTGTTCAGCTTTTATTACAAAGGCCTGATGTGAACAGGATATATACCACAATATAATATTATTATCCATCTTGTACTTCAACTGCATTTCGGTGAACAACAGTAAATCACCTGTAGCTAGATACTAGATAATACGTTGTATAAATCCCGCTTCCTTGGTCTCTGAATGAGTTTAAATATAAACATATTATCTTGTTGAAGTACAGTTAGACTATAATAAACTCCATTATCTATCTCAGTTTTGAAAGTAGTAACAGTAATATAGAAAATGAAAATACATATTATTCTTCTTTTTGAAGTATGTCAATCATCTAGGCAGAGAGATTTGGAGCGTATATCCTGCCACGCTGCTCCAATGTGGACAGAGATCAGTAGAACACTTGATACAGTGTGTATTAAAGAAAAACAATTAATGTACAGGAAAGACTGCTGGATTTAGCGCAGGTGCCATGACTTCCTGGGGGATATGGACTCATCACTTCACTGCAGAAGTCTTCATTAGAGGCCATGTCTAGCTGGGACTTTGAGTTATGGCTTTCAAAACATTTTACTTGTTAGTCACAACTTCCTGTAATTCACTTAGAATTCATAATATTTGTAGTCATGACATTTCTTTAGCTTGATTAATGTATTTAAAGTGCATAAAACAGTGCCTGGCACTTAGTAATGAGTAATTGGTTTTGGTTGTGATGAAGATGATAAGAGAAACTGGCATTTTTATCAGGACCAGTACTAGGGTGAGACAAGCGGCCCTTGTAGGAACCTGAGCGGCGGACTCCTCAGATTTTGCACCCTAAGCACCTTGTTTGCTTCTCCCTTATACGTTGCTAGTCCTATATTAAAGATACCTCATGTCTGCATCATTATAACTTACGCAGTTTATACACATAGACTTTGCTGATAACCATTATATATTAATTATGAACACCCAGTAGAGTTTATATTTGTGACATGAACAAGAGATAAAACTTTGCAAATATATTAATATATACATTTAATAGACACTTCAAATGTGCATGTTACATAAACACAATGTTTATATACACAAAATTATGCACATGCATAAACACTGTAGATATACATCATATTATTTATGCTGACATACAATTTAGAATATGCCATACACAGAAATACAATTGAATGTTTCCAAAATACATACATTGCGTGCGCGTAGAAACTCACTAAGGAGTGTGCTTTATAACCATGTAAAACCACTTCTGCTTTCTAAGGACTCAGCAGTTTCAAAGTTTCCTCTGTGAACAGATCGACAGCATTTCGCATCATCCCCTCCGCTTGACCCAGGCCTAAAAGTTAATCTGATTTGCCAGGACCACAGAGCAAACCAGCGGAGGAGCACGGTTAGACCTCAGATCTTCAGCATCCCACATATTGGAAGTGAAAATTGGCACTCGTGACTTTTAAAATTGCTTGCTCCAGTCTGACATTGTTAAGGGTCCAGCCGATGAAAGGATGAAGGTGCGGACTCGGGCCGGGGCGGGGTGGAGGAAGACGCTCAGCTGCTTGGGACCCCAGCGCCAGCCCCAGTCCCAGTCCCCGCCTCAGCCCCGGCGAGGCGCGTTTCTCCCTGGGAGGCTGTGTGTGCGCGCACATCTCTAAATGGGTAAATTTAGAAGTTGTGTAGGTGTACTTATATAAATATGCCTCTGCCTTTTTTCCCAAGGCATTGAAGAAAAGAGAGACAACACTGGATCTTCTGTGTGTGATTAGGCTGTTTTTTGTTTTTGTTTTTGTTTGTTTTTTTTTAAGTTGTCAACCGAATTTATTCAAAGTCAGAAATTGCATGGGTTGTGGCAGTTAGATATACCCAGGAAATCTAGCAGGAGCCATAGCATTGCTTTTTTGATATTATCTAGGTATTATATTCCATCTTAATGTAAAAATTTGAACATAGCCCTTAAGGCTAATAATCTTTTTTTTTTTTTTTAGATGGAGTCTCGCTCTGTCGCCCAGGCTGTCGCTGGGATTACAGGCACGAGTCACCACACCTGGCTAATTTTTGTATTTTTAGTAGAGTTGGGGTTTCACCAAGTTGGCCAGGCTGGTCATGAACTCCTGACCTCAGGTGATCCACCCGCCTCGGCCTCCCAAAGTGCCGGAATTACAGGTGTGAGTCACCGTTCCCGGCCGATTAATATTCTTTTACACGGCTTCCCCACTTCCAATCTTAGTTTCCGTCCCGATTTGGTGGGTACCAGTCTAGAACTTCCTCTGCACATTTACATAATATATAGAGATCCATACAAAATATGTAGTATTTTTGCGTATGTGTTTATGTGATTTTATAAGAATGGAATTACTGCGGATAAATTGCCAGCAACTTTTTTTCCTCCCACTAAATGCTGTGACTTTGGAGCTCTTCCCGTGATAATAGGTAGAAATATAACGAGTTCACCTTAGCTGAAGCATCATAACATATTCTATCATGTGTTTATACAGGATGTTAACTAAGCCCCTACTGAACACAAGGAATGAAACTTAGTATGGGCGCAGTAAGTATTTGTTGAACACATTAATAAATAAAATTTCTTAGCTGGCCGACAAAAGAAGAAAATCTCTTTAGACAGGAATACTGGGTGGTGCACGCCATGGAGAGTTGACCATATTATGCACTTAGAATAATTTCCTCACATGATACTAGTAATAACAAAGGTTCATTAGTCACTTACTGTGTGCCACACACTTTATAAGCACTTCCTGTGCATTTTCTAATCTGTGATGGAGATATTATGTTCATTATACAAATGCGGAAATTAAGGCTCATTAAGGTCCTGTAACTTGCCCAAGCTCTACTTCTAGTAAGGGGTGGAACATACTTTCAAACCCAGACACCAAAGCCCTAGGGGTTCCCTACTCTGGCTTTACCCTACTTTTACTCTTTTTTTTTTTTTTAATTTTGAGACAGAGTTGCACTCTGTCACCCAGGCTGGAGTGCAATGGTGCGATCTCGGCTCAGTGCAGCCTCCGCCTCCAGGTTCCAGCAATTCTTCTGCCTCAGCCTCCTAAGTAGCTGGGATTATAGGCACATGCCACCACGCATGGCTAATTTTTGTATTTTTAGTAGAGACAGGGTTTCACCATGTTGGCCAGGCTGGTCTCGAACTCCTGACCTCAAATGATCTGCCTACCTTATCCTCCCAAAGTGCTGGGATTACAGGTGTGAGCCACTGTGTCCAGCCTACTTTTACATTTAAAGAGAGAGAGAGAGAGAAAAGACTGTTCTCTGCTTCTGTTTTTAATCTCTTTCCTCCTACGTCTTTATATACACATGTAAATAACTTGAAGATAGACAGTAAGGGTTATAGGATGGGGATGGGAAGCAGTACAGATGGAGAGGACAAGAAATGAAGGTTAAGTGTAGGCCGGGAGAAGTAGTAAGGATAGTGCATAGAAAAAAAAGGAAAGAATTCACCGAATTCCAGGTTGGTTAAGTTTAAGTTTACATTTTTAGAAGATCTATTAGTGTGGAGGCCTTTGTTGCTTAGAGTGAATAAGAACATTAAACTGTGGAATGGTCTTTGACTTACCCCTTCTATGTATTGATCAAAAAGCAGGTGAAGATGAGGAATGCAGGAAAGCAACATAACTGTAACTGTACTGTGATATTAAGTATGTGTGATTTTTGTTGGTGATAAAATCACATACACTCCTATTATGACTGTAGTCTTTTGCCTGCCTTCATAATTGAAGGAAATAAGATTTCAGTTAATGATTTCCATTAGAGATTGTTGGAAAATAAAGGGTTAGTGTTTTCCTCATCTCAGTTCACAGATATTCCTGAATGCGAACCAAAACATTCATGGGCCCACATTAAGAACCTTGCATTCCGTGTCATTGTTCCTCAGTCATGTGATCAGGCCCACAGGGTGAATTAACGTAAACCAGTTATAGGAATTCCAGTCTTTTTGCCAGTGGTAGTTTTAGGCATCGACTGTAGCCAGCTAAGGAAACAAAGTCATAAACCTGCTTGGGAGAGAGGAGGAGAGGAAAGGGATGGAGTAGTGGAGTAGCACTTCTGTGGAGGGCTTATTTACTCTTTAAAAATGAACCGTAATCGGCCGGGCGCAGTGACTCATGCCTGTAACCCCAACACTTTGGGAGGTTGAGGTGGGTGGATCATTTGAGGTCAGGAGTTCGAGACCAGCCTGACCAACATGATGAAACTTCATCTCTACTAAATACAAAAAAAAAAAAAAAAAAATTAGCCAGGTGTAGTGGCACATGCCTATAATCCCAGCTACTTGGGAGGCTGAGGCAGGAGAATCACTCGAACCTGGGAGGTGGAGGTTACAGTGAGCCGAGATTGCACCACTGCACTCCAGCCTGGGCAACAGAGTGAAACTCAGTTTCAGCAAAACAAAACAAAACAAAACCCCTCAAAACTGTAATCGTCATGTTGACCCCATAAGAGGATCCAGCTTAAGGGGACAACCCCCAGGCATGGCACAGCAGGCCTGGGAAAGAAACAAGAAACTTCACCCTTGAAGATGTGGTTTAGTAACTGACCCACCCACTCCTGCAGCGGGAGTGGAGCCACCTACTGTTGGGCTTCATGTTGTATTTATTATGTGTATAATAATATATTTAAATACATGTTGTGTTTATTTTGTTAAATGACAAAATTCTTACTGTTTGAGCTCTTTTTAATTAGTTCTTCTATTATTAGAAGCAGAAAGCATCTCAACTTCTACACACTGCATCATGTGGACCCTGCCTGTCTTTCTAACTTTACTTCTCACCATTCTTCTCCTGGCTCACTAGCCTTTTGTTTCCAGCTCTTTGCTATTTGCTCTAGGGATGCTGCCCATCCCTCTTTGTTTGACCAACCCCTTCCTGACCCATAAGGTGTGAACTTGAATGGCATTTCTTCAGACAGACTAGTCTGATCCCTCACTCTAAATTTTATGCTCTCTCTCTTCCTTGACCCCCTTACCCCATCACTTTCTATTTTTCTGTTATTTCTTCTCAGACCTTATATCACAACTGGCACTTAATAAATATTATCTTGGGTTCATTTATTTAATTTCTCTCATTAGACTGCATGCTCCAGGACAGCAGAAGTCCTAGCACCATTGTATTCCCTGAAATAATGTGCACAGTGTCAGTGCATACACAAGTGTTTGTTGAATAAATAAAAGCCTCATCTCAGTCTGGTTCTCTTCCAGCACTCAGAAGAAGCTAGGATATACCTTCGTAGGTGACTGTGTCTTAACAAAATCTCCTACATTACTCTTATTCCTGCCTTGGCTTTTTGTTTTGTTTTGTTTTTGAGACAGGGTCTTGCCCTGTTGCCCAGGCTGGAGCACAGTGGTATGATCTTGGCTCACTGCACAGCCTCAACTTCCCCAGGCTCAGGTGGTCCTCCCACCTCAGCTTCCTAATAACTGGGACAACAGGCACACACCACCACATCCAGCTAATTTTCAAAATTTTTTGTAGGGACGAAGTCTCACCATGCTGCCCAGGCTGGTCTTGAACTCCTGCACTCAAGTGATCAGCCCACCTCTGCCTCCCAAATTGCTGGGATTATAGGCATGAGCCACTGCTCCTGGCCGTGTTTTGGCATTTTAAGCAGACAAATAAAAGCCTAACTCAATGATCATAAGTTGCAGAAATAATTGGAGCAGTGAAGAATTGAGCCACTGGGATAGGATAGTTTGAGTGGGAGAAAACATAATAACTAGTATTATGAATAGGTAGACAATTACAGTATTTTAAATAAACGTACTGATTTTATATATGGAGTACATTCAAGCACTTCACTAAAATTTGTTAATTCTAGTTTTCCTGGTGTATTCTTATATTGTCTAACATTGTAATCTACAATGTGATAAATATATTCACTCTTCCAATTGTTACGTGTCATTTCTGTTTCATATCTTACTACATTGCTCAGAATATCCTGTGCAATTTTTAATAATGGTGGCTTTATCAGGAGCTTTGTTTTCTTCCCCGTTTAATAGCAATGTCTCTATCAGTTGTTGATGTTGGCTCTGTGTGTGATATTTATTTAAAATCATATTAAGGAAGTATTTTCTATTCCTGAAAGTTGCTTAATTATGGTACCAGTTGGAAACATGTAAAGAGGTATAAGTGTTTAAAAATATATATTTTTTAATTAATGGAGATGGGGGTCTCACTATGTTGGCTAGGGTGATCTGGAATTCCTGGCCTCAAGCAGTCCTCCCACCTTAGTTTCCCAAGTGCTGGGATTATAGACATGAACCACCATGTCTGGCCTCTAACTGTTTTATTTTTATTTTTTTAACATTCTGTGAGACTGGTCTATTTTCATATATCAAATCCTCTTTACTTTTATCTTGTCTCTTTTTTTTATGTAAGTCTATTTATGAGTGTCCCACCTTCCTGCTGAGTGGTAGACCTAAGTTTGCAGAGATGATAAAATGGACTTACTAGGTGACCCACACAAGTATTGAGCATTACAACTGAAGAATGATGGCTGAATATATAACTGTCATCTGCTGTTCTTTTAGCTGCTCTTCTTGACATGAACTATGTATTTAATATATATTTTAGGATATACTACCTATAGTTACTACCTAATAAGGGGTTACTCTGTGTCAGCCCTATGCAAATCACTTTATATGGTTTCTATCATTCAATCCTCATAATATTCTGTGAGGTAGGTGTTACGGTTATTTTTCCCATTTTACAGATGACAAAATTGAATCTTAAGGGAGTTTTGTTTATTTGCCTCAAATAACACAGTTCGGAAGTAGTGGAGCAGGGATTTGGACCTTGGCATTTGACTCCACATCCTGTGCTGTTACTACCGCCTATGCTACCAATAAACCACATTTCATGTTGAATTCCATTGGAAACTAATGACCATAATTGCAAGAACCCACAGTGAGAAACCAGTAGATTAGAACCAATCTCGAAGTGAAATGACAGTAACTATGCATAGCGATATTATAAAACATTGATCTTTTAAAGCATTTTATAAAGCTCATGACACATTCAAATGGGAGACTTTCATAATAGCTTCTTCTTTATCTTAACATTTATAAACCTTTCTGCCCTAAAAATCCATGTTGCTAGGAAGCTAATTATTATCAGAGCTTCTTTAGTGATGAGTTCGTATAATGTTTCAAATCTACATCCACCCCATAGATTAGGTAGAATTTCCAACTTAATATATTTT
Organism: Rhinopithecus bieti; assembly: GCF_001698545.2. Classification (NCBI taxonomy): domain Eukaryota; kingdom Metazoa; phylum Chordata; class Mammalia; order Primates; family Cercopithecidae; genus Rhinopithecus; species Rhinopithecus bieti. The sequence continues at coordinate 498,747 of NW_016807308.1, forward strand.
TCCTGAGTTATGGTAATGAGTCCACACTTATTTATTATGATTTATACTCACTACCGACACATTATCAACAAGCACTCAGGGTGTTTACATTTGCATTAGGATGTTACAGTTTAAAAAAAAATTGGAAAATGACAACCTACAAACAACTGGAAACTAAAAACATCATAGTCATTACCCAGATTTAGATTCCAAAGGGAAAGAATGATGTCATAAAGACTGCTACTGAAAACAGTGATAAAATTCCAGTCAACATAATAAATGATGAAATATCCTGAAATGCAATAAAGTCATGAAACAAAAAATTTCGCCCTTTAGAACAAAAAAAAAAAAGCATGTTTGAATGAATATCTGGGATTATGGCCTTGAGAACTGATAGTAGGCTTTTTTCCTAGTGCTTACTAAACCTCATGGTCTCATATGATATGCTTATAGCATACATTCCATATTTAACTTAGATCGTCTGGGCCAGCTCAGGTCAACACTTTGCTGTTAAGGACACAGGGAACACCATCACTGTTTACGATCCCAGCAAGGATTGCCATCAGCCCTGTGGGGCCTCCAAGATCAACTGAATAGAGGAAGTGCTTGTGTCCTTATTGCAGATAGAACTTACTCTGAGCAAATTAATTTTATGAAAGTCAATATGATCAGAAGGGGTTAAATAAAGTAGATGTAATACTCTATGGAAGGATTCTCCCCACATCACAATATATTTCCTTTCAAAACTTAACTCCCTTCGTGCATTTAAAATATGATTTGAGGGCTGTGTGTGGTGGCTCATACCCACAATCCCAGCACTTTGGGAGGCCAAGGCAGGCAGATCACTTGAGCCTAGGAATTCAAGATCAGCCTGGGCAACATGGTGAAAACCCATTTCTACAAAAAAAATATAAAAATTAGCTGGGCATGGTGGTGTGCGCCTGTAGGCCCAGCTTCTCAGGAGGCTGAGGGAGGAGGATCACATGAGCCCAGAGAAGTCGAGGCTGCAGTGAGCCCTGATGGTACCACTGCTCTCCAGCCTGGACAACAGAGTGAGACCTTGTCTCAAAAAAAAAAAAAAAAAAAAGGGATACTTTGGCCGGCCATGTTGGCTCACACCTGTAATCCCAGCATTTTTGGGAGGCTGAGGTGGGTGGATCATTTGAGGTCAGGAGTTCGAGACCAGCCTGGCCAACATGGTGAAACTCCATCTCTACTAAAAAAATACAAAAATTAGCCAGGCGTGGCATGTGCCTGTAGTCCTAGCTACTTGGGAGGCTGAGGCAGGAGAATTGCCTGAACCTGGGAGGCAGAGGTTGCAGTGAGCAGAGATTGTGCCACTGCACTCCAGACTGAGTGACAGAGTGAGACTCCATCTCAAAACAAACAAACCAACAAACATACAAGGTATAATTTGATTTATGAAATTTTTAAAAACAAAACTGTTGCCTAAAATATTGTCTGAAATTTAAGTCATTCAACAAAGAGTAATTGAGTTCCTCCTATGTGTCAGTGGTCGTGAATTTCATGCTTTAATGTAAATTTCCCTAGTTAATCCATACAACAACAATGTGAGGTATGCTGTCGTAATTTCTAACTCATGGATAAATATGTTAATGCTTACAGAAACTGAAAAGAAGACAAGACTGAATCTCATTCACCATGTAGTCTACATGCTCAGTAGAGGGCATGGTCCATGGTGAGAGGAACTGTGGGACACAGGCAGTAAACACATGATGAAAATGGATTAAAATCTGAGCTTGCTAAATCCAGTTCCAGTGTTCTTTCCACTACATCATCTTGCCTTGAATAGTATTTCCTTGTGTCATTAGTAAATGAGGAGGCTTTGTCAAGTAAAGCCAATTGAAATGAAAGTTAGGAACTCCAATCTGAAATAACGTGAACTAAAGCCACGCGTAAGGCAATTATGCTGGAATTAGTGCACCTTAATAGTACTTTTTCTATTACTGCAGTTGCATCAACAAAGGAAAGGCCAGTTGGTCAGTTCAAAGATGAGCCTGACTGCTGATTTTTGGTTACAGATGTGGCTAAAGTGATCTATGAGCAAACAACGTCCTAAAGACTTCTGTTTCCAGTAATGGGAAGACTGGGTAATTTAAATCAACTTTCTGCTAAGGGCAATGGAAAATGCTAGATGAATTTTTTAAACAATCCTTTTGAAAACATCAGATTGCTAACAAGATAGTAAAGAATTATTGTCTATGATATGGAGGAAAATGGAGGCACAGGGAGGTGAGCCCAGCACCTAGGGGTGGTTTCCCTCGGGGGCGTTGGTCAGCTCTTGGGGAGATACTGAGTGTCTGAGAGGCTGATCCGTGCTTTTGACAGCTTCATGGGACTAGGGTAGGGATTCATGGGACCAGGGCTTGCTAAGTCATTGTTGCTCCTGGTGAAGCTGACTCAATTTAGGTTGTATATTGAAAGTTAATACTCAAAATACAAAGATAAACCCAATATTGATAGGAACTCTTAGAAAGTTGTTTAGTTTCAAATCATCTCAGTCACTGTAATTGGATTCAGGCTATCTCAAATTGCTAGTGCCTCTAGCTGACTGATAGAAGCATACATAAAACCTCTCTGGTGAAAGAAAAGCAGCAATTTTCTTGGCTGCAAATTGTTTCTATGAACAAGTCAGTAAATTCAGTGTGCAGCGAAAAATAACAGAATAACCAGGCACACAAGATGATAAAACTTCATGAACAAAACCCACCAAAAACAACAGGTAACAGAAAAAGACTTACAGGGACTCTGGATATTATAGTTACCAGACACAGAATTCAAAATATATATGCTTGCTATGTTCAAGGAGATAATACAAAATTGAGAATTTAAGCATAATATTGGAAACTGTATGACGCAATACAAAAAACACAAATTTTTAAGACTATAATAAACATGTACAGTAGACAAATGTGAAAAGAGAATTAGAAAGTTGGAAGATAGGTCAGAAGAAAATATCCAAAATAATTATGTAGAAAAATAAGAATGGTTAATAGCTACATGGGATACCATGAGAAGAGTTAATATATGTATTATGGGAGATCCAGAAGATTGAAGAGAGAAGAAAGAGCATGAGCCAAAAATAATATTTGAAAAGATAATGGCTGAGAACTTTCCAAAATGAATGAAAGCAATCAAGCAACAGATTCAAGAAGACCTGGGAACCACAAGGAGTAAAAATACAAAAACAAACTCTAATCCACGTACAACAAAGATATACCGATGAAAACTAAAGATAATATATTTTTAAAAACATAAATCCTTGCTACATGTTTACACACATGAAAATCTTTCTTAGAATTTTAGACATTTCCACTACCTGTAAAATTCATCTTCTTTTGGGATTTTGTATCTGATCAGTTCTATCTTTGGAAAGTCTTTTATTTTTGTAGGTAAATTTCTTTGCTTTTATTAGGGGATGGTAAATTTTTTTCTTCTAGTGAAAATGGCAGAGGCAGATTCATGTGCTAACTACATTAGCTGCTTGAGTATTAAGGTAGCAATTCCAGTATCCCTATGTAAGGACAGGGATAACTATGTAAGGAATAGTTACAGAATTTCTCTCTGCGGTGACAGGAAGGAAGAAGCTATCAAAGGAGGCGTTCTTTCACTATTTGTAGTGGAATTCCCTGAGAGAAAAGACAATCTAAATGAATTACTTAAGATTTGTTTATGGACTATTTCTAAAACTAAAAGATTGAAATTATAAGACATCTAAAAGCAAAACATAACAGGAAAACGATAAACAGTAGATACTTTTCTGGATCAGAGCTGATAAAAGGAAATCTTCCACCAAATTAAATTTAAAAAGATTTAATTGGGCAATGAACGATTGGCAAATTGGGCAGCCTGCTGAACTGAGTAGGCTCGAAGACTCCAGTGCAGCCAAGTAGTGGAAGATTTATAGACACAAAAATGAAAGTGATGTACAGAAAACAGAAATGAGGTACAGAAACAGCTGGATTGGTTACAGCTCAGCGTTTGCCTTATTTGAACACAGTTTGAACAGTTGGCTACATTTGACTGACCAAAACTCGGTGATTGGCACAAATGTAGGCTATGATCTGGTTATACCTCTACTTGGTATAGTTCACGATGTACAGAAAAACCTTTAGGCTGAAGTTAAAATAAGTAAGGAGGCACCTTTAGGCTAAATTTGACTTAACAGAGCTGAGGCACCAGACAATGTATTTGGATTCAGGAATTCTGGCAATAAAAAACAAAGAGGAATAAACATAAGATTATATAGCAGTTATTTATTTAGAGATGAAGTCTCCTTCTTTCACGCAGGCTGGAGTGCAGTGGTGCAATCTCGGCTCACTGCAACTTCTGCCTCCCAGGCTCAAGCAATTCTCCTGCCTTAGCCTCCCGAGTAGCTGGGATTACAGTCATGTGCTACCATGGCCAGCTAATTTTGTTCTGCATTTTTAGTAGAGATGAGGTTTTACAATGTTGGCCAGGTTGGTCTCAATCTCCTGACCTCAAGCGATCCACCCGCCTAGCCTCCCAAAGTGCTGGGATTACAGGCATGAGCCACTGCGCCTGGCCAGCTTTTATTTTTAATTTTTGGAAGCACAGAGCATACAGATTCCCTTACAAAAGCAACATTTTTCCTGGAAGTTAAGAAAAGGAGACACCAAATGTAGTTTAGGAAGTGCTGGATTTGGAGGTAAGACAAGTGGGTTCAGTTCTAACTTTGCCATTCTTTAACTGCTCAATTAATCTCTTTGCGTCCCAGTGATTTCTAAGGAAAGGAGGATAAAAATAGTTGACCCACTTGCCTCCTGTAGTTGATACTTACAGTCACATTGGAAATGTTAGATAAAATAATATTAAGAAAGACTTCTCTGGAGGTAAGGGGATGGGAAAAAGTACCTGCCTGCTTTAAATGACTTCAGGAGTAAAAGTTGGATTTCATTCCGGCATACTTGACTGCAAAGAAGAATCCAGCCTCAATGTCAATAATCTTGAGGATTGAAAGAGAGGCATTAAGAATGAAGATGAAGCCAGGCAAGGTGGCTCATACGTGTAACCCTAGGATTTTGGGAGGCCAAGGTGGACAGATCACTTGAGGCCAGGAGTTTGAGACCAGCCTGGCCAACATGGCGAAACCCTGTCTTTACTAAAAAATACGGAAATTAGCTGGGTGTGGTAGTGCACACCTGTAGTCTCAGCTCCTCTGGAGGCTAAGGCACGAGAATCGCTTGAACCCAGGAGGTGGAGGTTGCAGTGAACCGAGAGCATGCCACTGCACTCCAGCCTGGCAGCCTGGGCAACAGAGTGAGACTTTGTTTAAAAAAAAAAAGAATAAGAAAGAAGAAGAAGGAAGAAGGAAAGAAGAAGAGGAAGAAGAAGAAGGAGGAGGAGGGAGGAGGAGGGAAGAGGAGGGAGGAGGAGGAAGGAGAAAAAAGAAGAAAGAAGAAGAAATAAAACAAAGAAGAAGAAAAAGAAAAAGAAGCAGCAGCAGCAGCAGCAGCAAATAGTGTCCCAATATTTATAAAGTATGTATGGGTAGAGGCAAGAAAGAACATGAATTCCAAGAGAAAAAACCTAAAATACGTTGATCTTTGGCAAGATACTGTAGTGAATTTTGAGGTAGATTATTTGTTAGGTGAAGAAAGAAAGTTGCAGTTACTAGCAGCCAATAGGACTTCACCAAGAGCCCTTAAAACAGTGACCTTAACTCCAAATTTTATTCTTTTTGTTCATGTTACCAAACTGGTAGGTTGAAGGAATGTATCATGATTCTAACAAAACAGATGATGAAGTTTCTGGGTATCACTAAGAACAAGATGAAGAAAAGGGACAAGAAGATAAAATAATTAGGTAGATTCCTAACTGGTTGAAGGCTTGTATCTCAGGATCTTCCACTAATGAACTATTATCAACTAGATGGCAAAGCTTTAGCTAGCATGCTACATGGGTCCTTTCAACTTCTTAAATTATCTGCTTAGATGAAGACCTGCTTACTTCATTTTGAGATGCTATAAAGAAAGTTAATGTGTTGAGTGACAAAATGAGATCTGAAAAGGCCAGGTGTGGTGGCCTGTGCCTGTAGTCCTAGCTAGTTGGGAGGCCAAGGTGGGAGGATCACTTGAACCATGGAGTTTGAGTCCAGGCTGGGCAACAAAGTGAGACTATGTCTCTTAAAAAAATAAATAAATAAGGGCTGGGCACTGTGGTTCACACCTGTAATTCCAGCACTTTTAGAGGCTGAGGTGGGAGGATCACTTGAGACCAGGAATTCAAGACCAGCCTGGGTAACATGGCGAAAACCTGTCTACTAAAAATGCAAAAATTAGTCAGGCGTGGTGGCACATCCATGTAGTCTTAGCTAGTAGGGAAGCTGACACGGGAGAATTGCTTGAGCCTGGGAGGTCAAGGCTACAGTGAGCCATGGTTGTGCCACTGTACCTTGGCCTTGGTGACAGAGCGAGACCCCATCTGAAACAAAACAAAAATAAATGAGACCTGAAAATATCTTTATAGCTTTGAAGGAGCTGTGAATGGAAAAGAGTAAATTTAATAGGGAGGAATAAATGCAAAGTGAACATTTTCTTACATTAAAATTAGTTGTATAGGATGGTAGAGATTTGGCTTAATCAATTTATATGCAGAAAGGACTCAGGGTTTTCATTGAGAGCAAGGGCAACATGAGCAAGTCATGTGGTTTGCCATAAAAACACCCCCCAAAACAAACAAAGATCCTTTCTTCTTAGGCCAGACTGAGAGAAATACCCTGTCCAGTCCAAGGAAATAATAGTTCTTCTGTATTTGGAATCAGTTAACTTCCATCTGGATGATCGTGACTAGATAGGGATGCCACATTTTAAGAGGGACATTGACAAAGTGGAGCTGACCAATGGAGGGTGATCAGAATGTTGAAAGGTCTGGAAACAATCACACAAAAAACAGCTGGAAGATCTTGGTTTATTTTGCCTGGAAAAGGGGATGGTGCAGGTCTGTGTTTACAAGGGGAGACAACATAACATCTGTAAAGAATTTAGCACGGGGCACTATACCTAGTAAATACCCGAAAAATGCCAACTGTAATTATGATTCCAATAATGGAAGACTTGAACTTTCTACAGCCTCAAAAGGCAACACTAGCAACAATGTGTGGAAATTATGGGAAACACTAGTTATTTTAATATAGAGATGGAAGAACTTTCTCTCAGAACTATGCTAAGATACAACAGACTGTTTCTTGACTTAGCCGTCACCTGAGATATTATAGAAATGTCTGTTTTTATAGTAGCTATAATATCCTAAAGAGGTATAACTAGTTGGTATTATAAATCGTCTTGTGGCTTAGAAGCAGACCATGTTATATCACTTGGCCATTTCTGAGTGACAAGCTTGGATGCTCAAATAAGACACTTTGTCAGTACTGCATATGTTCTTTGAGCAGAAGACATATTTACAGAAGATATGGCATTATTTTCTTTTATTATTTTTAAGAAAGAAACATTTTTCAGGAGAATGTTAAGATTATTAGCATATAATAGCACTCAATAAATATTTATTTAATGAATTATCAAGACAAAATAATTTTCATTGTCACTACCCTGTAATGACTAGAAATTCTGAAGCAGAGGGAACGTGGCAGTGAGAAAATAGTATTTTCCCTCCCCACATCAGAGAAGTCTTTTCGCACATTGTGGAGTGCCATACATATGTATGTGTGCATGTGTGTGTGCATGTGTATGAACTTAATCTTCCTCATCCTCAGGGAACTGTTCCTGCCTGGAGGTGAGGGAACCATCAATGGCCTTGTCTGAGATGCATGCCTTGGTGCACAACAAACTCCTCTGCCATTGCTTAGTCCTTCAATGCTGGCAATGCTTTTAGAGGTAAAAGCTAAATGGAAATCTTTTTTCTTCTCTTCCTTTCTCTTCTTGATGTGCATTTTGGGAGGCAGCAGGCAGGCACACCTACTGTATTGCCGATTCACAAACTTGAGAGCAAGCGTTCCTACTGCTGGTTGTATAGACCTTGCCAGCAGCTTGTTTTTCTCAAGGGACACTTTAACAATCATCATTAATAATGGAGCTAATATTTTTTCACTGAGCTATTACACAGTGATGGAGAGCACTGGTAAACTCAGCCTCATGCCCCGACCCAACCAATCACCTTGCTTTCTAGATACTAGATCAATTAGGATGTTTAAATTTAAGGTGAGATGTCAGATAATTTGGATGGCTAGGAGATACATACCTACCAACTCTACTTAAATCTATTCACGATAAGTGATATCATAGATATATTCAATTTCTCAGCTTTAAAGAACTTTAGAGATTATGCAGTTTTACATTATTCCATTCAAATGAAATGGAAGGAAACAGCTTGGTACCCAGATGGAGGGGTTCATCATCAGCCTTAGCATATCTATTTTATAAGTTTTATAAGAAAAAGGATGAAAATAATACTGGTTTTTAAACTTGTATCCCATTCTGCAAGAGATGGTTTGGGGATCAGCTTCTGAGGTTCAATGGGAATAAAACAGGTCTATGTTGGAGGAAACAGATGGAGCCTTGGTGAGAAATTCAGATGCTAGTGAGATTTATTTTTACTACTTGCAAGTGGAATTGTGAGGGAGGTATTTTAAAATATAGTCAGACTCAATTTACGTAAACAGTTATGAACACGCATTAAGGTTTAGTCTTTGAAATTATGTTCAAGTTTAGAATTATGACAGTTATATGAAGTTGTTCATATTGCGCCTGTACTTGGTGATGAGTAACAACTCCGTTTTTTTTCCTCTTGAATGAATTTTCTTACAGTTTGTTGAAACTGTGGACCAAAAAGGTGACTCTATAAACTGAGAAACCATCAGTTACAAGAACAAGGAGAACTGTATTTATATTTTGTGCTTGTGGATAATGTGGGAGGTATCAATATATTATATAATATATAGTATATTATATATATATATATATTAATGATTTTTTTTTTTTTTGGGAGACAGGGTCTTGCTCTGTCGCCCGTCTGGAGCTGCAATGGATGTCATGGCTCGCTGCGCCTTGACCTTCAGGCTCAGTGATCCTGGTGCCTCACTTTCTGTGTATTGCTGGGACAGGGGCACATGCACCACCAGATAATTTTTAAATTTTTTCTAAAGGACAGGGCCTCCCTATGGTTGCCCAGGCTTGTCTTAAACTCCCAGACTCAAGCGGTCCTCGCACCTGGGCCTCCCAAGTGTTGGTTTACAGGTGTGAGCCAGCGTGCCTGGCATGTATTCTAATACTTTCTAATGTGATTCTCTAACACCATGCATGGTTTTAGATTTCCTTCCCTCATTTATATGACTTATCTTCCCATCATGCCATATATAGTTTTTTTTTTTTCGTTATTTACTTCCTTCCAAGATCAAAGAGTTTTTGATCATTTTTAAGGCTGATTTACGTGACCTTAACTCCAAATTTTATTCTTTAAAGTAAATTTGTAGGGTACGTGGGAACGATTTGGGCACATTCCTTGACTTGGTATTCACATCTCACAAAGGTGGTTATAATGGTAGAATAGATTGGGCACAGTGGCTCATGCCTATAGTTTCCAGGAACTTTGAGAGGGCCAGCGTGGGAGTGTCACTTGAGCCCAGATGCTTAGCAGCCTGGGCAAAGCATAGTGAGACCTATCTCTACAGAAAAATTAAAGTTTAGCTGGGGGTGGTAGGCTATGACTGTGGTCCCAGCTCTGGGAGGCTGAGGCGCAAAATCAAAAAAATGATACTTTAACCTGAAGGGTCAAGGCTTCAGTGAGCCATAATCACGCCATTGTATTCCAGCCTGGGTGACAGAGCGAGAGCGAGACCCTGTCTCCAAAAAAAAAAAAAAAAAAAAAAAAAGAAGAAAAGTTTGAAATGAAAACTCTGCTGAGGTTATTTTAGACTCTGCAAGCAGAGTGTTTTATTGTTTATGTTAACACTGGGACTAGGAGCCTCTAAGAAAGTTGAGATGTCTCTGATTTGATGTCAACAGTTAATCTGGAAATGTGAAAATCAGTTTAAGTATCCCCTTTTTGAGATTAAATTATCTGAAATGTCAAGATACTAGTTGTAATCTTCTTTCTTGGTACCTACTTCTAACCCTTAAACACAATAACTTAATAATCAAGATAAGTATTTTAGAAAAAAACAGTAATGGTTAATAATTGAGGTCAGCACAGTTGTGGGACTGAAATGCTCTGTAAGTGACATGCAGTCTGGGAAGTAGATTTTGGGTATCTTTGATGTTTCTTTTTTCTTTGTTTTTGAGACGGAGTCTCGCTCTGTCTCCCAGGCTGGAGTGCAGTGACACGATCTTGGCTGACTGCAACTTCTGCCTCCTGGGTTTAAGCAATTCTCCTGCCTCAGCCTCCTGAGTAGCTGGGACTACAGGGGTCCGCCACCATGCCCAGCTAATTTTTGTATTTTTAGTAGAGATGGGATTTCACCATATTGGCCAGGTTGGTCTCAAACCCCTGACCTTGTGATCCGCCTGCCTCAGCTTCCCAAAGTGCTGGGATTACAGGCGTGAGCCACTGCTCCTGGCCTGATGTTTCTTAACTATGATCTGAACAAATCACCTGTGAATTATAACTGAAGGGTTTTCTTATTCAGATGCCATGTCCTATCCCTAGCAAATAAAATGAACCATACTCTGGGATATAAGAAGTACAGTGAGACTTTTTGCAATGCCAGCATTAGGAGCCTAGCTGAGGCTTCACATTCCAGTCCAACCAGGTGCTCTGTAGATTTTATTGTGTATAGAAAATGGGCAGTAAGTAAATAAAGCCTATCTCTATACTTAAATATAAACTTACATTTATCGATCTCCAATATTTTCCTTGTCCCATGCTTTCAATGGGCAGCCTGGCCCTCAGGGTTGTCTAACTTCAGTGATTGTTGTAGGATAGGCAGAAGTGGGATAGGACAGGATAACGTGGACACTGCCTGGAGTCATGCTACTTCTCATCTTTTGTGAAAGTCTAAGCTTATTTAAGACATTGTTCTGGAAATACTGGATGAAGAGGAGAGAAACAAGATGCTTTGGAGGGCAAAAAGATAAGAAAATGAGTATTTTTGAGGATAGAGGTAACAAAGAACACAGTCTCCAGGGCAGAGAGTAAAGAAATACACAGTGTATTGAGCACATGCTCCCCAAGCCCCGTCAAAATGTCAGTAAAGGAATTACAAAATGTGTAAACCCATAAGGACAAAGAGAACAGAAGAGGAGACAAGAGCAGATCAGAGTTATCTGTAAAATGTTAGAGTCTGAAAAGTTAGTAGATATGTTGTAACTAATTTAGCAGATGAGGGATAACTGAAACCTACCTTTTCCTCAAGGGGGATAACTAAAAGAAATGGGCAGTTCACATCATAGAACCGGGGCAAGTCTTAGAACCGGAGGCACCAGATACCATAGAAATGGAGGTGAAGCGTAAGACTGAACTAGGAGAAGTGGTGAATGTTTACCTAAGAAGTAATGAGACCCCGTCCTGTTTTCTACCTGGTTTAGCTGGTCAGCTACCTCTTCCCTACCCTGGCAGGTGACTGGAGATTTGTTTTTGCCAGGAACTGAACTACAATATCAGGTATTAGGGCATTAGGAAGGTGCTGGAAGGAATACAGGAAGATGAGGTTGAGGTGGGAAGATAGCAGACAGGAGAGAAACATCTGGATTTCTTGGAAGGTTTGCCAGCTAAAGCCAGACCTGACAACTGAACAGTGAAGAAACACCATCAGAAACCCACAGAGCAGCTTGAGACGAGTAAAGAAAGCCTGTTCTGAGGAAAACTGGCAATAGTAGTCCTCAGAGAATCTGATTAGGGCTCAGATCCTTCAAGCAGAGTAAGGACAGAGAAAGAATTTCCAAGTTACTGTTGAAGTGATGCATTCTTGCCGTGAACCCCTGCAAGCATAACTAGGTCAGAAAAGAATAAATGACCTTCATATGTAGACCAAACACAAATGGAGAAATATAAGTGCTGAATAAACACATGAAAAAAGGTTCAGACTCACACATGATCAAAGGAGATACATACACAATGAGATGTCCATTTCAACTAGCCAAGATTAAGAAGAATGACAATACCTACTATTGGCCAGGGTGTGTTGACCTGGCATAGTGCTGGAAGGAGTGTAAATAGACTATTATTTGAAGAAAGTGATTTGACAATATTTATCAAGAGCTTAAAATATATTCATTCCTTTTGGCCCATAAATTCTGAAAATCTCACCTAAGAAGAATATAACTGTAAATGTAAATAAATATGAATGATAAAAGAGACTTAACATTTATTATCTTTAATAATTAAAATATTAAAGAAACTAAATACTTAACAATAACATACAGGTAAATTATGTTATCTTGCTGCAATGAAATATTATGCAGCCATTAAAATTTATGTTCACAAAGGGTTTGTATATTTGAAATGTTGATGCAATGGCATTAAACAGCATAAACATTTTTATATATGGTATGCTCTCAATTATGTGAAAGAAAACTGCAAAAAAAATGCTTGGAGGAAGTGTGCCAAAATATGACAATTGCTGTGTGTGTTTGGATTATATATGTTTTCTTCCTTTAATTTTAATTGAATTTTAAAATTTTCTAAATAGTTGGGTTTGTTTATTTGTTTGTTTGGTTTTTTAAATAGGAATGAGTACTTTTGGACTGGAAAGTAGACCTGGAAAAATGGCTGTTAGGTTTTCTGTTAACTTCAAACTCATCGGGGACAGTAGATGTAATAAATGTGTAGAGGTGCAGTATTTTAAAAACTGAATTTACGTTGAGGAGGATGAGTAAATAAAGTATGGAGGGCATAATAGTGTCCCTCCAAAGAAGTTCATGTCCTAATCCTGAGAACCTGTGAATATGTCAGGTTTCATTGCAAAGGGGAATTAAGGTTGCAGATGGAATTAAGGTGTCCTAATCAGCTGATGTTGAGGTGGGGAGATTAAGCAGGATTTCCCAGGTGGGCCCAGTGTAATCACAAGGGTCCTTGTAAGTAGAAGGTAGAGGCAGAAGAGAGAGAGAACCAGAGAAATGGCAATGTGAGAAGGACTTGGCCTGACATTGTAGGCTTGCAAGATGGAGAAATGGTGCCACAAGCTAAAGAATGTGGGTAACCTCCCATAGAAGCTAAAAAGGCAAGATAATTGATTCTCCCCTAAAGCCTCCAGAAAAATGATAGCCTGTTAACAGCTTGATTTTTGCCCAAGGAGTACCATTTTAGACTTTTGACCTTTAGAACTGTAAGTTAATACTTTTGTGTTGTTTTAAGGCACTAAGTTGATGGTAATTCGTTACAGCAGCATTAGGAAATGAATACACACACTGTGAACCCATTATTATGACAGAAGTCAGAGTCACTAATAAAATGACAAGTATGTGGTTCAACATTTATATAAAGGTTTAGAGTATACAAAATACTTTCAACATGCATTAGTGCATTTGATCCTCACAGCAATCTTGTAAAGGGGAAAATGCATGCTCCTCCTGATTTTGCAAGTGGGGAAAATGAAGGCTTGGCATGGTAAAACAATTTGTTGAAGGCTGCACAGTGGCAGAGTTTGGATTCAGAGCCTGGCCTCTGACCCCAAGTCCATGCCTCTCACCAGGCACCTTAACAAGGTTAAGCAAAACAGAGCAGAACCCTTTGTAAAATGTGGATCTCTATGTTGGCCAAGTACAGCAGAGAAAAGGAATGCTGTGAATAGTTGATGTGTTACGTTTATGGGATTTATTTTCTACAAAATTTTTGAACTGAGCAAAAGAAATTAAAGTCATAAAATCTAGTCATTTCAAACCTGTACTCCAGTTATTTTCTTTTCCTCCTCCAAAAAAGAAAAGTATATTTATACATGGACAGATAGGGAAATTCTTGGATTCCTGGGGAGGATGATCAAGTCTGTAGCCTGGCTTGCCTACCCCCACCACTGATATTACTTTGCCTTTCTTCTATTCATGGTTACCTATATCAGATGATGGCAGTAAGGATTTTTTTTTTTTTAAGGTGCAATTCAAGCCCTTGGGTGATGGTTAACTTCATGTATCAACTTGACTGGGCCATGGGGTGCCCAGACATGTGCTAAAACATTATCTCTGGATGTGTCTGTGAGGTGTTTCTGGATGAGATTAACATTTTAAATTGCTAGACTAAGTAGATAGCATTCCCTAAAGTGGGTGGGTCTCATCCAATCAATTAAGGAATAAAAAGGCTGCATAACAGGCAACTCTGTCTGTTTGCTTGAGCGAGGCCTTCAGTCTTTCCTGCCCTTGGACTAGGACTACACCACCAGCTCTCCTGGGTCTCCAGCTTGCTGCTTGCAGATCTTGGGACTTCTCAGTCTCCATAATCACATGAGCCAATTCTGTGTGATAAATCTCTTTGTATCTCTATCCTACTCTCAAATATATATGCAATTGGTTCTGTTTCTTGAGAGAACCCCAATTAGAACAAAGTTTGTGTGTGTGTGTGTGTATAACTAAATGTTAGTATATAACTAAATGTTAGTATATAACTAAATGTTAGTATATAACTAAATGTTAGTTTGTAAAAAGTGTCAGTGAGAAAAATTGGTTCAAACCCCAAGTAAGCTAATTTAATCTTCATGGTTTCCTCCTGATTACTTTGGAGGTCGCTCTCTTTCTGATATTCTGCAATTTGTGGATGTGCGCCTGGGATGAAACAGCTGATGCTTTTTTGGAATGCAAGAACAGACTTTAGTACTTAGGGTGTTTTGTGGGTGTTTTGTCTACCAGGGCGTAGTTGAAACCTGAACTGGAGATGTGGTCAGATCCCAAGGGAAGGGGCTGGGCAGTGTGTCTGGGGAGGGAACCGCTCCATGGGTAGTGAGGAAATGAGCCAATGAGCCCAGAGTCTGTTGACTGTTTTGTTTTGTTTTTTTTTAAAATTGACTTTCTTTAAAGAGGAGCTTTATTTTGCACAGCAAAATAGAGAGGAAAGTACAGAGATTTCTCATATATCCCATGTCCCCACATATGCATAGCCTTCCTGATTGGCTGGTGTTATGATGTACATTTTCTATGCTTTCTTCTAATATCTTCTCATTACGGTCTAGACAACCATCATGGCCACCAGTTACCTTTCAATAAAAGGGCTGCAGAAGATCCCTGTTGGTGAAAATGTGCTCTGGAAGAGAGACTTCTCCTTCTACCTCCCCATTGCAGCACTGCCTCCCACTTGTCCTCCCCCTCAATCTCCAGCTATAGCCCTGTCCCCCTCCACTCTGCAGGTCTAGGTAGGAGGGATGAAGCTTGCCCTTCTTCCCCCCTCTCACTTCCAGAGGGGAGGTAGTATGATCTCCCCTCCTTGGTGTGCAGACGTGACTCTCCAGTGATGACTACTGGATTCTACCACTGTGCCCTGAGAGTCCCCAGGCCTCACTGCCTCTTACTGCCTGATGTATATTTCACTTTACAAACCCTGCAGGGCTCCTGATCCATCCAATAGGCCTCTTGAATGGTGTCTTCTCCACTCTGACCCATGTTTAGAGAAGCAGGCTTCTTAAAGTCCAATGCCCAGTTCTGTCATGAGGACTCAAGCCATCCCTGTAGCTATCCTTGAAGCCTCATCTTCAGATGAGCCCTCTACTGCCCTTGGGTAGACTCATAGATGCTGGGCACCTAGTCTCTGTGCATCATAAAAGTGTGGCAGCTACCATGCCAACCATTTGCCAAAAAAGAAGCTACCAGACTTCAAAAGCTTCTCCAGTCTGATCACGCCTCTCATGTGAGCCAGGCTGGTTCCCAGTACCATCCTCCCTTTGGGCGTAGTGTACGGGCCATACCTGAGTCCTCCTGCCTGCCTCCTGTTTTGGGGCAAGCGTGGAAATAAGCTTGAAATACTTGTCAAGAGGCTCCTGAAACACTGTAAAGTATTAGAAAAACAGAATATCTTAAAGGGGAATTGCCCACCCCCCAGTCTGTATCCTCCTGATACTTTACTGAAGGACCAAAGGTTTGTCATTCCTGGAAATCAGGATTTAGAAGTCCACTGTGAGGAGTGAGGTGGCTGTGAGAGATGGGAGCAAGGGGCCGACATGTACTGAGCAGCGATACTTGCTGGGAGTTTTATATCTTTTGATTTAAAAAATGTTCACAGTGCCTGCACAAGGCAATGGATATAATTATTTTATTTTACAGATGAAGGCAGTGAAAATCCCAGAGGTTGGGTAAGCTAGGATGCTGTGGAACCAAGATTCACATGCATTATTCCAAAGAATACAGGATTATTTGATTTCATATTAGATGCAGTTCTGTATCAGATGCTTAAGAATAAAAAACAAAACAAAAACCATGTTACAGACCTTCAAGGCACTCAGTGTCTAATGGTTGTTTATATCCTTCCTTCCTTTGAATTCTCTGTTTCTTGAAATGTAGGCTGCTTCTTTTCTGGCCATAGGAGGTGATGTATTGAACATCTTTCCTAGTAAGTGATAGAAAAGTGTTTTATCAAATGCTTTGAGATGGAAAAAAAGCTTTGACCACACTCTGGAGAGGTCCATTTCTAGATGCACTGGAAGTTTTCAGTAGTAAAAAACCTAGCATGTCAGTTTTACACCATGGAGGGGTTTTTGTCTCAGCATTACTGTAAAGTATAAGAAATAAAATAAATGCACTATCCATACTTCGTTAACTAGGCGAAGGGAATACTTAGTATGAACTTTATGTCCCTTCCCTATGAAATAGTCAGCAAATAGTCCTGCAGCATAAAGGTAACTCTGTTGCTCTCTCACTGTGCCCTGCTACCCCTATCAAGTCTGTGCATGATCTGTGGAGGGTGCTGTCATAGGTACCCATTCAGGGGCTCACTGCCAGGCAGTACAGGTGTAACCGATTGCCGAGGCCTCCCTGTGCTGGCTGTATGTCATCTAAGGCTGTCTGCCTTTGAATTGATGAATCTTCAGTGAAGCAGATAGGCACTTTTTTTTTTAAGTCCCCTTCAAAAGGAAAAAACAACAACAACAAAGCCTTCTATTGACTAAGGTAAAGTCAAATTTTTGTTTTTCACCTGGAAATGGTGGTTCCTATTGCCTTTGTCATGAACGTGATCCTCTAACCCAGTGATTTTTAACCATTTTTAGTGATCACATTCTTTTGAGAAGCTGCCAAAAGTTATTGACCTTTTATCCTAGAAAAATGCACATGTACACATTCAAACAAAATTTTGTACAGTTTCAAGGAGTTCGTGAAGCTCCAGGGATAGGAAGACCCAACCTTTTCTTCTCCCCTATGGATCTATTCTAGTTTTCTTCCAATTATGAGAGTACATTCCTTGCCTGAGCTGGTGGTAATACGATATAGAATACCATATTTATTTTGGCATTCATGAAAATGAAAAATGTCTAGAACATTTTTTACCACTTTGGAACTCTGCTGCCTAAAAATTCACTAATTAAGAAGAACCATTGGCCATTCTTTTCAATAAATGAGGCTTAGTAATTTAGATTCCTCCCAAATATATGTTACTATTTGCATTGCCAGCTTGTTTCTACTCTTTGTCTTGTGGATGAGTGGGTGGGAGGAGAGGAGTATGTATTAGAATCACCCAGAGGGATTTTCATTTATGCCCTCTCTTGTTCTTCCACCCAAGACCTGAGTACACAAGCATTCTCCTAATGGGACTCGGAGTTCCAGACCAGTCAGCAGTCTTTTTGATGCCTTGTGAAAATATAAAGATTTTCTAGCAGAAAGTAAAAATTCTGTTACAATTTGGGCTGCTATATAAAAGGATCCTAAGAGAGAGAGTAGATGATTCAGAGAAGTCACAGAATCAGAGAATGTTAGAGATGGAAAAAATGTCAATGTTTCCATTGTGACTGATAATAAGAAACACACTTTCTGTCTTTATTCAGTACACACACACACACATACACACACACACACACACACACACACTTATACCATGGAAATAAGAGTTATACACATCAGTACAATGGACTGCATTCTGATTTTTCTATTCAGTTCAAAAAATACTGTACTAATCCAAAGCCATTACATTTATGGGTTACAATCATAATTTGAAAAATTGATGTAGGCTTATGGTTTTCAAACTTAATTCTTGGAATTCTGTGATGAAGTGTCATAAGGTTGCCTGTGATGGGGTGAGGGTGAGGAGGTAAAGGGAAGGAAGGGCTAAGGGAGAGAGGCACAGTGGGTTAAACTCCTGGTATTCCGCCCTCCCAATCAGAACAGCCTCCTTAAAATCGTTTTAATATATTGGGGTTTTGTGTAATATTATTATTTTTTTTTATTTATTTGTTTTGAGATAGGGTCTCCCTCTGTCACCCAGACTGGAGTGCAGTGGCACAATCTCGGCTCATTGCAACATTTGCCTCCTGGGCTCAAGTGATTCTCTCACCTCGGCCGCCTGAGTAGCTGAGACTAGAGGTGCACACCACCACGCTTGGCTAATTTTTGCATTTTCCGTAGAGATGGGGTTTTGCCATGTTGTGCAGACTGGTCTCGTACTCTTAAGCTCCAGTGATCCACCTGCCTTGGCCTTCCAAAGTGTTGAGATTACAGGTGTGAGCCACCACACCTGGCCTAATATTTTATTTTCAAAACATTGAAAAACCACTGATGTAGCCCATTTCTCACTTTACAGATGAGAAATTTAGTCCAGGATTAGGTGACTTATTCCAATCAGGCCAACAGACAGTGACAGGGCACTACTGTGGTTTTTAATTGTTTTTAATTTTAATTAATGTGTATACGTGTTTGGTTAAAAGTCAGATGGTTTAAAAGAAGGTATAAAGAAAAACAAGAATCTCCCAACCGTCCTCTATCCCACTCCTCTTTCTGCTTCTGGCTTTAGAGTTTCATAGCTATTTTCATTACTCAAAATATGTCTGTTTCTCTACTTCTCAATTCATTACTTTTAGACAGTGCTATTGACTCCCATTGTGAAAGATGGGGGCTTAGCTCATCCTCATCTCACTGTCACTCATCTCATGTTCTCTCCTCTCCACTCGTGTTTTATAGTTATATTAGCACTTTTAGTTCTACAACTGATTACCACTGTTATTTTAAATTAAAACAGTCCCCCATTTTAAAAGTTATAACCTGATCTTCTTACCTCTATTCCATTCCTTTTATTATACAGTTCCATCATCTCTAAATACCAATACTGAGAAATTTTTGTTGATAGTAAGATGACAAAGTATGATATGGCTCCTTCAAAATGCTAGAGAAACTTCACACTATATTATTAGAGATACAAAGTCTAGAGATATAAGGTTTGAAATAGGTGAACCACAAGAGAATTTCCATAATACAAACACATACAATTGCCATCTGATCCCTAGAAACCAAATATTCGGCATGTTTCTACCCTCTATTGTACCTAACGTTGCACTTTCTGTTCAGCAACAAAGGAAATAACTGACCAGTGAAGCAAAGTTTGACATGCTAGATTTGGGCTCAAAATAAGAGAGCGCTTCTAGTAAAGAGCACTTCAGAGATGAATGGGGCTGCCATGTCAAGTAGTGAGTTCTCCATTGCTATAAGTGTCCAAGCACAGGATAGATTGTCACTTGTTAAGGTTCTTGCAAAAGAGTAAATGGACTTCAAATTATTTTCAACCCTGACATTTTGTGATTCTGTGAAATCAGTGATACATCCTACAAGGTGAGCAAAGTATGCCGATCATGCATTCTCACTGGGGCAATATAGCCCCCAGTGACATTAAAATGGGTTCTGGAGAGGTGGTTGGAAGAGAGGAGAGTGAAGAAAACCTTAGATATTGCAGTTATTTGTGGCTCTCCAAAGGACCAGAGTACATAAACAAATAGACAGCATATCTGTGGTATTAAAATTTCATGGAAGATAGAGATGAGGGAAAAAAGTCTAAAAAGGCTGGAAGGAGAGCAATACTCAAAAACAAGGGAAGCAATACTGCACTAGACTCCATATTACATAATTAAGTCCTCTGTTGTTTCTGTCTTCTCCTTTAGGAGGTCTTCTCTGAACCCCCCATTCCCTTTTATCCCTGTGTATAAGGAGTAGCTCTTCTAGTCCCATAGCCCATTCTACTAGTTGTCTTAGAGGCAGTATGGGGAGAGGTGGTTAATATAATAGATTTGGATTTGTACCCGTTTCCAGCATTTACTAGCTGTGTGACTGTACTAGTCAGAGTTCTCCAGATAAACAGAACCAACAGGATATATAGAGATACATAAGAGGAGATTTTTTATGGGAATTGGCTCATGTGATTGTGGAGGCCAAGAAGTCCCAGGATATGCTGTCTGCCCACTGGAGAGCCAGAATGCTGGTGGTGTAACTCAATCTGAGGCCAAGGGCCTGAGAACTGGGTGGCAGGGGTACCCTCTGGTGTAAGTTCCAGAGTCCAAAGGCCTAAGACCCTGGAGTGCTGAGGCCCACAGACAGAAGATGGATATTCTAGCTCCAGAATAGAGAATGAAGAGAGCCTTTCCTCTGCCTTTTAATTCTATCCAGGCCCTCAATAGACTGAATGTTACCCACCCACACTGGTAAGCATGAATATTCTTTACTCAGTCCACTGATTCAAATGCCAGTCTCTTCCAGAAACACCCTCACAAACACACCCAGAAATCATGTTTTACCAGCTATCTGAGCAACCCTTAACCCAGTCAAGTTGACACCTAAAATTAACCATTGCAAATCCACCTCTTGTCAACTTGCCACACAAGCATATCTCCTTAAACCAAACTTCATCTCCAAATAAAGACAAGGTCATGATTCCATCGAATATGAGACAACTCTCCTGCATACAACCAAGAAATGCATTAATCTCTTCCCCTGAAGAGAAAGTGAACTTCTTGAATGATGTTTACTTTTCTTTGATATCCTATAACTTAAATACTGTGATGTAAAATTAATAATACTTAAATGTCGATATAGACTCAATACATCTTATGCTGTTACACGATAAGAGAATGAAAGAGGAAAGAAAAGAAAGATATTTACTTAATATATGTGTGTGTGTGTATATATATATACACACACACACACAAACATATTCATAACACAATAGGGAGGAAATACTCATGACAATTACAGCCCTTGTTTCTGTAACTGGTCACATGGTCATACCTGGTATTTATAACTACTTTCTTCTGCTACCCATTCTGTATTCCCTTTGCCTTCAGTAGCACTTCAGCTAGTCATGGGTCTTTACCTGGTGGGGTGGGACCCAACCTTTATTCCTGAAGGGTCTGGGCCATTCATAGTTTGCCTGGGTTAGATTATTGTAGTTTCCCATTGACCTTAATCAAAGAGCATAGTATTAATAATATTAAGAGACACCCTAAGGGATCTCCTGTATTCTAGACATATTCTTCCTTATTCGCATTGTGAAATAGCAGTTCAATTTCCTCTTAGTAATCTGGATCAATCATCCCAACCAACACCAGAACTGCCCTCTTGGCCTATTGACTCAGAGGCACATGAAGTCCACAGTGACGGGGTGGCAACCTTAACTTCCAGTTCAGTGGAATCCTTGTTGTGGTATTACTGGTGAAAGCATTTCTCTCTCTGGAACTAAGACCTTTAGACCAGCAGAGCATAGAATCTTAGGAAAAGGAAGCAAAAATCTTGCTAGTGAATCACTGGGGGTAATAGTGAGTGATGCCACTCTCACTTTCATCCCTTGATTCCTGGACCCATGAATTCTGGCTTTGAGAGAAACAGTACCATATAGCCAGATGCTGATTCAGAGCATACACAACTTTATGGAGATATGTGCCCCAGATACCTGCAAGGTATCTGCCACCTAGCAGGTGCTACAACCAAGTCTTTAAAAGGCCATTCACTGTTCTATCAAGAAGGCTGCTTTAGGATGGTGGGGAACATGGTAAGACCCATGAATCCATGAGCATGGGCTTGTTGCCATACTTCTGTCACTGTGAAGTGAGTTCCTTGATCAGAAGCAATGCTGCATGGAATAGCATGACAGTGGATAGGCTTCTGTAAGTCCACACATGGTAGTCTTGGCAGAAGTGTTGCATTCAGGGAAGGCAAATCCATATCCACAGTAAGTGTCTATTCCAGTAGGGACAAAATGCTGCCCTTTCCATGATGAAAGTGGTCCAATGTAATCAATCTGCCACCAGGTACCCAGCTGATTACCCTGGGGAATGGTTGCATATGGAGGCTTAGTGGTGGTTTCTGCTGCTGTCAGATTGGACACTTAGTGGTGGTCATAGCCAGATCAGCCTTAGTGAGTGAAGTGCATATTGCTGAGCCCATGTGTAACCTCCATCACTGCCACCATGGCCACTTTGTTCATGAGCCCATTGGGGGATGACTGAGATGGCTGCAGAAATAGGCTGACTGGTATCCACAGAACAAGTCATCCTATCCACTTGATTATTAAAATTCCCCTTTACTGAGGTCACCCTTTGGTGAACATTCACATGAGACACAAATATCTTCACATTTTTTTGCTCATTCAGAGAGTCTGTCCACATATCTTTTCCTCAAATTTCTTCATCCCAAATTTTCCTATCACATTCCTTCCAAGTTCCTGACCATCTTGACCAACCATTGGCTAGAGCCCACAAATTGGTTTATAATTTCACATTTGGCCATTTCTACTTTCAAGGAAAGTGCATAGGTAGGTACACTACCCAAAGTTCTGCCCAATTAGAAGATTTTTCCTTGACTATTGTCTTTCAGGGATGTCCCAGAGAGGGACTTTAGTGCTGCAGCTGTACACTTTTGGGCGGTGCCTGCATATCATGCAGATCTTAAAACAAAGCCCGTGTTTTCTCTTCCTCTGTCAGCTGATCGCAGGGAATGCTCCATGAGGCCATAGATGCAGGCTGGGAGAGAGAAGGCAGTGTTGCAGAAGAGGGGACCATGAGCATTTGGACCACTTCATGTAGCTCACTTTTGCCTTAAGGACCTGCTTGGGCCTGACTGCGCATATACCACTTCTATCTGATGATGGAGTGCTGCTGTGCATGCCCGGCTTCTTGGCTTGGTGGGTCACATAACACCCTGTTCATGATGCTATAGATGAATCATGTAATTTCACCAAGCCCTGGTTTTCTTCTCTTTAATAGAGAGAATGACAGCTCCTTCCACACGGAATTGCTGGAATGTTTAAATCCTTAATACTCAACGCGTGGTTTTAGAACCTTTGGCATAGGTATCACCTGGGAGCTTGGTAGAAATGCAGAATCCCAGGCCCTATCCCAGAAAGACTGAAACAGAATCTACATTTTTAAGAAATTTCCAGATGACTTGCAGGTATGTTAAAATGTGAGAAGAAATAGACTGAATGAAACAATCCAGCAAAAGAGTTCACTGTAATACCTGATATTGAATATTGTTTCTGTTAATCTCTTTCTCCCACTCTACGCTATCGATTTAGTGGCAGGACCTTGTCCTGTGCATCGTTATGTTCCCAGCATTCAAAGCCTGGCAGATGGTAGCCACTCAAGTGTATATATTGATTGAAAGGCTGTTAGATGAATAAATGAATGAGAAGTGGAGTGGGGACAGAATACGTTCTTTCTGAATATGGCTAGAGTTGGTTTTTGTGCTCACTGAGTCTTGTTATCTGACCCACAGCTACTTCCCTCAAGCTATAAAGAAAGACCTTCTCCACAGAGAACTCTCTTCTTTTTTTGTCTTAAGAATATGCACATTTAATTGAGAAATTTATTGAGTGTTTTCTTTGTGTGAGTCTTGAGTTATTTGCAGTGAAGGAAACAAAGATGAGTAAGACACGGTCCACACCCTCCGCCACCGTGTGTGTTTGTGTGTGTATTCTGTCACAAATCTCTTGCAATACACTCATTTCAACCTTATCTTGGCTTAAAAGATAAGGAGAGAACTGAAACATATGGGGTTTGTTGGCACACTGGGGCTGAGTTATGAATACTGTCACAGATACAGGAACCAAAAGATTCAGACAAGGAAAACAAGCTTTAATAAAAGGTTCCAGAATTTAGACACCTTCTCTTCCCCTACACCCACCCTCAGTGCAACCCCACCCCTCCGCAATAAGCTTCCCTGCTGCAAATAGCCTTTAAGGTCTGAGAAACATATCCTCAAAGTTACATTCTTTGTCAGTATGGATGAGTCAACACATTTGCTTCTTTTATATTTGCTCCTCGAAGATAATTCTTTCTTTGAGTAGGTAAGCCATCTGTTGACAAGCTATCCTTAGTCCTCTGTGCAAACTACTCAGCTCCTTCACCACAATGCCCACTGGAATGGGAGAAAACAGGCTTCCTTGCCCTCTCCCTTACTCCTTTTTTGAAGTCTTGCATTGCTGGAAATCATCCAAATCTTTTTTTTTTTGTATAAAAGAACTTTCTTTCTTGACTAATGTATTCGAAGTAATTTTTCTCCCCCAGAGGTTCATAGTTATATCAAATTCTTATTCTTTATTAAGCATGCTTGGTTTCCTTTCTGGGAGTATTTTAGATCTCACAGGGAGATTAGGCAGAGGCTGGGTCAACTCTTGGAGAGGAACGTCAAGACAGATACCCAGATGCCTCCAGTCAGGGCCATGATAACTCGGGGCGCCAGCCTTCCCACTGAATCAGCAAGATTAACTTTGTAGTTCTGTAACACCTTTCATCTGGGAAGCTGAGGGCTGTACACATATGAGGTCAATTAATGCTAAGAAGCAAGTATTATGAATGTTTACTTTATTCTTTGTAGTTGAAGACAGTGAGGAGGATGGAATTACTACCCAGGTGTGCACTGTGGCTCAACGCTCCAGGGAGGCCCTCTAACCTCCCCTTTCAGTCTGGCTCCTGCATGGTGGATCAGTGTGGATTTTGGAATTGGTTCCAGCTTATGATTGGAATCTACACCTGGATGTCCCATAGGCCTCGGAACTCAACAAGTGTTCTCAGCATTCCTGTTCCTTTGCCAGATTCTCTGTCTTGGTTGCTGGCATCACTACATACCCAACTGCCTAAGTCACCTGGATCTTTAGTATCTAGCACAGTATGTGACATATGGGAGATGTACACTAAATATTATAAATATGTGAATGACTTCTCACCTTCTCCATCTTCCTCACCCCCTTGAAGAAGCAAACGTGTGCATTAATTTGCTTGACAAAGGTTTATTGAGTACTGATGGGCCACGTACATGAAGCTTGTGGGGATACAGCAGTACACAAAAGCAGACAAAAATCCCTGACCTCGTGGAGTTTAAAATCTAGTGAGAGGAGACAGATAATAGACCAAATAGAGTAATATTTACCAAATTTTAAATAATGTTAACCATGGGGAAAAAATGAGTAAGTAAAGGGATAGAGAGTGTGTTGGGCAGTGTTCGATGTTAAATAGGTCAGGGAAGGCTCCACTGAGAAAGTGACATTTGACTAACGACTGGGAGAGGCAAGTAGGTGAGCCATGTAGAAACTGGGGACTAGGGGAAGAGAAGCATGCTTGGCTGTGAGAACAGCAAGTATGAAGAGCCTGAGGCAGAAGCATACTTATCACATTCAGGAAGTGGAAAGAGAGCCACTGTGGCTGTAGTGGAGTAAGCAAGGGGAGAAGGAGGTGAGGAGAGGGACAGGGAAGATTACATAGGGACACGTAGGCACTTTTAATGTCTCTGGTTTTTACTTGAAGATGGAAAGGTGCTGGACAATTGAATTGAGTGACCTGATCTAACTCAAGTGTAAAACAGAATGTCTCTGTTGTTTTGAGAATAGATGGGGGTGGGAGGTGGGGCACTGTGGGGAATTGGGTGGAAGCAGAGAAGGCAGTTGGGAGACTTGAAAGAAATGGTGGTTGCTCAAACAAGATGGTAGCAGGTGAGATGGTGAGAAGTGGAGGTATTCTGAGCTTACTGTGAAGGTAAAGTCAACAGGATATTGACTGATAGATTGGATGTGGGATGTGAGAGACAGAGAATAAATGGATGACTCCAAGGAGTCTAGATGATTCAAATGAGGGTGACTGCAGAGGGGGGAGGTTTATGATGGAAGATCAAAAATTTTGGTTTGAACAAGTTAAGTGAGCAAGCCCTTTAGAGATCCAAGTAAACATGATGAGTGGGCTGTTGGGTAGACAAATATGGAGTTCAGGCTGGAGAAGTAGGCTGAACGTTTTGATGTGATCACTATGTAGTGTATACGTAAAGCCATGATATTGAACTCCTTGGAGTCATAAGAAAGCCCAGAGTCCCAAAGGACTGAGCACTGGTACTTCCAATGTTCAGTGTTGTGGAAATGAGGAGAAATAAGCAAAGGAGACTTAGAAGGAATATCCAATGAAGTAGGAGGAAGTGCGATCTCCTGGAAGCCAAGTGAAGAAAGTGTTTCAAGGGAAGAGAGTGATCAGCTGTGTGAGATGATGCTATCAGGTCAAGAAAGATGAAGACCAACATGGTTCAGAAGGCGTAGCAATAGGAAGATCACTAGCTTTGGTGGTTGATACAGTGGGTTCAAGAGCAAACGGGAGAAGACATATTGGAGGTGATGAGTGTAGACAATTCTTCACTTCCTCATCAGCGTTTTGCTCAGCGCTCACCCAGACTATTGCAATGGGATTCCTACCTCAAATCTTGATAAAATCTTTGGCAGGGCACTCAGGCTTCCAGTCTGGCTTCAACAAATGTTCATAGCCTCAGCTCCTAATAATCTCTATTCTTTACCTCATTCCCAAACGAGATCCATTTATCTTAGTGTCAGGAGTTCTCTCAAGCTTTTGTAACATTATACATGCCGTTTCTACAGCAAAAACATCCCAACCTTAGCCTTTCAACCCAATGAACTTCTGGTCATCCTTTGAGATGCAGTTTAAGTATCACCTCCTCTGGTAAATCTTCCCTGCTTCTCCTGGTTGACTGAGAAAGAGAAGTTCCCTTCTCTTTGTTCCTGGACCACCTTATTTTTTATTATACTTTAGCACTTATCACACCATCATGGTCAACTTGACCACACCTTAGTCACCAAAATTCTAAAAGACTTATCATGAAAGCTAGCATTAATTGAATGCTTACTGTGCTTTGTGGATAACCCTTTGTCTTCTTTAAGTAGCCCTATGAAGTAGTTACCACAATTATCTTTCATCTTACAAATGAAAAACTGAGTCTTAGAGAAGTCAAGAAAACTGATGATTACCACATTAAGTTTGACCTTCAATATTCAAACCTCTGTCTGCCTGATTTCAAAGCCCATGCTCGAATTAACTACACCAAACTGCTGCCCCTGAGATAGATACTAAAATGTCTGTGGCTTTGCTGCATGTACTGTTGTTCAAGCCTAAAGATTTTGTGAGATAAAGTCAGCAGTCCATACTGGCATTGCCCAGTAGAACTTCCTTTGATAATGAAGATGTCCTAAAATCCACGTTGTTCAATATGATAGCCAATAGTCACCTGTGGTTATTGAGTACCTGAAATTTGCCTGGTACCACTAAGAAGCTGATATTTCATTTTATTTAATAGTAATCAACTTAAATGTAAATGGTTGCATATGGCTAGGGGCTACTGTAGTGGACAACACAGTTCTAGAAACTCAAGCAACTCTGGATAACCTATTACTTGTACCCTGTGAATACAAACTTAGGTGAATACAATCAACTCTGAAAAAGTAATGGAATATTGTTTCTCTCACTTTGCCTGTAAGAATACCCATGACCAAAACTACCATATTATGCAGAATGTCAGAAACCATCAATTTTCAGATGTATTATTATTTTATGTATTACTAAGAAAACATACCATCAGCTATAACTGTAAGGTACCATTGTCAGACACATCCCAATTTTAGAGATTTTTAAATGTTGGGCAAAATACGTCTTAGAATCAATAAATTTTTTTTTTTTTTTTTTTTTTTTTTCAGGAGATGAGGACTTACTCTGTTGTCTGAGCTGGAGTGCAGTGGCACAGTCATACCTCACTCTAGCCTCAAACTCCTGGGTGTAAGCAAAGTTCTCACTTCAGCCTCCCAAGTAGCTGGGACTACAGGTCTAAATTGCTGTGCTCCCAGTGGTATCTTAGTTAGTTTGGTGATTTCCTGGAAATTTCTTGGATGATTTTCAAATGTCATTTTTTTCTATTAATCTCAAGTATAATTTAGGCTGCTGTTATCATAGAAAGTTAAGACTCAACAGGATTATTTCCAATTTAGCTTAATTTTTATAGTTAAAATATCTGGCAATAGAGATTGAAATAACAACCAAAAACATTGATAGATTGTTTGTATAATCATCCAGAAATGATATACTCTATTAATGTTATGGATAGGACCTAGTGTGTGGGCATCTATTATTTTTTCATTTATTTCTCCACAACATGTTTTCATTTAATATTACTGTTTTTTGATTCATACATCATAGAGCTTGTCTAAGTGCTACAGTGTGTAATGTGACTAATATAGAATGCAACTAACCTCAGAACCAGTTGATGATGTGTTATTTTTCTTGTGATATTGTGGTATCATCATCATTAAAGTTACTTAAACCTTCATTTATTAGCTCAAGGCCATCTGAACGAAATCTTAGGTTTATCTAACCTTTACCTAGGACCTCTGTAATTCCACCTTCAATTTTGGAGACATCTTAAAAACCAAGGCACAAATCTGGCTTCTATCACTGGAACCATCTCCAGCTTTGAAGGACTTAAACTCAAATGGCATGTCCTTTAATATTTAGAGAATTAAGTCCTAATCCATCCTGTTTAATGCTTTTCATTGTATTACTTAAGATACAAAGAAAATGCCCTCACCTTTACCCAGCTGCAACAAATTAATAAGTAATTTCAATAAAATAAAATCATTTTTATCCTGAAATTCACTTTACATCCTCCAATACTTTGGACTTAATAAAATTGATGAAATGTGTGTGAGCTTTAAAAAATACCTGAGCCTTTGAATTCAAGATGACCCATGACATATGCATTTTGGTGGCATTTTTAAACTCCCGGGCAACATAGGATTCTTATATCTATTAGATAATTAAGTTTTCAAACAGTGTAGTGTTTGGAAACGATTACTTAAATCCAAGAACAGGGTACAAGTGAGAGAAAGGTGCCACCCACCAGGCAAAATTAGAAATACTCTGAATATGAGTCATGGGGCCTTTAGAAACCATAATTCTAAGAGGGGAAACAAGACAAAACAAAACAACAACAGAGAGAGTTTGGAATCCTTTATTATAAAGGCAAAGAGGCAGTTATCCAACCACTCTTGCAGAAGGAGTGGGAGAAACTGAACCAAAGCCCAGAAGTCTATAATACCTCTCCACATACACACCCACGTTTATTTATTTATTTTTTTAAAAGTTAAGTGCTGTTAATAGTATCAGTTTTCAACATTACATTGCACCTGATTGGAGTTTTGAAATTCTCAGTGGTGCCAGTCCCTGTAAATGACATTAACAATCCACAGGCAACCTATTTTACTCCCTCAATGAAAGAGGAGATGCCTGGCATATGCTAAGTAACCCCCTGTTTTATTCCATAATTAACAGAATCACAGTAAGTATCACTTCTGAGTACCTCAAGAAGAAAGGCAATTTTGAAGCAATTTTTTTCCCTGGTACCTTTTCCCGTTTTCGTTTTAAGCAGTACTGTATTATACCTTACCTTTTCTTTCTAACATAGTAAGTGCTAATTATACCCCTTGGGTACACCTTGGCTGCTGTGTTAAACACATCCAGAGTTGTTTTCTTATTACCGTGAAAAAAATATTTGACATGAAAGACAACCTGTGGAGGCACAAAGGGACATTGGAATAAACCGCTGTAATTTAAAGGGCCAAGCAATTCAAGGATGCTGAAGGATGGGATTGTGCTCAGAAAGAGATGCAGTAATGTCTCTATTGTGTGGGTTTGTTTAAATGAGGAAGTGAAATGAATATTATGTAAATAAAAATGCCCCTGGAAGTGTGTGTGTGTGTGTGTGTGTGTGTGTGTGTGTGTAGGGGAGGTGGGTTCTGTGCTTTCTTGATCTACACCTCTCTGGTATTTGCTGAATATACTGTCTGATTATTTGACACCTAACACATACTCCACTGTTACTACTTCTGCAGTGAGTATGATTTTCAGTGTATTCACTCAGGAAATAGACTATTTAGCATTTTTCTATAACCCAACTAAAGTGTAATCTCAGACCATTCAGCCCCTTAACCTGGGTGGCCTTTGGGGCGTTGCTGTGTTGGCTGCTGTTGGTTTCTTGGTTTTGGCATTGTCAGCTATCCACACGGGCATCCAGGCTGAAGTCCTTGTTCCCATGGCTGCACTCTCTGCTGCAGCTCTCAAGCCACATCTGTACTGCTCTTGGGCATCTGAGACACGTTCTCTGTCTGTCTTGGGCACCCCTGTTTAGACACCTTCCGCAGATGTTTCTTCTGCTCTCCTATCAGGCTGCCATAGGAAAATCCTGAGTTCCACCTGGGAAAGGGGTACACAGGGCCCTTGTTCATGGAGTCTCAGAGCCTGTCTGGTGCTCATGCCGTGGCCATGTGCCTCAACTCCTCCCTTCAGTATCAGGGCAAGTGGAAGAAGGTAAAGCACCTCCAGGCCCACAGCCCAAGGCCTCTTTCTTCAGAATAGAATTGTTCTGACTTCCCTATAACACACCTCTCCACTGTTGCCTCCAAACAGCGCCCTCACCCCCAGCCTGACTTTTACATTATTATGTATTCTCCACATCTTTTGTCCTCTGTCCTGAGTTTACTGGGTTTAGGTTTATACAATTCGAAAAACAAAGCATCTGAAAATCAAAAGCCTTGGATTTTGACTGAATCTTCTCATCCCCAAGGGAATAAATGCTATGAGAAAAATAGCAAAAGGAGTACTAGGAAATGAAGTGGGTCAGTAGGCGGGGGAATCACAATGAAATCCCCAAACACTGTTTCATCACATTTTCTTTAAAAGTCATACCCTTCATTTCTCTATACAGAGTTGGATTCATTGAAAGCAAAAATCAACATACTGTAGCCCGATACATGCTTGTTTGTGGAGAGGAAGCGCTTTTTTTGTCTCAATAGTTCTGGGCAGGCTCAACTGTCTGCCCCTTCGCTCATACACAATAACTTCCTTTTTCTCAGAATATAATTGCCAATCCCCTTTGGTTCAAATCTCTGCTCGGATCACATTCTCAGGGGTGTAAGGAAGTTCCTATGATGTAGGAACTCATTTCTGCCATTTTTCCTCTTCTCACCGGAGACGACTCCAGTAGAGCAACACGGCTTGCCTCTGGCTCACCTGTCCTTGTTCAGGCTAAGTGTGCTACCTGGTGGAGGACATCAGGTAGAGAACAGCCTTGGGCCATGATTCACAGGTGGAGAGAATTCATCTGTTAAAAGGCTGCGAGCATTGGAGACTGGGTTTCTTTTTCCTCTTTGCCCTGGACCAAAGCAAGGCTGCAACCCTATTTAAAGTACATCTGCCCTAGACTCCCAAACCTTCCCACAAGCTTGAGTCCCAACATCTGGGGCTAGGAGTTGGAAGGGAAATGGGGTAAAAAGAGCTTAAGCAAGCCCATTTGAGTCCGGACCGTCACCATTGCAGCTCTATGGGTAGTAAAACTGGCATTTCAATCTTGACCAATTCCTGAGTCTGACTTCTAAATTGGCTTGAAACTTGAGTTAAAAGGGGGGATTTTACTTATTGTGTCTTCCAAAACCTCAGGACTGGGCACTGTTAGCCAAGAAGAGGAAGTGGCACTGTGACAGATTAAGATCTCTTGTAGATGATGCAGAAAGAGCTCTGGGCCTTACTGAGAGACCTCAGCCTCTAGGAGAATAGGGGCATTACTTGGAGATAAGTAATATCTACTCTATAAAAATGTCAGTCCCTATGGTTAGAACAGAATTGGGAACTTGGGCTTATGAGTTAGGAGTACCTGTGTTTAAGTTTTAGGTTTGACATATCCTATTTGTGGCTTCTTTGACAAGTTACTTAAGTTCTTTGAACCTTAGTTGTCTCACCTGTAAAATGAAAATAATACTTGTGTTAGAGGGTTATTGTCAGGAATAAATATGGTAATACATGCAAAGTTCTTAGAACATGATAGATCAATAAATTTTAGCTTTTAATTTGTATTAGTGCCACAATTTAAGTAATTTTTTTCTAAGCATGTGTACCCCCTCAAAAAGACCCAAAGGGCCGGGGTGTGCTCTCTTACCTTGTCTAAAGTGCAGTGTAAAAAGAAGTATTCTGCCACACAGAAAGCATGTTCTGGAATAGGTAGTGCTAAAGACTTCTAGTACTTTTACCTCTGGGAATAAGGTCTCTGAGTATAAATGAGTACCCCCATTTTTCTAGAGGTGGTTTAATTATTATTTTTTATCTCTCTCTTATCTTGTTTCCCTGACTTCCTGTTTCCTACTTAACCCCTCAGAAATGCAAATATAACCTTTCACCTCCCCTCACCAGACATTCCCTACAGCCCAAGTTCTTCTAACTAAGCACTCCAAGACAGATCTTGCCTCCAGAGTTGACAGTGGATTTGCAGACCAAAGCAAACCCTCCAGGAACTTTCGCCCTCCAGGGGTTGCCTGGAAACTCAAATCTACTAGGAGAGCATCTTGAAAGCATGCCCACTTAGCCACTTTTTGTTGTTGTTGTTTGAGACAGAGTTTCACTGTGTCATGCAGGTTGGAGTGCAGTGGTGCGATCTTGGCTTACTGCAACCTCCGCTTTCTGGGCTCAAGTGATACTCGTGCCTCAGCCTCCCAAGCATCTGGGATTACAGGCACCCACCACCACGTCTGGCTAATTTTTGTATTTTTAGTAGAGACAGGGTTTCATAGTGTTGCCCAGTCTGGTCTGGAACTCCTGAGCTCAGGTGATCTGCCCACCTCAGCCTCTCAAAGTGCTAGGATTACAGGCATGAGCCACTGCAGCTGGCCAACTTAGCCACTTTTACAACATACTTCTGCTCAGGAAGGCACCAACTCAACTGCCTCGTAAATGACTGCCTGGTAGCAGGGGGACCCCTGCCCTTGCTCATTTCCTCCCTTATCTTATAAAAAATGCCCACTTTCTACTCCAAAGATAAAGCGTCACATGTAAAGGCAGGATATTTTATACCCCTTCCCCTAAACTGGCTTCGGAATAAATTCACTTTTTTTGTATCAGACCCCATTCTTGTGAATTGAAGTGTACTGTTGTGTGGTGAGCAGCTAGCCCACATTTCAGTTAACATGAGGACAATGTCAAATAGTTGAAATATATCTTCTTTGTTAGTAGAAGTTGTTTCTGGAGTTGAAATAGTCTCTACTGTGCTGTTCAACTTTTGACACATGTTATGCAAATAATGCTTCTATAACTCCCACATATATTTATCTCAAATGGAACTTTGAACAAATCTTTTAAAAAGTGTTGTCTAATTTGGCTGCCCTCTCATTTGGTGGGCCTAGACCTGTGTGTAGATATAAATGATTGAGAGTTGACTGTACTATCGGGCTTGATCTATGTATTTGGAAACCTAAAACATCTAAACTTTTTGTAAAGTTTTACTTTTAGAAAAGTTACTTTTACTAACCTTTAGTGAAAAGTTACTGTTTGTATAATGCTGAAAAAACGGCTCTCAAGAACCAATAGGATGAAAGTAAGGGCAAAATTATTTATTTACTTAATTCGTTACAAGGAAGATTTCTTTCTAGTCAATAGATAACTGATTGCAATTTATAATCTAATGCTGATGGAGAAAAAGTTGATGGAAATTTTAGTGAAAACAAAATGGTAAATAATAGTAATGGGTGTCTGAGGACCTAATGCTCCCCAGATTGTACTTTACTTCTGAAACCTCTAAACCAGGGGATGGTTAGAGAATAGTGGTAAAGCATAATTATGCCACATGAAGGGCATTTACCGTTTGATTTCAACCCAATGGATTTTTCTTAAAACAACAAGAAAGGCTTACAGAGCACAAATTCAGGAACAAGCTACATAGTAGAATAAATAAATGAGTTTCTAAGGTGGGACATAATTGGAAACTTAATCTTTTTTTAATTGGTCCTATAAAGACCGTATAGGAGGCCTGGTTCCTACTCTCTAGTTGTCATTTGACATCTTCCCTTCATTTTTATTAAGTTCCAGGCTTATGAAGCCTAGCAGAGTAATTTGCACAGAGCAGCAAGTGAATATTTGTTGCTTTGGTGGATCCAAAGACACTCTTGGGGAGGCTGATCTTTCACTACTAGTGAAATACAAATGTTTTAAGGGAGGTCAGACTTGACCTGCTCCTGTGCTCTTAGCTGTAATTTCACTTTTTACATGTTTAGTCAATTAACACAAGGATTCACCATATATATATCAGATATCTCACTTGTTCCCAATTATTTTGGAGTCACACAACATTCCAAAGAAGCTTCTGAGCAGTCCTGGAGAATTTGCTTCCATGGCTACCTTTAGGGTCAGTCAATGCCCAAAGAAGATGATTAAGAAATCATTAAAATTGTTGCCTACCTAGAATATGCTTGGTTAAATTTTACTAAGTATTTGTGGAAGCCTTTGCTTTTCTGTATCTGGTAGTCTCCTAGTTGGTCTTGACGAGTCAATGACAATATCCCCTTTCTGAAGTTCTCCCAAACTCTACTCAAAGCAAATTTAGTGTCTCTTCCACAGTGACTCAATAACACTCCATAGCTCCTGATATGTATGGTATCATAATTACCTGCTTAGAGATTATCACATTGTTTTGAAATTGTTTGTCATCTAACTAACTTAAGCTCCTTGACATTCACCTTGACATTAGCAATTACTGGTCCTTGGTTTCACACCAGGCAAGCAATCGGGAATCAATCAGACCCTTGAAGGTGCTCTGTAAAAATTAGTCACATAAGTGAATGACAGTATAGACTCAAACCCAATTCTTTGTAAAGATGCAGTACAACACTGTGTACATCTGATAAATAATTTACTGGAGCAAATGAATGGCTCCTGAGTTCGGTTTGGAAACCACACCTATGTGACTTTTCTGGTTCTGCAGGCTGCGGGTGTTAATAAGCAAAAATTTCTTTAAGCTGTAGGTGGACCTGGAGTATAAGTGAGGCAGACTTTCAGTGAGATGGGACCTAGTAAACTTTTCTCTGCTCCAGAATGGGCATTCGAAATTAGTTACCTCTCAGTCCTGGAGCTTAGGCTTATCTATGACTGGCTCCAGTCATCATTTTGAACAGTGTAAGATTCCAATTAGAGAATATATTTGATCACCTCCGCTCTGCATACACTTCTGTATTAAAAGCACTTACCAGGAAGTTAGTAATTTGTTTCTATGTCTGTGGCCAGACAAGACTGTGAAATATTTGAAGCTTCTGTCTTGTTTATTTCTATATTTCTATTTTCTGACGTGGTGCTTGATATATAGTATATAATTAACAAATAGTTTTTTATGGAAATGAAGAAGGCCAAATAGATCGAGAATAACTCCCTTTCTTTGTCCACAACCCGATTTGTGTTTTCTATACTCACCTATTCTTTGTGGTTCTGCATCTGGGTCACTTATCCAAAATCAGGCTTATAAAACCAAACATTTAAAGTCATACACAAAAAACCATTCAGTCTTCCGATAATTATTTTTGAGTGCTTAGTATGTGCCAGGTGTTTTGAATACAAATATGAACAAGACATGGCTCTGACCTCAATGAGCTCATCATATTATTAAATAGCACATAATGGCAGTCATTAGTTAATGGTCATCATAAGCTAATGGTTTTACTCAGAATCCAGCTACCATTAAGCTCTTGGGTGTCCTGAGAAATTACTGAGATGGAACAATATTTATGTAAACCATGACTTAAGGGGAATACAGTACCATAACCTTTTCCCATAGTGGAATTGTTTTACAGAAAAAATGTCAAGTCCCAGAATTATGAATATCAAAATTTTCACCAATACATATCCTTTAGTAAACAAAAAGAAATAGGAAATGTATAGTTTTAGTGCTGCCCTTACTTCAAAAGAAGTGGTTTATTTTTTGAAGATCAAATGTCAGGTTGACAGGTCAGTTGAAACAAATAAGGGTCTTTTGAGCCCTTTTTAAAGAAAAAGCCACAACATAATACGGGGAAAAGTTTATATTGAATAATTTTTTCAAATACAGAGGTTGTCTGGGAAGAATGCTGAATAACATCATATTGTAGATTTACTTGTATTCTCAGAAGGGAGACCCTAATTGCCTTAATGATGGAAGAGAGGAGAAGAATGTACCAGCCAGAATGTTGGTACCAGAACCAAGTAGCAATTTTCTCACTTAAAATGTTAGTACATGGCAATCTGTGTAGTGGAGTTACATCTTACACAAGGGTTGAATTCTAAAGGCAGAACATAAAATAAACCTTTCATTAACATTATCTTTGGAAATCCCTTAGGGAAAAGCCTAATGTTGGAGATGGAAGTGGCTTTAGAGTGCATCAACTTAGTTAAATTAGGACTACCTTTTCTAGAATTCCCTTCCATGTATGATTCTGGATTAGAATTAGATTCTGGGCACAAGAAAAGTTTGCACACAGTTTGGAAGTCAGAGAGAAGTGGCAGCCATTATGCTTGTCAGGTTGGTTAAAGGCGCTCAGAGCTACAGTGCTTGTGTGCATCACTGATCTACTGCCTCACCTTGTTGACTACAGGGCTGCAACTGAGCCTGAGGCTTCTTCAGCTCTGGCCACATCTCCTCCTTTAGCTTCTCTAAGTCTTGGACTTACTGCATGTGTAGCTCCATGGTGAAAGTTACCAGCTCCTTCTACTACAGGTCTCCAGCCTTGACCAGGCTGCAGATGGTTAGATGCAGATGTGGGTTCCATTTTGTTCTTTGGGTTCCAGTTGTCCTTGTTGGTTCTGGTGTGTCCTTGTCCTCCCCCAGTTCACATCCAGCTTTTCTTCTCAATACCAGTCTTGCTGAGAAATCTCAGGACCACTACCAGATGCTGAAGCAACAGCCTTCCACAGATTTCTTTACCAACTTCCATAATTGTGTGAGCCCTAGTCTTTGCAGCCCTTATTCTCTCAACCATTCATAGTGCTTCTGCTTATCTGCCTGAGTCCTAATTGACACAGAGACTATCATACAACTAGCAATAAATCCACTGACAGGATTTTCCAGTTTCCTCTCTCTACCTCCAACCCCACCCCACTGGGCACCTGATGAAGTAGTT
This sequence comes from Rhinopithecus bieti, assembly GCF_001698545.2. Lineage (NCBI taxonomy): Eukaryota > Metazoa > Chordata > Mammalia > Primates > Cercopithecidae > Rhinopithecus > Rhinopithecus bieti. The sequence continues at coordinate 535,818 of NW_016807308.1, forward strand.
GGCATCAATTTAAGAATCATGTTGTTAAAAAAAAATACATATCTTTAAATCCAAGACTCATACTCAGTGCAGTAAGATGCCCACACAGTGAGAGACACTTACAAACTATGGGAAAAACAGATTACTGTTGCCCATCTCAGTCTCACTACAGAGGATGGCTCATTGAGTGGGAAGAGTGTGCAAAATTAGCCAGACCTATTTAAGCCGTTTCTCTCTTTTCCTTTATCTAGCATATGTGGCTGCACTTCAGTAAGTAAAATGTGCATACAACACAACTCACTTAAGCATGCTGACTTTATCATTAGACATTTTCTTCATCTACTTTTTAGCTTTAGTCTTGACGACTCTTTGCCCTCAAGTTTTTTCACCCCGGGTGCCCTTGCACTGTAGGAAACTGAATTCCACTCTTTTGCTCTTCTTCCCCTCAATCTCCTCAGGCACCCCCTTCAGCTTTAATCTTTCTTCCCAAACGTCTACAATTTGAGATTTGCATGACTGCTACTTCAAAGTTGTAAACTGAGCAAATTATATCTATGGATTTTGTTACTGAAGTGAAATGAGCATGCCCAGGCCATTTGAAGCCTTCATGGGAAACACTTCCAGTCTTAAAAGGATTATAGGAGGATCATGATTTATCCTATTGTTCAGTAAGAAGAGCAAAGTTTCTTGGTAAGCAGATGCTTGGAAGCAGATGCTATTTCAGTATTGGCACTTCAGGATTGTGTAAATCTTGTTCTTGGCTGTGAGTTTTAATTAATGAATGGCCTACATTAAGGTTGGTTTTCTTGATGTATTGAGATTTTGTTTTACCTTCATTCTACTTAACTAAATCTACAAGCTTCAACCTTGATTTACTGCCTTGTTTCAACTGAAAACACAGTTCCCTAAACAATATTTATAACTTTCTTAATAGTACAGTTACTGAAAAACAAACCTCTGTTCACTATAATGATATTAGAAAATTGTAAAAATTCAGTATCTTATTGTTTTCATCTTCTCACTTCCCTTTCTAAAAACCCACAGGGCTCCTCACTGCCTAGAAGAGAATGTCTCAACGTTTTTTTTCTACCCAACACACGGCCCAGTGATTTTCACTTGGCAGATAAACTCCCACAAGCTTCAGAGTCCCAAGGAGGCATACACTCAGGATTCTATTTGTAACCCATATCCCTTGGCCTCACCAGGGCAAATGAGGTCACAGCTTAACCTAGTGTCTCTTGATTGATGATCTCCACCTGTGTGAGAGCAGGATGCCCTTCTCAGGTTCCTTCTAATTTCTTTCAGGGAGTCTCCAGGGGTATTTCACATGGGCTCCCAGTCCTCTGCATGTGCCTGGGCTGTTTCTCAGTTCCAGCCTGTTGATCCCTGCACTGGCCAAGGACTGATGCTTCCCCTGCCATGCTGACTTCAAGGTGAGTTACGCCTACATTACTGCATTACTCTACATTACTACAATTAAGTAGTACTCTACATTACTGCAATTAAGTGAGTTACTCTACATTACTGCAATTAAGAACAGTCACAGAGCCTTTCTTAATTCTTCCCAGCCCTATGGAGACCAGGCTTTTATGTTAGCCAAAACTTTACTGAATGGTCAGGAAAACAGAGGAAATTACAGCAAAGAGACTTACAACTGGTTATTAAATATGGAGGCTCTCGAAGTCATCCATTGTTGTAACACACCATCGAGTCCTTGCTGTAGGGTTTTGGCGCCAGCTAGATGCCCACTTCCTGCCCTGTGGAGGATGTCAGCTACCCTTACTACCACTTAAGCAGTCTGAATATTTGGAACTGCAAGCCTAAGAGTAAAATCCAGAGGGGATGAAATCCTTTATCTCCTCTTTATGGTCTACCTTACCGATGGTCTCTCCCAGTCCACAGATTTGCCTCTTGCCAGAATGACTGTGAGTAAGAAAGTCCTCTCCCCTTAGGAGAGACCTTAATTCCTATCCACAGGTGGGGCTTTGCCTTCAAAGTAAACCATAGTATAACACCGCAGTCCAGCTCCATGCAATGGATGGATGCACAGACGTAAGAGCACCGTTCCCTTATGTTTACCTCTTCCAAATTACAAAAGAAAGGATGGCTCCTTCATTTTTAATTTCTCAAAGTCTTGGTTGAGTAGTTTCAAATAACATCAAAGCTAGACCAGCTTCTCTTTAAGCTTTTGTCTAATATGAAGGGAAAATTGTGCCTGCATGTTCTTCCTGAAGTCTCAGTCTCCAATATCCCAGTACCAACTACTCAACTAGAAGCCCACATAACTTTATGAGACAAGTGATTTCTTCTTCAGATTGTGAGGTATAATCTAGATTCATACTTAGAAGGAAACCCATGTCCAGGGGAAATTATTTGTGGACTATACATCTGCTTTAAACATATAAAATCTGTTGCTTTAGGCCCATAGCATCTCAATTTGCACAATTAAATAGCTCACTGATGTGTCAGTCAGTATAGACAAGATTGTGCTGAAATAATAAACAATTCTCAAATTTTAAGTGGCTTAAAATAAAGACTTCTTTCTTCATTTATGTTGCATATCTAAGATTATCATGGAGGATATGTTCACTGTAATTACTCAAGAACCTAGGGGGTGGAATAGTTTTCTTTTCAAACATTGCCAGCCTCTCTATGATAGGAAAACACCTTCAGAGGTTCTTGTATTGGCCACTGAGTGCTTCCAACTCAAGTACACTTCCCTCACTCAAACACAAAGGAGCTAGGAAGTTCAAACCTACAATGACACCACCCTGACCCTTTTTCTGAGACTTGAAACAATACATTCAGCTATATATTGAACATCTCACAGTCACATAATGATAGTTGAGATCTACTGATGCTCACCAAGCCCAAATGTTGTGCTACAACAGTGCTTTCCCTGTGTAACTAACTTTAATCTTAAGGATAATCTTGTGAGGTATAGATGCTATTATTATTCCCATTTTACACATGCAGAAACTGAGGTTCAGAGAGGATGAATTACTTGTTGTAAATGGCCAGCTGTTAAGTGGCAGAGTTGGGATTGGAATCTAGGCAGTCTTGTTCATAAGCCACACTCAAATTAACCATTCACTGTACATGTGTATTCAACTTGCCAAATCTGAGCTCATCATCTGTGTTATTCCTAATTTGGGTAGATGGCCAACTACCAGCTACCTGGTTACAAATATCAGAAATCTGGGAGTTGTTCTTTATTCCTTTTTTTCCCTGAACTTCTGCATCCAATCCAAGCTAGCTCTCAGGGCTTCAAGGCTGACCTCCATCATCTTCTTCTCTTGCCCTGGTACTGCAATCCTCTCCTAAATGGTTTCTAGAATCACACGCCCCTCTATTCTTCACCACGCAGTCAGAATGGACTTCTAAGAATAAGTATATGAAAAATCTGATTGTATTCATCCTTTACTAAAAATTCTACACCTCAGTTTCCATTTGATTGTATTAATCTTTTGCTAAAAATACTACAGCCAGTTTCCTATGAAGTAAGGTCTGAAAGTTTATTGTTTTCCCTTTCTTTTCCCTCCCTGCTCTAACTTTACTACATATTTCAGCTTAACTGTCACTTCTTTATAGAGACTTTCAGACTAGGTTGGATCCCTTTTCTAAAGCTTCACAAAGGTGATATACTTATTTGTAAATATCTATTAATCACATAATGACTTGCTCAATGTTTGTTTTCATCATTAGCAAATAAGCTACCCAATGGGAGGAAGAGTGTTTATTTTGTTTATTGCTGTATCTGTAGCACCTTAACACAATGCCTGGCACAGGGCAAGGCATTCAGCACATACTTACTGAATGAATGCATGCATTCATGCATGCATACATGTTACTAGCAACAAATTGCGTGCAAGTCACATCACAGTTGATTATAACTTTGCAGTTGAGAGTCTCTGATCAGACATTATTGAGCTCCTTTAGCTGATGAAAAGTGTAAGACAATAGGAGAAAGCTAGGCTTTGACCTTAGGCCTGAGTTCAGATGCCAGATTGCCATTGACATAGGAGACAGTGGGTAAATTATCTAAATAACTTACCTATTGATAAGTAATATAAATGATAATCTTCTCATCAGTAAACTAGGGAGAAAAATCACATCAAAGAGTTGGCCTGGAACTTAAGTAATGTAATGTTATCCATTGCTCAGGTTTCCCTGTAGCCATCTCACTGTACTTTGCCAACTCTTTTGCTAAGGCCTCAAAATAAAAAGAATAAAATAATAATTGGTGCCTCTCTCTCCACCAGAAGTACCATCCCTATTTCTTCTTGCTGATATATGTTCATTTTCTTAAACTATGGCTCAAAACTCATCTTTTAAAATAATTTAATAATCATTTCAAATAACTTTTCCAATATTCTTGTTTCTGTTTCCTCAGCATTTAAATAGAAAGTTCACTCTGTATTGATTTATGCTTGTTCATACCTGAATTTGTGGATATTTTCCAGTTGATTTCCTGGACAGATTACAACTCCCTGGAGGTAGTTCCTTTGTTTCACATGCTGCAAAGTGCCTTCTGCAAAGTTGGCAAGCAGCGTCTTAATCAATTGTCATTGAATTAATTAATTAATTAATTCACTCATCCTATCGAGGAAGTAGAAGTTCTCTATTCATATTTGTTTCTCACAGTTGTAAGTTTCAGCCAGAGCTATTTTAAACAGAAAAAAAGGACCTCACCTTCACAGGTTATAATGCAGCTGTTTTTAGTCTTTAATTTGTTTTATTTGGCATATAAACTAACCCTGGGGTACTGGTTTTTTTTTTTAGATTTTATTTCTCAAAGACACTACTCCAGTGAGATAAAAGAATCAAATTTTCTTAGTTTATCTGTTAAAACTGAACATGCCAAAAAAATTGAAAAAAATAAATTTAATAAAAGTTATTAGAAAAAAAAATAACTGGTGGCCGGGCGCGGTGGCTCAAGCCTGTAATCCCAGCACTTTGGGAGGCCGAGACGGGCGGATCACGAGGTCAGGAGATCGAGACCATCCTGGCTAACCCGGTGAAACCCCGTTTCTACTAAAAAATACAAAAAACTAGCCGGGCGACGTGGTGGGCGCCTGTAGTCCCAGCTACTCGGGAGGCTGAGGCAGGAGAATGGCGTAAAACCGGGGACGGAGCTTGCAGTGAGCTGAGATCCGGCCACTGCACTCCAGCCTGGGCGACAGAGCGAGACTCCGTCTCAAAAAAATAAAAAATAAAAAAAATAACTGGAATAGTCCTAAATCTATTAAACAGATAAAATTCACAGTTAAAAACTTTCTCCACACCTGCTCCCCTACAAAAAAGAAAACAAAAAAGTCTAGGCCCATTCTTTCTTTTTTTCTTTTCTTTTTTTTTTGAGACAAGGTCTTGTTTTGTCACCCACGCTCGAATGCAGTGGTGTAATTATAGCTCACTGTAGCCTCAACCTCCCAGGCTCAAGCCATCCTACTGCCTTAGCCTGTTGAGTAGCTAAGACTACAGGTATGAGCTACCAAGTCCAGGTAATTTTTATTTTATTTATTTATTTATTTATTTTTGAGACAGAGTCTGGTTCTGTCACCCAGGCTGGAGTGCAGTGGCACAATTATGGCTCATTGCAACCTCTGCCTCTCAGGCCCAAGTGATCCTCTCACCTCAGCCTCCCAAGTAGCTGGGGTGACAGGTGCTTGCCACCATGTCTGGCTAATTTTTGTATTTTTAGTAGAGATGAGGTTTTGCCATGTTGCCCAGACTGGTCTTGAACTCCTGAGCTCAAGTGATCCTCCTGCCTCGGCCTCCCAAAGTGCTAGGATTACAGGTGTGAGCCACCGCCCCTGGCCCCAGCTAATTTAAGAATTTTTTATTTTTAGTAGAGATGAGGTCTTGCTATGTTTCCCAGCCTGATCTCAAACTGCTGATCTCAAGCCATCCTCCCACCTAAACCTCCCAAAGTGCTGGAATTACAAGTGTGAGCCACTGAGCCTGACTTCACTAGTGAGTTCTATGAAACATCAAGAAAAAGAAACCAATTCTATATAAAATTCTTTTAGAAAACTAAAGAGGAAGAAATGCTTCCCAATTCATTTGTAAGACCAGAATTATCTTGAAATGTACCCAATATGTCTCATGAAAACAGATGCAAAATCCTTAACAAAATATTAGCAAATTAAATCCAGCAATATGAGGAAAAAGCTAATACAACATGACCAAGTAACGTTTATTCCAGGAATGCAACGTTGGTTCGGCATTCAAAAATCAGCATAATATACTATATTGACAAAGTAAAATATCCATATACTCATCCCAATAGGAGCAAAAAAGACTTTGACTAAATTTAAACTCCATTCATTAAAAAAACACAACGATAACAAAACTCAGTGAATAGAAGGGAATGTCTTCAACCTGGTAGCATGCATCTATCTGCAAAAAACAAAACAAAACAAAAACCCTTAATAATAATTGACTAAATACAAATGTCTTGTCTGTAAAATCAGAAAATCAGGAATCCACTATCACTACATCTTTTTAGTATTGCCTTGGAGGTCCTAGCAAGTGCAACAAGGCAAAATAAATAAATGGCATGCATTTTGTAAAGGAAAAATTAAAACTTCATATTCTCAGATGACATAATTTTCTACATAGCAGATCCCAAAATATCTACCAACAAGCTACTAAAATTACTAAATAAGTTTAGCAAAGTTTTAAGATATAAGCTCAATATACCAAAAAAATTCAATTGTATTTCTATATACTAGTAATAGACAATTAGGAACAGAAAATTTTGGAAAGCACTATTTAAAATAGCATCTAAAACGCAGAAAATTAAAGATAAACCTAACAAAATATCTGTCCAATTTATATATTAAAAACTAAAAGCCATCAAGGAAAGGAATCAGAGAAGACGTAAATAAATGAAGAGCATATTGTCTTTGTGAATCAAAACACTCAATAGTGTCAAGATGTCAATTTCCCCCAAATTGATAAATATATATTGAGTAATTCCAACCAAAATCCTACAAGGCTTTGGTAGAAATCAACAAACTGATTCTAAAAATCGTATGGCAACCCAAGAACATAGAATAGCCAAAACAATTTTGAAAAAAAAAAAAAGAAGTGAAATTATATGACTAACCCTACCTTATCTCAAAACTTACTATAAAGCTACAGTAATCAAGACAGCACAGTACTGGCAAAAGGAAAGGCACATAGATCAATTGAACAGAAGAGAGAGCACAGAAATAAGCCACACAAATATTGATTTCCAGCAAATATACCAAGATAATACAACACAAATAGATCAGGCTATTGAACAAATGGTGCCAGCCTATTTGGACATCTACATATAAAACATGAACCTCAATCCATATCTCATACCATATTTAAAAGTTCACTGGAAATTGATCAGAGACCTGAATTTAAAATTAAAATTATAATGTTGTTATAGGAAGAAAATAACAGAAAAAACATTGCGATTTTGGGTTAGGTGAAGATTTCCTAGGAAGAACACAAAAAGCATGATTCATAAAAGAAGAACATTAATAAATTAGATTTCAGCAAAATTTTAAAATTCTGCTCTTGATATGTTATTGTGAAAAAAATGAAAGGACGAGCCCAAAACAGGGAGAAAAATGTTTGGAAAATACCTATTCCAGGTAAGACTGGTAACTGGAATATATACAGAATTTTAAAAACTCAGTATTAAGAAAACAAATGAATTAAAAGTGGGCAAAAGATTTGAACAGATACTTCATCAAAGAATAAGATGCACATGGCAAATAAACACATGAAAATATGTTCAATATTACGTCAGCAGAGAAATGTAAATTAAAAGCACAATGAGATACCAATACACACCTGTTATGATGGCTCTAACAACAACAAACTGACAATGTAAGATGCTTGCGAGGATGCTGAGTAACTGAAATTCTTATACATTTACTGGTGGAAGTACAAAATGGTATAGCCACTTAGGCAAACAATTTGACAATTCCTTTTAATGTTAAACATACAGTTATTGCGTGATTCAGAAAACTTCTATTTGGGCATTTATCCTAGAGAAATGAAGACATGAGTTCACACAAAACCTGTATAGGAATGTTTATAGCAGCTGTATTTATAGTTACCCAAAACTGGAAACAACCAAACAACCAAATACTGAATGGATAAATGAATTGTGGTTTATCCATATAAACATAATGGAACACTATACATCAATAAAAAGGAATAAACTGTAAATACGTTCACAACATTGCTGAATTTAAAAACATTTTGCCAAGTGAAAGAAGTCAGATTCGAAAGGCTACATCCTGTATGATTCCCTTTATATGACATTCTGGAAAAGGCAGAACTAGAAATCAGATCTATGGTTGCAGGTTTCCAGGACTAGAATAGGGGTAGAACATGAAGAACCTTTTAAGATGATGAAAATATTCTCTACCTTGATTGTGGGGTGGTTACATGACTGTATAAATGTCACAAAATATATAGAACTGTATATTTTGAAAGATGAATTTTATTATTTGTCAATTATACTTCAACTTGTAAAATAACACTTTACAAATGTCCTAAAGAAAATGTGTGTAGGCCAGGAGCAGTGTCTCCTGCCTGTAATCCCAGCACTTTGGGAGGCTGAGGCTGGCAAATAGCTTGAGGCCAGGATTTCGAGACCAACCTGGGCAACAGGGTGAAATCCCATCTCTAAAACTAATACAAAAATTAGCTGGGCATGGTGGTGCAAGCCTGTAGTCCCAGTTGCTTCGGAGGCTCAGGTGGGAGAATCGTTTGAGCCCAGGAAGCAGAGGCTGCAGTGAGCTGTGATCACACCATTGCATTTCGGCCTGGATGACAGAGTGAAAGAAAGGAAAGAGAGAGAGAGAAGTAAGGAAGGAAGGAAGGAAGGAAGGAGGGAGGGAGGGAGGGAGGAAGGAAGGGTGTGTGAATGAAATTACAAAAGCATCAAAAGCAGCTCAGCATGGCAGTTCCAAACTCTCTTCTGCTCCAGTTGCTCCTCCAAACACGATCCCATCTGAAGCTGGGCTTATGCTCCTGAGCAGGTGGATTCAGGAGGGAAGAAAGAAACTACTTTCTGAGCATTAGCTCAACAGTGTTTGGCCAGGAATTCCATGTTTCATACAGGGAAAATTCTACTCTGCTTGAAAATAGTAATTTAAAGAAAGAATTACCTATCAAATTTACCTATCAAGGAATAATAGAATGCTGGTTTGAATAAGTTTAAGTTAATCCAGTTTGCAAATGGTTAAGGCCATCTCCAGAAGAGATGTTTGTCTTTTTCAATTTTCACATTTCATTAAACATATAAATCCTACATTGTCTACCTTGGGTATTTTTGTCCCCATATCTTAATGTGTGCATCTCGAAAGAAGTAGTTTTATCCTTAAGTACAAGGAAAATTTCCAGCATGTTTTGCCAGAAAACCACTTATTGGGATAAGCACAATTGCACGACGATGAAAAATTGTGAGGTAGCATTCAAAAGATTCCTGTAGCTCTCCAAACTGGTTTAACAGTTGTGACATATAGTTCTAAGCAAAAAGAGTGCAGGTCAAATATTATCCTGCATATTTACATTTTGGAAGTCTTGCTTTTTTTCCTCTCTAATAGTCTCAGTAGGAGACTCATCAAGAATATTTCATATCCATATTGCTAAATACTTATAAAATTTGAAGACCAGCACCAAGGTATCTTATTTCAAATGTTGGGCCGCATCATTTTCTACGATGGTCCATTATATTCCTTTCTGTACTTGAGGCTTCTCCTTTTACGGGGCATGAATAAAGATTTGGATGAGTTTCCCATGACTTAGGATCTTGCATAGAAATATATGACAATCATATGTTTGATATTTTCTGGGACTTCCAAAATTAAAATTTTGTTTCCAGTTGTCAACCTTGTGTCCCAGATTTTGACAGAGAAATACAGTCATTCTATTTGGAAGGGTAAAGACGGGTTTAATAAAATCTAACCCCAAAAGCTCTTCATCATTTCTCAACAAGTTATATCGTAACTGCAACAGGCCCATGACTTTGTTATTTTTATGAGATCAATTTGATTATATTTAGTGGCATGAAAATACTGGGGAAAATGCAATAGCATGAAAAATAAACTTTGAAAGTGTGTCATTACTAGATAGACTTACACTAAAGAACCAGATGCTCTTTCTCAAACCATCAGAAAACTTTTATTGTTATCCATTTGTCTTTATCTCTTTTAACTTTTGCTTTTTTAATTAAAATGGACTGAATTGAATTATTTATTTGGGAAGACTTTCTGTATGTAAAAAACAATATGTCAGAGTGTGATTGTCATAGCACCGAACTGATTACAATATGGAATTCAGGGAAAGTTCCTATATTATAGGCTTCTCATATTCAAGAGAGACACCATGGTATTAATAATCTCTCTCTTTAAGATATTTAAACTGAAGCAGCCTAGACAGAACACTTGAACTTATCTCCCAAACCTGCTTTTTAAAAATCTTTTCTGTTGCTTGTGTTTAAAAGTAATTGTTCATCTCTTTCTCTCCTTCAATTCCCAAATTTAACCCCTCAGCAAGTCTCAAATACATCTCAAATCTGTCCACTCTTCTACATCTTCATGGCACTAGTCCAAACCATCATCTTTTCACCATCTTTCATCTAGAGCAGGGGTTGGCAAACTTGTTTTATAAAGGGCCAGATAGTAGATAATTTAGACTCTACCGGCCATATGGTCTCTGAGGCAACTGCTTAACTCTGTCGTTGTAGCATAGAAGCAGCAGTAGACTATGTGTAAATGAGTGGGCATGACTGAGTTCCACACGATTTTAATTATGAAGGCTGGTCCTTGGTCAGTATTTTGGGTGCCCCAGATCTAGACTATTTCAATCAACTTCTTACTCCCCATATCCACTCTTGCTTCCCTCCAGTTCCTTCATAATGCAATCAGAATTATCTTTTCACAACTGGAATCTGATCACATAGGCCAAAGACTTTCCATTGCTCTGCGGTCTAAGTTTCTTGCCATGGCCAAAAGGCCCTGCATTTTTTATTTTCCCTCCTTCCCTCGGCCCTGCATTTTTTTTGTATCTGACTTCTGCTCTCACTAAGTATCATTCTCCTTAGTCTGTATGTTTTACTCACAGCGACTCTTCTTCCCCCTTGGAATTTTCTCTCCAACTGTCACTCCCCAGTTAACTCCTAGTTACCCTCCAAGTCTCAGTTTGTATGTCATTTGCTTCCAAGTATCTTCTCTAACCACCATCTTCATTCAGGCTAATTTAGATGCCCTAGTAATAACCTTCACAGAAATTGTAATTAAATCATTAATTTTATAATTATTTATTTAATATTTCTCCCATTTAATAGTAAAGTTGCTGAGGGACTACATCTTGTTCACTGCATATCTTGTTCACTGGGTCTGACATAGTACCTGGTACATAGCACATATGCCAGTTAGTAATGCATTTGGCTGCAAATAACACAACCTAACTGCAATAGCTGAACCAAATGGAGATTTTTTTTTTTTTTTTTGAGATGGAGTCTGGCTGTGTTGTCCAGGCTGGAGTGCAGTGGCACAATCTCCGCTCACTGCAAGCTCCGCCTCCCAGGTTCACGCTTCTCCCACCTCAGCCTGCCGAGTAGCTGGGACTACAGGTGCCAGCCACCATGCCAGGCTAATTTTTTTGTGTGTTTTTAGTAGAGAGGGGGTTTCACTGTGTTAGCCAGGATGGTTTCGATTTCCTGACCTCGTGATTCACCCTCCTTGGCCTCCCAGAGTGCTTGGGATTACAGGCGTGAGCCACCGGGCCCAGCCGATTTTTTTTTTTTAATTACATAGGAAAAAGGCTGAAGATAAGCAGGCTAGTGGGGGTATATACTGTCTTAAAAATGTCATCAAAGCTCAACGATCCATCTCGTTGTTGATTATATCCTCATGGTTACAAGATGGCTGCCATAGTTCCAGGAGTTGCATCTGCATTCCAAATAGAAAGTTTAAAGATACTGTCAGATAAATTTCTCCTCCTTAAAACAAAACACAAAACACAAAAACTCTTTTATTATCTCTCATTATCTAGCCCTAGTAAGATGGCAACCCTTGACTGCAAGTGAATCTTGGAAGTTATTATTTTTACTGAATGTGCTGACATCTTGAAAGAGATGGGATTACATTAGTTAGGAGTAAAAGGAGAGTGAATACTGAATAGGCAAGAATACCATCTGCCTTAGTAGACAGAGTCACTAAATATTTTTTGAATAAACCAGTGAAGACCCAAAACTGTTTAGAAATTGAAATAATTCTATTATAGAAAAAGAACATGAGTAACAATGGCACCTGGGCCTATATCAATTTTCTTATTTTTAACAAATTTCACTCTGCTTAATTTTATTGCTTCATTTGCTATAAATGTTTCCAAGGGTCAAAAAAAAAAAAAAAAAATAAGCAATTAGAGGGACATAATCTAAAGTTACAATAGTCATTTGTTGTTTTTGGCTTTTGCTCCTGCAGAAATCTTCAAACAACACTAAGCTGGAATGCCTTTACTGATATATGCATTTTAAGCCAACATTATTTTCTTTGGAAATACCTTATTACAAAATTATAACATATAAATATTTTAGCAGTAATAATATGGGTAATAGTTCTTAATGGCCTGATCTGCCTATGGCCTCCTAGTTCAGTATATAGTATTATTTTCAGGCAACACTATAAAATCTGTTTTATGTTGCCCCGCTGTGAACATCTTCAAGTCAAATAGCAGAAGTGATGCTCTTCTCTTATTTAATTTTTTAATAGCTCCCTAACCTACATTCTGAAGAATCTATATATAAAATGTAACTAGGAGACAGTCTTAATAACAAAACCGTCCAATCTTTTGCAGTCTGTTTTTCTGGTGTAAACTATTTTTTGCAGTTCTGATTCAGTTTAGAAAAGTGAAAATTAGATTTTTCTGAGGCATTAAGGAATTGGAGCAAAGATGTTTTTAAGGTTGAGTTATAATATTAAGAATCTTAACAGTGTTTAATAGCACTTGAGAACTTGTTATATGGGAAACTTAAATCATTTCACTAATATCAGCTCCTTGGTCAATGTCCTGGACCTGTTGGGTTGCTCTACACCCTTGCCTCTTTCCTTGGTCAGCACTCCTTGACTTCCTTATGGGGAGATCACCTCTCCCACTGGGTGCAGAGTGGTGGGATTGCTAGGACTCCAGCCAGGAGCTGGACTTCTCTCCTGATTTTACACAACTTCTGTATTTGTGGCTTATTTATCAGACCAGTGCCACTGGGTGCCTAGTCTCACAGACTGCCCTAGTTCCTGTTCTTCTATGACCTGGCTCTCCAACTTCCCTTTGCTTCTATGAGCTGGTTTACATCCTTCCAACAAATTCCACTCCTCTTGGCTGCAGTTGCTGGAACCAAAGAGCCCCAGTGACACAATCTGCTAGACTGGAATATAAGCTCCATGACACAGGGGGTGTGGCAGAGACTGCTAGAGAACTAGCCAGTATCGTTTCTTCTTTACTAACAGATTCCTGATTTTACTTAGGATAGACATATGCCCAGCTAAAAATGTTCACCCTCCCATTCTGGTTTCCAGTGAGGTGTGGCCATGTGATGTAGCTGTGGTCAATGACATATGAGCAGAAGTCTGTTGGCGATTTCTGTAAAGCCTTTACTTTCCTAACACAGGCATTGCCTCTTCTCTCTTTTCTTTTGCTTGTTTGGTGTGCAGATATAATTTCTCACAGTGGAATAGTTGTCTTGGGATCATGAAAGGACAAGTGTGAGTACAAAAATTAGCCCTTTAAAGAGGGTAAGCAGATAGAGACAAACTGGGTCCTTGATGGCATCACAGCCTACCCTACCAATCTTGGCTGCCTCCCTCATGATTTCTCATTAGGCCAAAATTGTAAAACTGTCTTTGGTAAAGCCACTGGAGTGGGATTTTCCATAACTTAGTGTCATACTAATATTCCTGACTAATATGGGTGTTTTGTCTATTATTATATATTTAGTGTTTGAACCCCTGCCCCTAAAACAGTTCCTGGTATATAATAGACATTAAAATATGTATGTTAAATGAATGAATGAATGAATGAATGATAATTGCTAATGAGAGAATCTTCATTTCTACATATAATCCCTTAGTATCACCATCTCATAGACAGGGAAAATGATACATGCTGCATACATTTAATGTATTTGCAGTTAGTGGCTGTATCACTTGACTTAACCTTTCTGATGCATTGACTTTGTTCAAGTATGCCGCAGAAGAGAAAATGAATTTGAAAAGAAAGAACATATGTAAAAAAAGAGAATAAGTCATCACTTAATTATAAATCCTGATCCAGGAAATATGACAAAAGAGGTTATTTCAGAATTTGAAGACATACTTTGTTTCTTCACTCCATTACTCTGGTCCCTTCCTGCTAGTAGGCTGTACATACATTAGTATGTATGTTTCATGCTCTGTTTAACATACCATCACCCCATCACCTTGTCCTCCAGAGACAGAACAACTGATCTGCTATCTTTAGGATAGAAACTCTGATTTTCCCCCAAATCAGGAACGTTTGTGTCACAGCCCCCTTACTGTCGTGTTTCCTCCTTCTTGTGGTCTGAGGCACTGTGATGGTCATAAAGCGATTGTCTCTCAGCTCCACTTCCCACCACTCTGCTCTGTGTTGCTGGGGCTGGGCTTGAAGACCACCTTTCTCCTTTGCCAGCTGGATCCCCTGAAGTTCCACCAATGGAACTGAAAGGCAGGAGGAAGAAAGGGGGACTGATCCTTCCTGTTTATTCATTGTTACCGCCTGCATCACTCCAGCAATAGCCCTTCATCTTGTCAGTGGCAGTTTGCTCTAGTTTACGACTTTTTTTTCCCCATCAGTTAGACCAAAGTTTGTCTCACCATTCCCATGAGAGCTTAGCAGGGTCTTTTTTCCTGAGGTCTGAGTATAAGCTCAGTAGGATACTTCTTCTGCCCTCCTAAGTTTTAATAACCCCACCTCTTTCCTTTTGTTCCACCAGCCCTACGGGGAGAAGATACCTTTTCTGTGTGTTATTTTGGTGTTCTCTTCTTGCCTTTTCAGTCCTCCAATGATTTTCCAACTAATTCTTTTTTTTGTTTTTCCTTTGAGACAGGATTTTGCTCTGTTACCTAGGCTGGAGTGCAGTGGTGTGATCACAGCTCCGTGTAGCTTCGATCTCCTGGGTTTAAGCCATCTCTCATCTCAGCCTCCCGAGTAGTAGCTGAGACTACAGGTGGGCAATACCACATCTGGCTAATTTTTGTACTTTTTGTAGAGATGGGGTCTTGCCATGTTGCCCGGGGTGATCTCAAACTCCTGGGCTCAAGCAACCTGCCTGCTTCAGCCACCCAAAGTTCTTGGATTATAGGCATGAGCCAGCACGCCTGGTCCAACTAATTATTTTCTAATTGTTTTGTCTGTTAAAATAACTGAGGTAGTTTTTGTTTTCCTGACTGGCCCTTATCGAAATGTGCACCATGTTTAAAATAGCAGGATGGGGCTGATAAGGGCTCACCTTGTATGAATGACCTCCTTTCCATTGGTCTCTGATTACCTCCATCTACCTCTGCTTCAACCAAAACAGCTTCTCTTTATATATATATTTGACTTCCGTGTAAGATTCTGGTTCCACAGCTCAAAAATATTGGAAAACCGCTGAACTGACCTAATTGGTCCTTGCTATCAAGAAGTGACTTAAGTTCAGAACTTAGAAAAATTGTAGTCTGTAAAAACATTATTTCATAGAAATTAAAGAATGTTAAATAGTTAACAAGTCACCAAGACTGGTGAGATTTTCATAATCCAAAGCTGTCCTCTCTTGAGTGTCCTCCTAACTGGTTGCAATGTTTCCAGTTTCTTCCTCTCACCAGTGGAAATCCAGACTATCCCTCAAAGCCCAGCTCTATTGCCGCCTGCTTCAGAGAGCCTCCCCTAAGGAGACAAGCCAGTACTCATCTCTCTTTTGTAACTTCATATGACATGGGGTCTATTTACTTCATCAACAGCACTGTTCTTACTCCCCAGTAGGCTTTATAAACGTCCTTAAGGGCTGGGTGTGGTGGCTTACACCTGTAATCCCAGCACTTTGAGAGGCCAAGGTGGATGGATCATTTGAGGTCGGGAGTTCGAGACCAATCTGACCAGCATGGTGAAACCCCACCTCTACTAAAAATACAAAAATTAGCTGGGAATGGTGGGGATGCCTGTAGTCCCAGCTACTCAGGAGGCTGAGGTAGCAGAATCACTTGAACCCAGGAGGCAGATGTTGCAGTGAGCTGAGATCACACCACTGCACTCCAGCCTGGGTGACAGAGTAAGACTCTGACTCAAAAAAAAAAAAAGTCCTTAAGGAGGAGAACCAGTCCTATTCATTTGCATTTCATATTAGAGGTGACACCTAGTGCTGTCCAACCAGGCAGCAGGAAATAGAGAAAAGAACAAATAATTGGGAATGTGAAGATCTGCATTCATGTTTGAGGCCTAACTTCATTTAAGCCATCAATTTCACCAACTTTTGTGGAGCACTTTCCTAGGGTTAATCACTTCTTTGAGTCTCAGTTGCATTATCTGTGAAGTGGAGAGAATAATAGTACCTATCTTAGAGGTTATATTAAGCTCCAATGAGATAGCAGATGTAAAACTGCTCTATAGCTGTTCATTGTTGTGTCATAATAAGTGCTCTAAATGTACCTATTGAATTAAATTTCATATGGTCAATACTTTCACGTCAATTACATGAAAAGACTTGAGTGTTTTCCCTTAGTCACTTGGTCTCTTTAGGGTTTTATGATATTCTGGTTTTGTTGTGTCACTCACAACAATTGTTAAGGACCTTAAATGTTCTAACCAATGCTGGCTGTTACTCCCACATCATTGGACATACAGCCAAATGCCCATGATAGGGTCCCTACAAATTATCCATTAACCTGTGGAACTTTGCCAGTGTCCCATTCAGCCAAAGAGCTCAGGCTTGAATTGATTATACATCCAAGTAGTTATGCAGTAAATGCTCTCAAATGCCTGCATCAGAGGGAGCAGAACAGGAGCCAGTCATCACCTGACTCATCAATGCAGAGCATGGGAATAATGATCAAAGTTGCTGAAGGTCTTGGGTTTTCTCTCCTGTTTCCTCTCTTCTCCCCCAATTCTTCACACAATTATTTTCCACAACTTTTTAAGGGGTTTCCACAGTAAGATATTATGAACTCTATTTTACAGAAAGGTCTTGGCTGATAATGTTCTCTCTTCCATTTCAAATATTTTTAATGCAAAACAAAAATAATCTGATGTTGCTTTGTGTTGAGGACTACCCATTAAAAGCATTGTAGTTTATATTTCTAGAAATCACCTAGACTTAGTTCATATTCCCTGCAAAGCAGAGCCTGAGACAAGGAGTTAGGTGCAGCTGGTTAATTTGGGAGGTGATGCTAGAGGCAGGAGTGAGGGAGCCGGGGGTGTGAGACGGGGAAGAAGGAGTCATCTGCTAGGAGCAATGTGGGGAAGACAATTCTGCTGAGACCTCTTGAGAAACACACAGAATGCTTCCTAGAATTGTCCTCCTGCAAGCCAGTGGCTCTTGCCCCTCACTGAGTAAGGGTTTCCCCACTAAGCTTTACCTCCCCTGTACTTCTGGGCTCTGCTCCTTATGCCCCAGTGAGTAAGCTCTGTGATATGGAGCAGAATGTGGTAAGGCACACATCCAAAGTGTAGCACGAGGTGGGAGAGATGATTGCATGGAACTGTCTACCACAGCCATGGCTGATATCAGAAGTAAGCCAAGGACATGTGACAAGAGCACCAGAGGCACCTGCTACATGGGAGTTCTGTTTTTGTGGGTACAGATTATCCTGCTTGTGAAATATTTACAAGCAATTGGTAGTTGGTAGTTGTTTTCAATGACATCAACAATTGTATCATCTAAAATTTATTGAGCATTATGTATGCCAGGCTCTGTACTAAGCATTTTAAAAAGATTTCTTCTAAAACAACTACAATTGCATGTAGTTAATTCACAAGTAGAATAATTTTGGCCATTTTGCCCTTAGTAGTAGTAAAAATAAATACATATTATTCATATAAGACAGCTTTCAGCTGTGGATTGAAGAGGAGCCTGACTCTTGCATCAGATTTTATCTTAAAATATCCAAATATGATACCAATTATGGTGTTTTATCAGTGGTAGTAGAGAAGAAAGGGTGAAGTTATATCTAGTAAGCCAGGTTATGTACAGAAATCACAGCCTGTTGTGACTGTTGCAGATGGGACATGGTTGTGTTGGAGAAAAGTCAAGAATTTTTGTTCTAGGCTACGCCTACTTTTATCCTCAATTGTTTAAAACTTGAATTTAAAAATATCAAGTCAAGAATGTCCTTTTTAATAATATGCATTTTAAATTTGCTAATAAGAAGTGTGTTAGATCAGATCATTTTGAACATTTTCCACTTGGCTCATAACTATAAAATTCCCATAGAGGAAAAATGTTTAAGGGAAGAGCCTTCTGTGCCAGGGACCATGAATTGAACAAAAAGAGCCAGGCAGATCGGGCTGTTCTTATTCAACATTGGAAGCAGAGCAAACGGCAGACTGTAGTGATGCTTGAGGACACCTGTTCTGTGGAGTAGCACCCACTGTCATCCAGGTTTATCTTATCGTGCAGGTGTGGTCTTCCCTTTCCAGAAAGCTTCACATGTGAACATCAAAGGCCAAAGAACAATGACAGAACTGATATCAGTGCTCAAATAATTGTTTTTACACATATA
This sequence comes from Rhinopithecus bieti, assembly GCF_001698545.2. Lineage (NCBI taxonomy): Eukaryota > Metazoa > Chordata > Mammalia > Primates > Cercopithecidae > Rhinopithecus > Rhinopithecus bieti. The sequence continues at coordinate 554,564 of NW_016807308.1, forward strand.
TATGTAAATTTCATCTTGTTACCTTCCTAATTTACTGGATAACTGATGATCATAAGGCACTAGAATGGGTGTGATTACGTTGTTGATGTGTGATACTGGTAGCAGGAGCACTGTGCAAAGAGGCAAGAGATGCATTTCCACTCTTGGCTTAGCAGGTAACCAGCTATATGACCTTCAGCAAGTTACTTCCATTTTCCTGACCTTGGCTTTCCCAGTGGTAAAATACTGGGGCCAGACTAGCTGAGCTATAAACTCCCATCTAACTTCACATTCCACGGTTTGTTGTGTACAGTTCAATAGTATTTCTTTTCTTGTCTTGTTCGGGATATGGTTAAACATGGAAGAGAGCAAGGACAGAGAAACCCTAAAATCACAATGAATTTTAAATTCAACTAGAAATAGGTTTCATAGCAGATTAGTGTAGATGCTTTTGCTTCATGTAGATATTTTTTGAATATTCAGATTTGTTTTTAAATTATGCTTTAATAAAAAATAGGCTCTATACTCACGGTTTGTTTCTTTTTCCTTCCTTCCCAGATTCTTAGTATTTCTGCCTCTCAGTTATTTGTTTTGAAATTCTAGTAAAGCCCTGAAATGGAATGATTTATTGATTTACATCTGTCTCTTTCCAAAAGAACTGGGAGTGGCTCCCTGGTATGTAGGTGGTGGTGGTATTAAGAGAACTGACATTGTTACCCTGTTAATCCTTTATCTGACTGCTGGTGCTTTAGGATTTTCTGATACTTCCGCCTGGTGATTTTCCTCATGCTATGTTTGTTTATTTATTTTTTTAACTTTAGAATTCTTCAATTCTGAACTTTTTCTAGATGATGTATCTTAGAAACATAATATCTAGGCCTATCAATTGCATTCTACAGACTTAGTTTTTTGTAAAAATAGTTCTAAGTCCCCTATTTAATTTAGATATATCACAATACAGAGACCCAGAAAGAAAAAAAAAAAAAAAAGGACCTTCCATTCCTCTCCTTACCTGATTTTTAAATAAGTAATTTTAGATGCTATTAAAATTGAAAAAACATATTTGAAAATGAGTGAGCTCTTTAACACAGGGCAAAATATAGTCTAACAAATGAGAGGCAGCATCATGACATCTGTCATAGCAAAAAGTGAAAACAATATAAATGTCCAAAAATAGAGATGTGATTAAACAAATGATGGTACATTTGAAAAATTGTTCTGAGTGTATTGTTAGACAAAAGCAGGCTATATAACAGAATTTACAATATAATTTTAAAAATGTAAGGCTATGTACAATGCATAGAAGAAAAGCCTGGAAGTATATAGCTGGAAACATTCACAGGGAGTCCATATTAAGAATATGGGGAATTAAGACAAATTTCAAATTTTTTTCTTGTTCAGCATCTGAAGTTTCGTAAACTGTCTACAGGAAACATGTATTATTTTGTGACAAGAAACAATAGTACAAAAATAAATTTCAGTTGAATGAAATAGTAAATGTACAAATAAATTAGTCAAACTCTTAGGACAAAATTTAGGAGAGTATATTTAAAATGTGGGGGTAGGGAGATCGTGAAGACAAAGATACGGAATCCAAAAACTATAAAAGAAAACATATTTGAACTTATGAGAGCTTAAATGTTTGTCTGATAATAGACACCAAAAAATGGGCCAAAAATTGTTTTAAATATTTGCAATGCATATAGTAGATAAGGGTTAGTATCTATAATATATACACAACTTCTACAAACACATTAACAAAAGAAACCCAAACAACTCAATAAACCAAGCTCGTGGATGGGCAGGTCATACAACTGTGAAGGCAAACACCATACAAAAAGATGTTTGTCTTAGTCTGTTTTGTGCTGCTGTAACCACAATAACAGAGACTGGATAACCTATAAAGAAAAGAAATTTATTTCTCACAGTTCTAGCTGTTCTGGAGGCTGAGAAATCCAAGATCAAGGCACCAGCACCTGGTGAGTGTTTTCCTCTGGTGGCAAAAGGAGGAATCACAAAGAAAGAGGGAGAGAAAGAGACAGAGAGTAAAAGGGGGTGGAATTTTCCCTTTGATAAGGAACTCACTCTTGTGATAATGGCATTAATTCATTAATGAGGGCAGAGCCCTGATGACCTAATCACCTCCTAAAGGCCCCACCTTACAACTCTGTTGCATTGGAAATCAGGTTTCCAAACATATGAACTTTATGACTCACATTCAAATCATAGCAATGTTCTATCTTTCCCAGCAGTTAAGTAAATGTAGATTAAATAAAAACGAAACATTCAGACTGGCAGAAATAAAAAAGAGTGATAATGCCTAATGCTGTATGGACATAGGAGAAGAAGATCCTCTCAGCATTGCTGGTGGATGTGTAAAATACTTTAACTTTGTTGGAAAGCAATCTGGCAATATCTAATATCTACTAAAATATTTTCCAATAATCTTATAGAGTAGGACATTATTTTCCTCTTCTAACATTTTTTTTTCCATGTGAAGAGAGCTCCATTTGGAGAACAATCCTGACTTCTCTTCATTTCCCTAAGTGAATTATCTGATTAGTAAATTTGAGGATCAGGACTTGGACATGTGTTGCTCAGCCTGTCCTTCCCTACTTCTGGGATCTACTTAACTGCAGAGAGCATGAATGCTGATATTTTCTTGGCCAATAAGCTCAGTGGCTACAGGTCTGCCCCTGTAGCGGCCCTCTGGTTAATTAGCACTGCCTGGGCCTGGGTAGGGGGTGGGTGAGTATGGCTACTGTGGAGATGGGCTCCTCAGATTTCCTTCGAGAAAACTTGCTGTGCAAAGTGTATCTGGCTGACAGCCTCTAGCCATTAAATGTTCACACATGCCACAGCACTTAGGCTGAGACCACCCTGTCTCTGGACTGGGCAATCTTTATTCTGGTACCTTCAGTGACCTGGCTGAGACTTTCTCTGAGCTACATTCTCCTATCCAGTCCTTCTTTCCCTCCCTCCTTTCCCAGTTGTCAGACTTGCATCACAACCTGAAGACTCTCTCTGCTTGCTCCTCTCTGTTTTCATTTTATGCTTCATAAGTATTTCCTCCAATAATCATTTTCCAGTTGCATTCCATCTTGGTGCCTGCTTCTCAGAGGACCCAGACACACAACTGGTACCAGGAGTGGTTTGAGGAAGAAGGCAGTAGGATGGGTTGGGGGCTGGATAATTTGCTGGTGGCAAGGAGCATTCCACCCCATGAGTGTTAGTTTCCTATTGCTGCTGTAACAAATTAGTGGCTTAAAACAACATGTATTCATTATCTTAAAGTTCTGGAAGACAAAAGTCCAAAATGGGTCTCAATGGGCTCAAATCAAGATGTCAGCAGGGCTGTGTCCCTCTGGAGACTCTCAGGGAGAATCTGTTTCCTTGCACTTTCCAACTTCTAGAGGCCTGCATTCCTTGGCTTATAGACCGTTCTTCAAAGCCAGTAGCATACATCTTCAAATTTCTCCTGGCTCTGACTCTTTTACCTCCCTCTTTCACTTATTTTTATTTTTTTATTTTTTTATTTTTTTGAGATGGAGTCTCACTTTGTCACCCAGACTGGAGTGCAGTGGTGCGATCTCGGCTCACTGCAAGCTCCGCCTCCCTGGTTCACGCCATTCTCCTGCCTCAGCCTCCCGAGTAGCTGGGACTGCAGGCGCCCGCCACCACACCCGGCTACTTTTTTGTATTTTTAGTAGAGACGGGGTTTCACCATGTTAGCCAGGATTGTCTCGATCTCCTGACCTCGTGATCCACCCGCCTCGGCCTCCCGAAGTGCTGGGATTACAGGCGTGAGCCACCGTGCCCGGCCCCCTCTTTCACTTATAAGGACTCTTGTGATCACACTGGGCCCACCCAGATAGTTCAGATTAACCTTCCCATCTCAAGACCCTTAGCTTATTCACATCTGCAAGGTCCCATTTGCCATGTAAGTAAACATATTCACAGGTTCTGGCGACTAGGACAGAGACAACTTATGGGGAGGAGGGGCATTCTTCTACTCTGCCTAACATACCATGTACTATGTAGACATGGATAATCCCTGATATAAAGTGCAGTTCAATTGCTAAAAATTTCACCAGTGGTGACCTGAGTAGATGGGAATGCCCTTGATGATTCCGATATTTTAAATGCAATGGGGAGGAACACATGCATTGATGTTGGCAGTGATGTTGGTTGATGTTTAGAGGTTGTATTAATGCTCTGCAGGGAGATAATGAGAAGCTGAGGGCTATGAGTTGAACATCTACAGGCTGAATGTGGGAGCTGGAGAGCTCCTCTGTAAGGCCTCTTTGGGAGTTTACTGAGAGGCCCTAATCTCCTGCAGATGTAGCTGAGGAGCAAGTGTAGGACTTAGTAGTTAGAATCCAGGAGCCCCAGAGACCTGTAAATTCTCAACAAGCCAGGTCTGTACTGTTAAGATTAGGGCTCTGGTTGGGAAAGTTTGGGGTCCTGAAATATGGGATGGGGACATCTGGGTGGTTGCCCACAAGGACTGCAGCTGTGTGGACTCTTCTGAACCCACAGAACTCTGAGCCCACCCCTCTCTATGAAAAGCTAGCCCTTCCCTCATGTGGGAAGACTCTGCTGTGACCTTCCCCCACAAAGCAACAGGTGTTCCTCTAAGGAGCTGCCCTTACTGCCTCTCCTGAATGCCAGTATGATAACTAGGGTTAACTTCCAGCAGAGCCGAGCTAGGAATGTGCTAGGACTGATAAGGGAGGAAAGAGATTACACCTCACAGGAATGTGCTAGGACTGATAAGGGAGGAAAGAGATTACACCTATAAAGGAACTGCAAAGATTAGCTAGCACTTATTGGCAGGAGCCAGGGAGGTACACTGGGGAATACATTTTGATGAGACTTAATCAAGGAGGCAGAACATACAACTGGATAAGCAAGAATTCACTGACTTTAGGGAACTTTCTCAGTACATGGGGTTTAACACTGGCAAGGACCCCAGGGGATGGGGCAAACTTGCTGCTAGGCTTGCTTTTAGAAATCTGGGCTGGGGCCAGTGACCTAGCTGGCTGGTCAGAGGACTGGCGGGAAAAGGATAGGCACTATTTCTCAAGGACACCACCAGCATCTTGGTAGCAGGTCAGCTACAATGGATCACTTCCATCCTGGAAGGGCCGGTGGTTTGTCCTCACGGGACAGATACTGATTCTCGGTGTTAGTTTGCCTTTCCTTTCTGCAAAGCCTCAGCCAAAACTCACCCAGGAGCTTGCCAAATGCGTGATCTATAGGTGTGGAATCCTATACAGCATAACATCTCACCATGAGACCCACTTCACAGGAGATAGATCAAAACCAGTTGACTCAGACATATTTCTGCAATGTATTGTTAAGGGCAAAAAGCAAGATCTAGGGAAGTGTATATATAGCATGAGCCTATTTTTGAAAATCAGACAATGACAACCCTACTCCACATGTTTACTTATGTTTGTTCATTATTCTGACAGCACGGAAAATGTCATGAGAGGATATGTACTGGCCACTAACCCCGGTTATGTTGGAGTTAGGATGAAGCGGAGGGATGTCTAGTAAAAAAGAGGAATGCTCAGTGACAGAGGGAAGGAGGAGGATTTTTAAAAGTCTACATTTTTAAAAATTGCTCAGGATAAAAGAGTATTGTGATATTACTGCACCACTAAAATATAAATAGTGGTTATGTTAAAGTGGTGGAATTCCAGAATATGCCAGCTTCTGTCCTCTGTTGCTTTCTGGCAATCGCTCAGTCTTATACATGGAATCCTCTGTCCATTAACCACTTTGGTATTCAGTGTTTTCATCTGTGAAAGAAGAGAACCAAACCAAGGCTCCTGTGATATGCAAAGGCAGTGGTAGAGTTACAAGATTTCTAGATACACACACACACACACACTTTTATATATAACAGTATATATATATTTCAGTACAGCATAAAAAGTATCAACTTTGTACAACATGTCAGGTAGGTTGCAGAGTGCTGACCACACCGAGATGAATAAGATACAGTTTTACAGTATAAAGGAGGAATCAAAGCTATTTAATCTGTTGGATAGTAACAGATTAATTAAGTACCATATGGAAGTGTTAGAAGGGTATTGACAGGGTAGTCTGGGGTCTCAGGATGTGGGAAGGCGTTCATATAGCACAACCCAGGCTTGGGAAGGGTAAATGATACTCAGTACCCCCTCCAGCACCACATAATGTCCGTTTTCATTGCCTTAGGGATATGCAGTACAATCTTAGCTATTTTAAGAAAGACAGCACTTAAAGATTGAAAGGAAATATGTCAAAATCTGGACAGTGGTGATGGAGCTATTCCTTTCTGTATATTCCTAATTTGTTCCAATGAGTGTGTGATGGGAGATTTTTATTTTATTTTGGTTGGATTATAGCAGCTCAGGATGTTAAAACCTGCATCTTACACAAATGAAATGCTCTCTAATGAATTAAAATGGAGAATTTATTAATTTTTACTTAATGTAGGCAACATGGTAGCTCAAATCTCTAAAACCATAAAGTTCATGATAGAAAACCAGTAAAAGGTGTCTGTAGTAGTGAAAACTTTGGAAGCCACCAAACAATGAACCCAAAGATATTTTCTGGCCTGGGGTTTCTGTAGCGAAAGTCCCTGAGAGTTTTCCTCTATGTGTACTCCTTTGACATAATCTCTTCTAAGAAAAGATGTGTGGCTAATTAGGTAGTTATCCATTGATAATCGCACCACCAGGTTTTCATGCCTTTGTAGATTCCTCACAAGCAATGGAAGTCCACACAGTAATCTCACTCTTTCCTAGAGTAACCCTAAGAAATCAGCATTTTATGTATCTGGAAATGGAAATCCAGGGGTCAAACGATTTGCTCAGAAAGTTTCTGATTAAGACTACGTATTAAAATGTTTAGAGTCTCTTTCATCCATAAGCCTTGGAAATAGGTTTCAGAGCTGTTGATGGGAATCTTTTTTTTTTTTTTTTTTTTTTTTTGCTGCTGCTGCTGCTGCTGCTGTTTCAAATGCAGCTCTAGGCCCTGGTGTTACCATCCTGTGCCTGGCCCCTACCCCGCCCACTGCCCTGCATACTGCACGGTGCTTACTTCCTCCACCGCAAAACTCATCACACCCTATGAAAATTATATACTGTCTGCCTTTCCCATAAACCATACAATCTTTTCTTTGCTAGGTCTAAGACAGTGCCTGACACAAGTACTGTCGTAATTAAGTAATTCATATATAAAATAGTAAATATGTGTCTTTGGGTCACATAATGGCTAATTAAACACATCAAATGCTAACAATGTGTCATGCACAGCTCTAAGCATTTTACACGTAGTAACTCATTTAACTCTCATAACAACTAAAGGCAGTAGGTACTATTATTACTCTCATTTACACACAAGGAAATAAGGAACAGAGAAGTTAATTAACTTGCCAGGTTATATAGCTAGTAAGTGGTACAATTGAGCCTTGAACCCGGTCATCCGATTGCGCAGTCTGTGGTCTTACCCACGTTTAAGTCGTCTAACCTTGCTATTCCTTAAATTTTCTAACAGACAAATGGAGCTAATAATACGTACTGACTGGATTGTTGGAAGAATTTTTAAAATAATTTTTTTGAAAAAGAGAGTGCACACAAAGCTTTGTGCACATTAGGCATTATAATTACCTTTGTTATCAGTATCAACATTAATACATTATCATTAATATAGTTGTTAAATATAACTTTTCTACCAAAAAATAAAATACAATTATAAAAATATATTGATGAATACTTGATCCATCAAGTGAAATAAGAGCTGTGGCTTTCTTGATCTTAACTTTTGAAGATTTTCTGAATGACTTTGGGAAGATAAATTTCTGCCATTTTGTTGGGTTTTACTCATCACATCCCGCCAGTGGCATCTGCTGCCTGCCCAGCTCTAGTCATCAATTATTGAACTTGTTATTACTCAGGCAATGCTCCTAGAGCACTGGGTGGTAACCAAGCAAGGGGATTGCCAAATCATTCTCAGTTGAGAAGGGATAGAGTCTCCCCCTAGTGTTGATCTTTGTGCAGAAGGCTCCAAACCTAGCTTTAAGCTCTTCATGGGGGCTTTTTGGTTTAGTCTGATTCTCATGACCACAGTGTGACTTTTGAAGCTAAGAATTCAAAAGTTCTGATGCTTCAGGACTTCAGCAGCAGAAATGGGGATTTATCTAGCATGTTTAGTGTTTCGTGTAAGCCATGAATGAATATAGCTGTATATTCACACGTGTTCTGACCATTTTTCTTTTAATCATTCAGTTTTAAAATGCTGAACCCTTTAACAGTTCAGGATTAATAGTAATTACACTACAATCCCATACAGGGCCGACCTGAGCAACACTGGAAAGAAAGTAAGTAGAGAAAGTAAGTTTAGAATGGGTACTTCCGAAGTGACAAACATCTTTATCCTCTGTTTCATTCACCTAATGACTTTGAAGATAGGCATTAGTCTACCCACAGATATAGAGACTGAAGCTCAGAGAGCTTCACAGTCTTGCCCAATTATTACACATTGAATACATCATAGATGTAGTTTCCAAGCCCAGTGCCAAGACCAGCCCTCTGCCCTTTACACTTTGTTCTTCAACCTGCTGCCCTTGGCTTCTCAGGGGCCCCAACGGTTCCAGCCTCCACTGAGTGAAAGTTGACATCTCATGTTTCTCTGAATTTTGTCTTCCTTCAGTTAAATTACCAGTCCTAGTAGCCAGAGGCTTTGAGGCTCTGTTCTTTGATAGTTAAACTAATAAATTGCCAATGTTATTAATCATGGATATTTTGGCTTATAGATATTATTCTCAGAAAGTATCTTCACCCAAGGACCTCTTCAAGGAGAACTACAAACCACTGCTCAATGAAATAAAAAGGACACAAACAAATGGAAGAACATTCCATGCTCATGGATAGGAAGAATCAATATCATGAAAATGGCCATACTGCCCAAGGTTATTTATAGATTCAATGCCATCCCCATCAATCTACCAATGAGTTTCTTCACAGAATTGGAAAAAACTGCTTTAAAGTTCATATGGAACCAAAAAAGAGCCCGCATTGCCAAGACAATCCTAAGTCAAAAGGACAAAGCTGGAGGCGTCACGCTACCTGACTTCAAACTATACTACAAGGCTACAGTAACCAAAACAGCATGGTACTGGTACCAAAACAGAGATATAGACCAATGGAACAGAACAGAGTCCTCAGAAATAATACCACACATCTACAGCCATCTGATCTTTGACAAACCTGAGAGAAACAAGAAATGGGGAAAGGATTCCCTATTTAATAAATGGTGCTGGGAAAATTGGCTAGCCATAAGTAGAAAGCTGAAACTGGATCCTTTCCTTACTCCTTATACGAAGATTAATTCAAGATGGATTAGAGACTTAAATGTTAGACCTAATACCATAAAAACCCTAGAAGAAAATCTAGGTAGTACCATTCAGGACATAGGCATGGGCAAGGACTTCATGTCTAAAACACCAAAAGCAACGGCAGCAAAAGCCAAAATTGACAAATGGGATCTAATTAAACTAAAGAGCTTCTGCACAGCAAAAGAAACTACCATCAGAGTGAACAGGCAACCTACAGAATGGGAGAAAATTTTTGCAATCTACTCATCTGACAAAGGGCTAATATCCAGAATCTACAAAGAACTCAAACAAATTTACAAGAAAAAAACAAACAACCCCATCAAAAAGTGGGCAAAGGATATGAACAGACATTTCTCAAAAGAAGACATTCATACAGCCAACAGACACATGAAAAAATGCTCATCATCACTGGCCATCAGAGAAATGCAAATCAAAACCACAATGAGATACCATCTCACACCAGTTAGAATGGCAATCATTAAAAAGTCAGGAAACAACAGGTGCTGGAGAGGATATGGAGAAATAAGAATGCTTTTACAACGCTGGTGGGAGTGTAAACTAGTTCAACCATTGTGGAAGACAGTGTGGCGATTCCTCAAGGATCTAGAACTAGAAATACCATTTGACCCAGCCATCCCATTACCGGGTATATACCCAAAGAATAATAAATCATGCTGCTATAAAGACATATGCACACGTATGTTTATTGCGGCACTATTCACAATAGCAAAGACTTGGAATCAACCCAAATGTCCATCAATGATAGACTGGATTAAGAAAATGTGGCACATATACACCATGGAATACTATGCAACCATAAAAAAGGATGAGTTCATGTCTTTTGTAGGGACATGGATGAAGCTGGAAACCATCATTCTGAGCAAACTATCACAAGAACAGAAAACCAAATACTGCATGTTCTCACTTATAGGTGAGAACTGAACAATGAGAATACTTGGACACAGGGTGGGGAACATCACACACAGGGGCCTGTCAAGGGGTGGGGGCAGAGGGAGGGATAGCATTAGGAGAAATTCCTAACGTAAATGACGAGTTAATGAGTGCAGCAAACCAACATGGCACATGTATGCCTATGTAACAAACCTGCACGTTGTGCACATGTACCCTAGAACTTGAAGTATAATAATTTTTTAAAAGTCATCCAAATCAGAAAAAAAAAGAAAGTATCTTCATCCAAAAGAGTGGCACCATAGATAGAATTGTAGGAAACTAGAGCTTGATGGGACATTATTTAAAACATCCATATTTTAAATACAGTAACTTTAGTATTTTGAGATAAAATCTTTCAAAACCTGGGTTTGCAATGGCAAAATAATTAAAGTGATGCTTGCTGGTGAAAGGGGGGCCTCTTGTTATATCTTAAATCACAGCTTTTTCATTCTATATGTGGGGTCTGCTGAGTGAGGAATTTATGATGGGCCCTATGTATTATATTCTCCTAGCAATTTAGTATTTAATTGGAATTCAGGGAATGAGGAGAGAGAGAGGAGGGGAGATGCTGTTTGGCAATTGGCCAGTTCTTTGAGCAAGTTTTGGTTTTTGTAGTCATTTCAGTGAACAAAGTGTTCCATTCATATAGCCTGCGCTGGTTATAAGCTGGCATTGAGTGATGGCCAATTACAAGTTATTCACATTTGGATCAATATCTCAGACATGAGCTCATTAACCCCAAATCCTATTACCTCACACATGTGAAGCAGATTGTTTTAATGTGCTGACATTTTTACTGTCTACAAACCTGAGTTCTGGTGTAGTAAAAAGCCTCAACAGAAATAAACAGCTGTGTTGATATCTACACAATCAATGAAATGACAGGTGCAAATTAATAGAGGTCTCCTTGTGTCACTTAGGGTTCAGCTTGAGAGTTGATGACCTTGCTGGATTTCCTACAGTTAGTCGTCTTATTTCCCATCTCCTTGGGAATCTAGCTTTTCTTGGCATCTAGACACCTCTCTTCTTTTAATGTCTTTAGATTATAATTCCCTGTCTTCAGGCAGTTTCTTTATTTTCCAAGACACTGGTTTTTAGGCCTGTTGGTGCTACAGCTTTTATCTACTTTAATCTTCTTTGTGTCTCTCCATAACAATTTTAATTAATGGGCAGATTTTCTCTGTGGATGGAATGCTCATACCTCCTAAACATATATCATCACGGCTATTAGAATCATTTATTCACATGCTATCCCATTTTCTATCTCTGCAGGGACAGGCAAATTTTTCATTACACCATTATTATTATTATTATTATTATTTTATTTATTTATTTTTTTTTGAGACGGAGTCTCGCTCTGCCGCCCAGGCTGGAGTGCTGTGGCCGGA
>NW_016807308.1:566675-572950 GCF_001698545.2 Rhinopithecus bieti
GTTAGCCAGGATGGTCTCGATCTCCTGACCTCGTGATCCGCCCGTCTCGGCCTCCCAAAGTGCTGGGATTACAGGCTTGAGCCACCGCGCCCGGCCCACACCATTATTTTTACAGCTAATGAATTCAACCTCAAATTAACTCTGAGTTACATGGCTGCATTTCACACTTGTTTTGTTTAGGGGGTCCTCTTTGAGGGTGGCTGCCTGAGCATTCCTTTTGTGGTCCTCAAGTAAAGGGGAAAAGCTTTGCCTGCTCATTTTACTGAAATACTTTAAAAAATAAATCGGTTTTCTTCCCGTCGGACTCACAGTGGCATCTTAGTGGTTAAAAATTTAAATTTAGATTTCACAAGATTTATTTTATATTATTATACTTTCCCATCTTTGAAATGGGCAGGGGGAGAGAGAATATGTACCCTGCTTACTCACACAACTATTATGAGTATTAAATATATTTGCAAAGTGTAAAATGCTATACAAAAATATGCATATGCACATATCAGTGGCTCTTAGGGGGTGCTTTTGTCCCGCAGGGGCATTTGGCAATGTCTGGAGACATTTTGGGGTGTCAAAACTTGTGTAGGGCAAGGGAGAGATGCTACTGGCTTAATAATGCTTCTAAGAATCCACACATTCTTAAATAGGCAAATTATTATGTGGAAGGAGATTTGCCAAATTATGAACCATGGTTATCTTTGGGGTTAATATTACAGACAAATATTGTCATTCTCCACATAATTTATCCTATAACAATCACATATCATTCTAAAAGCTGCTAAGCTTCCTATAATGTACAGGAGAGCCCTCCTCAACAAAAAAATCCGGCCCCAAATGTTAATAATGCCAAAGTTAAGGAACTCTGAATAAAAAGACTATGATATAAAAAGCAGAAATTGAGTCTAATTCAATAATCATCTTTCCTGCTTCTCTTCCATGTCCAACCGTTAGTTACACACTTCCCTAACTAATCTCTCTCTATCATGGGCAAGCTGAATTAGCTAATGAAATATTAATTGAAAGTGCCACTCTCTCTGCAGGTCATTAAATAGCAGAAGCAATTTTGATAAACACTATTTCTAACCTTTCTTATTAGCTAACAAGCATCATCTGGATAATTTTCAGTTGTTAGAAGAATCAGGGCGAGCAGTTATCCTGTTTTTATTTCCATGCTCTAGTTTATCTTTAGTACGGTGTCTACTCATTAAAGAACAGAATCCTAGAGCCAAGGGTGGTTGCTAGAGATGATCTGTTTCACCTTCCATAGGTCAATGACTAAGTCATCAAAGACAGCTGGTGCCTAATCTCTTCTCCTGTTAATTGCTGTTCTAATAGCCAGCATCTATTGAGTATTTTATAGGGTTCAGACATTTTATAATACCTTATTTTGTTTTCATAACAACCCTGAAAATAGTTATATCATGCTAGTCAAAATCATTTTTAGAACACTTAGAAAAAATTGTAGAAATGTAATTTTCTGCATTTAAATATCTCTCCTTTTTTTTTTTTCCCCCATTCTTCTAGCATGGTCAATAAATAAATATTTATGCAGCCATTTGTATTTGCAAAGCTGTTTGGGAATTCAATGACATTTCCTGTGAGAAACATATGATTTAGCTTGGACACTGCAGCCCAATCTTTCTAAATACTATATAACCAGTAAATGGTCTACATGTCCACTAATAAAGTAACGGTTATATAAATTACAAAATAGATCATTATATATTGACACAGATAGGTGATTTCCATACATTAATAGGCTGTTTGTATACAGTATGTATAGTTTTCATGTTGAAAATATATCCACACATTCTTAAATAGGCAAATTATTATGCAGAAGGAGATTTGCCAAATTATGAACTATGGTTATTTTGGGGATTAAGATTACAGACAAATATTGTCATTCTCCACATAATTTATCCTTAACAATCACATATCATTCTAAAGCAGGGGTCACCAACCTCCAGGCTGCAGACCCGTACTGGCAGTGTTATTAGATTCTCGTAGGAGTGTGAACCCTATTGTGAACTGTGCATGTGAGGGATCCAGGTTGCGCACTCCTTATGAGAATCCAACGAATGCCTGATTATCTGGGGTAGAACAGTTTCATCCTGAGACTATCCCCTCTCTGCCTGGTCCGTGGAAAAACTGTCTTCCACGAAACCAGTTCCTTGTGCCAGAATATTGGGGACTGCTGTTCTTAAGAGCAATGAAGATGTTTCTATTTAAAAACATACAATAGGAAATTATATTATTATATTATTTTATATTATTATAGTAGCTCAAGACAGTTATGCAAAATACAGTTTATCACAGAGTAGCAATAATAAACTAAATACTAGTTAATGTTAATTGAATGCTTATACTGTACCAGGTATGGTTCTAAACATTTTACATAGAGGAACCCGTTTAATCATCACAACAATGCTATGAGATTAGTCCAATTTTTATTTTTATTTTACAAATGGGGAAACTGAGGTGCAGAAACCTAAGTTGCCCAAAATCACAGAGCTAGTATTTGATTGTGTCAGGACTTGAACCCAGGCAATTCATCTCTAGAGCCATTAAGTTGAATCTTCATCTGGACATGCCAAATGCATGGCTCCAATTAGTACTCCGGGTATTTGGAGGGAGTTGGGGTCACTCTAGGTTCTCCCTGCAGGTAATCGCCAGGTTTGTATCAAACTGTAAGCCTCTGCAGGGCAGGCACAGTATCTGGGTCACCTTTATTTTGCCCTTAGCACTCAGAATAGAGTTCTCCACTGATAGCCAGCAGGCCTTTAACAAATGCTTGTTGTATTTAAAGTTTTAAAAGTATGCTAAAGTTAATCCATTTCCTGGGTGAGTCAACATTTAAATGAGAAGCCATTTCTTTTCCATTTCGTAGACAAACTCTTCAAGTGGAAAAATATTTTGGCTGTTTCATGTATGGTCAGAAGTGAGAGGGTACAAGTAGAGGGTGTTCATTTTGTTGGTCGTTTGATATATAGTCTTGAACACCTGTCGCGTGCAGGCACTGTTCTGGAGACACAACAAGGGACACGGTGTCTCCGATTTCATACAGTTTACACCTCAGCAGTAAAAGTTGTCAGAAACAAACTGGGAAAATACTGGCTACACAGATAGTGCTTGGCCCTTAGGAATATCACCAATTCGGTAGGAAGAGTTGTGTGAAATGTATATTTTGTAATAAATTAAAGTGTTACTTTAATAGATAACTGGAAGAAAAAAAGTTCTAATGTCAGACAAGTCACTGGTGCTGTATTATTAAAACAAGGAAATTAAACTTAATGGCACCAGAGGGTAAATAGTAAAAATGATTTTCTGGTCACATGTTATTAACCATAATAAACTAAATAGAAAAATGGTAAGTGGGGAAAGGGATGGGTTATTCATATCCTCAAGGCATGCATAGTTAGCAGACGAAAGTAGCTTCCTAATTCCAGCTTAACTCTTTCCTGGGCTTTATATAACATCCCAAAATGTATTCTGGCTTTGTACTCCTATGGGGCATAAAATCCACCTTAAATGATTCTTGTGACAAGCCTGAGAGTTACTTTATGTTGTCCTTGGAGACAGAAAATAAGCTTTTACCTCTCTTCTGGATTCATTTTCAAAAATGATTCTTGGAAATGAGTTTTCCTTAGACACATTTATATATAATGACAGGCTAATATCTTACACACCATTACTGTATGTAATAACAGTGTGACAAAACTGACAAGAACTAGGCTATAGATGTAAGGCAATTAGCTGTGAAGGGAGAGTTATCCAGCAGGAAGGATGGGCATCATCATGCTATGTGGTGACTTAATGGTTACTAAGCGATAAATGTGGATATCTCCTGAGGCAAAACTTCAAATAAGTGAAATTTGTTCTATGGCCACACTTTTCTTTTTTGGCATCCACTTTCTTGCTTCTGAGTCCTTCTTGTCATGGAGAAAATCCCAGCCCAGAGCCTAAATCTTAGTAGGTGATCAATAGCTCTTATTAAATTGGTATATGAGTGGATGGTATATGAGTGGATGGGTAGATGGGTGGGTGAATGGATAGGTGGATGAGCAGATGGATGGGTGGGTAGGTGGATGGATATATGGATGAATGGGTGGGTGAATGGGTGGGTGAATGAATGAGTAGATGCATGGATAAATGAATGAGTAGATGGATGGATTGATGGGTGGGTGGAAGGATGGAAGGATGGATAGATGGATGGAGGGATAGATGAATGGGTGGGTAGATGGATGAATGGATGGGTGGATGGATGGGTGGGTGGATGGATGGGTGAATGAATGGGTGGATGGGTGGATGGATAGATGGATGGATTGATGGATAGATGGGTGAATGGATGAATGGATGAATGGATGCATGGGTGAATGGTTGAGTGGTTGTGTGGGTGGATAGATGGATTGGTGGAGGAATGAGTGGGTCAATGGATGGGTGGGTGGATAGGTGGATGTATGAATGGGTAGATGAGTGGATGGATTACTCATTCACCATAAAATATAAGGAGTTGATCATATCACCCATCCACATTTCAAACAGTGCTTATCTCAAGGGTGAAGTGTCAATGATGGAATTTTGGGGATCAGCGAAGAGGTGTTTTTTAGACAGAAAGGACTTCTTTCTGGTACTCTTTGGCTTCTTGGGCTTAGCTCTTTGAGACTATGCTGTAAAATGAAGATAGATGATACCAATCTTTTAAGGCTATTATGAGGATTAAAGACAATATTTGCAAAATATCTAGCTATGTCCTGCACATAGTAGGTGGTAAATAATAATAACTCTTAGCTCTTGTCATTATTTCCTTTCAAGTCATGTTGTCATTTCCAAGCATAACCCATCATTTACCCCTTGATATACCTACAGGGAAGAATCCAATGCCTACCTAATAAACTTTTTCTCATCCTTTAAGGCCCAGCCTAATATCCGATCAATGGACAAGCCTTCCCAAATCCCACTTCCACACCAGGCAAATACAGTCTATCCTCTGTCTGCTTCTAGTATTCATACAATAACTATGTAAAATAGGTATTATTATTTCCAGATGCTGGGACAAGAATGAGGCAAGCAAGCTACCTAGGGTACAAAATTTAAGGATGCACTTACTCTCAGGGTTGTGCATGAGTCTCCCATACCTCTCCCTAGTCCTGGTGCTGATTAGTTCCATTTGATTGAAGAGGAAGCCCAGTTTCAAGGAGATGAAGTGTCTTGCTGGTAGGTGGCAGGGGGAACAAAGCTGATATTCTTATTTTATTACACACAAGTTCCTAGAGCAGAGCCTGGTGCCCAACTGATGCTTAATAATTTGTCAAACAAATGAACTGAAGCTGTAGGGTAGGTAGCAATTTGGCCTGATATTTGATGTAGTAGTAACGATGATGATGATGGTGATGATTATAAAAATCCAGCCTTTACTACACGTGTACTGTGTGCTAGGCACTCTGCTAAATGCTTTGCTTACAAGCTTTCTCACAATTCTATGTGTTGGGCATTGTTTATTAAAATTTTCGTTCTGTACGAAAAAAACCGAGGCTCAAAGAAATTAACCCCTTTGCCTGAGGTCACAGAGTTAGTATGCTTTCATTAAACATAGGATATAAATGAGAGTAGCCCGACTCAGGCACCCTTCAATTTGGTTTTATCACTTTCACTTTAAAGTACTAATTGAAGGCTTTCTCCCCCTCAGCATAAGCAAAGGCTAGTGACCCATCTTAGGATTAGTGCTGAATTTTCAAAGGTCTAAAGGTGTTTCCAAACACTTCTCTAACAAGGACAGAACTCTCCTCTGCCAGCAGGACCAATGTAAGAATAAGACATTTAGAAGGCATCGAAGCTGAAGAAGACAAACTAAGGATAGCAGACATGCCAACCCCGCTCTTGTGAAGTGTGTTTACTCATCTATTATGAGCTCACTCTAATGCAACTTTACTCTTGGTGTAATAAATTGTATTAACTTTATGCTTGAGTGAGTTATCTCTCAAAATAGAAAAATGTGTATTTCCAGAAGTCTTCTTTCATTTACACATGGAAGTCTACGGGAGTTTAAAAAATGGATTTTAAGAGCTCCAGTGATGGCTAAGAAATTGCTATTTCAGTCTTGAAAATTGCCTTTTCTACCAGAAACACTGAGCAAGGCAATCAGACCATCTGATCTTGCTGGATTGGAAAAAATTACTCAGGCAGTGAGATGGCCTCTAAAATTTGATCCCCTTTCCCCTGACAATAAGGATAAAATTAAAACTTGGGCTCCCTCATCAGAATACCTAATAAATAGGATA
>NW_016807308.1:573278-578586 GCF_001698545.2 Rhinopithecus bieti
TTTTTTTTTTTTTTTTTTAAGAAAGAAGGCACCTAAACATTCTAAGCCCTTTTCTGCTCGGTTGTGTTACAATTCAGATAACTCAACTGAGTAGTGTGGTGAAAATGGGAACCTAAGCAAACTCATGAGTTTAGTATTAACTTTTTCTGTGTAAAGAGCTTAATCTCTCACTTTTAATAGGTCAAAGTTTTTTTTATGTTTGATGACAAACAGATGTAATGATTTAGCTATATCCCTATAATTCGGATAGTCTAAGTCCTCATAGTAATTCCTGATCATTCTTTCCTTTAGTAGCCACATGTAATTCATTGAACTCTCCTTTACTCATAACTGTGGAAAGTTAAAGGTACTTCTCAAATTCTCCTCAGTATGGGAAAAAGTGCTTGTATTCTCCTGGTGGTTGCCTTTCACCCTTAATTACAAATACCTGCTGTCAACATACTCTTGATCACCTCTTGCTTGTGAGCTACTGGCCTCTTTTTATTTATTTTTTTAACTTTTCAAAACTTTTTTTATATAGAAATACGAGTCTAGAAATACTGGCCTCTTTTTACTGCTGCATCCCAAACATGTTCTTCTTTCCTCTCTTGCAAAAGCCCCTCTAGCAATGCTATAGAATGTAATGAACTTTTACTGAAAGTTAGAGACCAATTGGGAAATTATAGCATAGACCAGGAAGCTATCTAAAACTGAATATTATAATTTCCAGCATCCAACTAGGATGTAGAAAGCATGAGAGTGTTGCATTCGCCCTAACAATAAAACCTTAAGTAATCGGCGGGGCATGGTGGCTCACACCTGTAATCCTACCACTTTGGGAGGCCAAGGCAGCAGATCACAAGGTCAGGAGGTCGAGACCATCCTGCCTAACACGATGAAACCCCATCTCTACTAAAAATACAAAAAAAAATATAGCCAGGCATGGTGCCATGTGCTGAGATAGCGCCACTGCACTCTAGCCTGGGTGACAGAGCCGGACTCCATCAAACAAACAAACAAAAAAACCTTAGGTAATCAACAAAATCATATATTTTCTTGACTCGATGAGAAAATTGAGTTTACAAAGAAAACTAATAGCCTGAAGTCTTAAAGAAAGTCAGGGTGGGCCACTCTGGCAGAGTTCAGGAAAAAGCTGTATATAGCAGAAAAAGCTGGTATAGCAGATAAGAAGTTTGGTAAAACATGTTAATGAATTGCTAAAGTTTAGGGGTGGACCAGTTTGAGAATATAGAACACCTAGGTGCCAGACAAACAAACAGACTCTTCTTTGCCAATGTTCACAAGAAAGATTAAGGGCAGCTTGGGAGCCCAGAGAAAGCCTGTGTCAGTGACACAGGCCTGAAGGAGGAAGCAGCTACTGCTGTGAGAAAGCCACGTAGCTCTGTCTGGATCCTTTTCTCTTTGAGAAATGAAGGCATAAGACAGTGAAGAAACAGCAGCAAACCCTGAAATCCCCAAAGCATTGTGGATACCCATGTGGCTGAAGGTAAAAGAAAAATACCCTCTATGTCAGGAAGAGGGGCAATAAACCATTTGGGGTTCTTATGCCTTTTATGACGGAGTGTGAGGTAGAATCATTAAGAAAGCTTTCCCTCTGAGACCCAGGGACACAGATTCTGCCTAAGCTGAGGCTGGACAAAGAAAACAAACAAACCCCCTACTTCTCCCCTCATTCCCTGAGTAACAAGAAAGAGCATTCTTTTTTCTGGAGAAAGAGCAAGTCGTTTCTAGTGGACAGGGAATAAAACAGCTATGGTTAATTTATTAAAAGTTCTTTTGGAGAAGTTATACAGATATGTACAAACAGATGGGAGATATCATTGAAGGCATGGAAACTATACGAAATAGTCAAATGAAAATGCTATGGGGAAAAACAAAGTAGAGGAAATAAAGAATGCCTTTGATAGATTCATCAGTAGACTCAACACATCTGAGGAAAGCATTAGTGAACTTGAAGACAGATCAATAGAAATTACTCAAACTGAAAAACAAAGAAAACAGAGTGGTGGGGAAGGAGAAAACAACCAGAAATGAGCATATAAGAGCTTAAGAACAGTATCAAACAATCAAACACAAAACATACGTGTTTTGAAATCTTAGGAGAAAAAAGTAAGAATGAGGCAGAAGAAATATTTGAAGAGATAATGACCAAGAATTTTCCAGCAATAATAAAAAAAAATCAAACAAACAAGGTCAGAGAACACCAAGAAAGATAAATCTACAGCTGGACCATCATAGTCAAGTGAATAAAAATCAAAGATGAAGAGAGAATCTAAAAGGCAGCCAGAAAAATAAAACACATCACATACAGAGGAACAAAAATAAAAATTAAGCGGACTTCTTGTCAGAAACTATACAAACCAGAAGGCAATGGTCTCTTTAAAGTGCTCAAAGAAAACAAAAAAGTTGACTTAAAATTCAGTGAAAAGATCTATCAAAGGGGAAGACAAAATAAAAACATTTTTTGAAAAATAAAAACAGAGAATTCATTATCAACAAACCTGTGCTACAAAAAATGTTAAAGGAAAGAATCTGATAGTAATTTGAACTGACACAAAGAAATGAAGATCTCTGAAAATAGTTAAAATGAAAATAATGTGAGATGAAAAAGTATTCTTTCCTCTTATTTTAATTACTCTGAAAGGTAAGCAATTGTCTAAAAAGAAGTAGCAATGTAGCTTGGTTTAAAAGTGTATGTAGGCCGGGTGTGGTGGCTCACACCTGTAATCCCAGCACTTTGGGAGGCTCAGGCAGGCGAATCACCTGAGGTCAGGAGTTAAAGACCAGCCCAGCCAACATGGTGAAATGCTGTCTCTACTAAAAATTCAAAAATTAGCCGGGAGTGGTGATGCACATCTGTAGTCCCAGCTTCTCCGGAGGCTGAGGCAGGAGAATCGCCTGAACCAGGGAGGTGGAGGTTGCAGTGACCCAAGATTATGCCATTGCACTCCAGCCTGGGCGACAGAGCAAGACTCCATCTCAAAAGAAAAAAAAAAGTGTATGTAAAAGTAAGGTATGTGAAACTAATAGCACAAAGATGGGAGGGAGAAATTGAGAGTATGGTATTTTAAGTTTAGGTCCTTACACTAAACACAAAGCAATAGAATATTATTTGAAGATATATTTTGTAAAACGTAGGGTAATTACTAAAAAAATTCAAGAAAAGGTATAAAAAATCAAATTGTGAAAAAATTGAATTTTTAGAAGTAAGAGTAGAATGCTGGTTACCAGAGTTGTTGCGGTGAGAGGTGAAGATGGGGAGATTAAGAATGAAGAGAAGTTGACCAAAGGATATAAAGTTCAAATTAGACAGGAGGAATAAAAGTTTTCAAGATCTATCATGTAGCAAGATGACCATAGTTAATAGTAATGTAATGTATACTTCAAAATTGCTAAAAGAATAGCAATGTTAGATGTTCTTACTACAAAAAAAGGTTAAGTATGTGAAGTGATGGATGTATTAATTGGCTTGATATCATTATCTGCCATGTATACATATACCTAGCACATTGTACTCCATAAATGTGTAATTATTATTTGTCAAATCAAAATAATTTAAATAAATTCAATTGTGGAGATATAAGGCAGGAAGAAGAAAAGCAGGCATAACACATAAAAGAAACAAACAAACAAAAAAAAACAGGTGAATAAATAGAAACCACCTAGCAAGATAGACTGTAGCACAATCTTATCAATAATTATATCAAATATAAATAGTCTAAGTTTACCAATTAAAAAACAGAGATTGGAAGAATGGATTTTAAAAGATGACCCAAATGTTTATAAGAAACTTATTTCAATAATAATGACCTAGGTAGGATGACAGTAAATGAATGGAAAAAGATATACCATGCAAACACTAACAAAGAGAAAGCTGGAGTGGTCATTTTAATATCAGACAAAGTAAAATTCAAAACATGAGCTATCGTAAAGGATAAAAGAAGGACATTACCTGATGATAAGAAGTGAATTCACTATGAATACACAAAAATCCTAAAAGTGGATGAGCCTAAAAATAGAGCTTAAAAACTGATAGAACTGAAAGGAGAAATAGACAAATTCACAATTAAGTTGGCAGTTTCAACACTCCTCTTTCAAAACTTGATAAAACAAAGTGGCAGAAAATCATTAAGGATTTAGAACACCTGAAGAACTCTATCAACAAACTTGACCTAATTGACATTTATGGTACACAAAACTCAACAATGGCAAAATACACATTTTTTTAATTGAACGTAGAATATTCACCAAGATAGACCATGTTCTGGTGCATAAAACAAACCTCAACAAATTTAAAATGATTAGGATCATGCAAAGTAGCTTCTCTGATCATGATAAAATTGGATGAGAAGCCAATAACAGAAAAATATCTGGAAAATCCCCAGATATTTGGAAATGAAACAACACAACCCTACAGAATCCATGGGTCAGAGAAGAAGTCATAAGGAAAATTAGAAAATGTTTTCAACAAAATGAAATTGAAAATAGAGTATATAAAACTGAAAATAGAGTATATAAAAATTTGTAGAACACAATGAAAACTGTATGTAAAGGGAAAAGTATAGGATGCAATTATCAACAAAAACACTTTTCTTATGTTTCTTTCCTTATCATATTGGTCACAGCCTCCAATACTCTATGGAACAGTATAGATAACAGTGCTATCCTTATCCCTAATCATAAAAGTTATGCATGTAAAGTTTTTTCATGAATTATAATATTTAGGGTTTGGGTATATATTAATACGTTTTACAAAGGATGTTCTTTACTATTTCTAACGTTTTTTTAATGGGCACTGAACCTCATCAAATGTTTTTCTGAATCAATTATTTATTTATTTATTTTGAGATGGAGTCTTGCTCTGTCACCCAGGCTGGAGTGCAGTGGTATGATCTGGGCTCACTGCAACCTCGGCCTCCTGGGTTCAAGTGATTCTCCTGCCTCAGCCTCCTGAGTAGCTGGGATTACAAGTGCACACCACCATGTCCCACTAATTTTTGTATTTTTAGTAGAGACGGGGTTTCACCATGTTGGTCAGGCTGGTCTCAAACTCCTGACTTCTTGATCCGCCCACCTCGGCCTCCCAAAGTGCTGGGATTACAGGCGTGAGCCACTGTACCTGGCTGAATCAATTATTTGATTATTATAATTTTCTCCTTTCGTTTATTAATATCACAAATTACAATACTATATTTTAATTTTTATTTATTTTAAAATAAATAAAGAATTTAATATATATTTCTGATACAGATTTTCTGATGATGTTCCTTATATTCTTGATTATGATGTATAACTCTTTTTTTTTTTT
>NW_016807308.1:579635-590093 GCF_001698545.2 Rhinopithecus bieti
CTCTAATCCATCTTGAATTAATTTTTGTATAAGGTGTAAGGAAGGGATCCAGTTTCAGCTTTCTACATATGGCTAGCCAGTTTTCCCAGCACCATTTATTAAATAGGGAATCCTTTCCCCATTTCTTGTTTTTGTCAGGTTTGTCAAAGATCAGATGGTTGTAGGTGTGTGGTATTATTTCTGAGGTCTCTGTTCTGTTCCATTGGTCTATATCTCTGTTTTGGTACCAGTACCATGCTGTTTTGGTTACTGTAGACTTGTAGTATAGTTTGAAGTCAGGTAGGGTGATGCCTCCAGCTTTGTTCTTTTGACTTAGGATTGTCTTGGCAATGTGGGCTCTTTTTTGGTTCTATATGAACTTTAAAGTAATTTTTTTCCAATTCTGTGAAGAAAGTCATTGGTAGCTTAATGGGGATGGCATTGAATCTATAAATAACCTTGGGCAGTATGGCCATTTTCATGATATTGATTCTTCCTATCCATGAGCATGGAATGTTCTTCCATTTGTTTGTGGCCTTTTTATTTCATTGAGCAGTGGTTTGTAGTTCTCCTTGAAGAGGTCCTTCACATCCCTTGTAAGTTGGATTCCTATATACCACAGTTTCTTTATCCACTCAATTGATGGGTGTTTGTTTTGGTTCCACGATTTTGCAGTTGTGAATTGTGCTGCTATAAACATGTGTGTGCAAGTATCTTTTTTGAATAGTGACTTATTTTTCTCTGGGTTGATACCCAGTAGTGAGATTGCTAGATCCAATGGTAGTTCTGCTTTTAGTTCTTTAAAGAAACTCCACACTGTTTTCCATAGCAGCTGTACTAGTTGACATTCCCACCAGCAGTATAGAAGCGTTCTCTAATTGCCACATCCATGCCAATATCTACAGTTTTTTGATTTTTTGATTATGGCCATTTTTGCAGGAGTAACATAGTATTGCATTGTGGTTTAGATTTGCATTTCCCTTATCATTAGTGATATTGAGCATTTTTTCATGTTTGTTGGTCATTTGTATATCTTCTTTTGAGAATTGTCTCTTCATGTCCTTAGCCCACTTTTGTTGAGTTTTTTTTTTTTTTTTTTTTTTACTGATTTATTTGAGTTCATTGTAGATTTTGGATATTAGTCCTTTGTCAGATATATAGATTGTGAAGATTTTCTCCCACTCTGTGGGTTGTCTATTTATTCTGCTTACTGTTCCTTTTACCGTGTGAAAGCTCTTTAGTTTAATTTGGTCCCAGCTATTTATCTTTGTTTTTATTGCATTTGCTTTTGAGTTTTTGGTCATGAAATCCTTGCCTGAGCCAATGTCTAGAAGGGTTTTCCAATGTTGTCTTCTAGAATTTTTATAGTTTCAGGTCTTAGATTTAAGTGCTTAATCCATATTAAGTTGCTTTTTGTATAAGGTGAGAGATGAGGATCCAGTTTCATTCTCCTACATGTGGCTAGCCAATTATCCCAGCACCATTTGTTGAAAAGGGTGTCCTTTCCCCACTTTATGTTTTTGTTTGCTTTGTCGAAGATTGGTTGGCTGTAAGTATTTGGATTTACTTCTGGGTTCTCTATTCTCTTCCATTGGTCTATTTGCCTATTTTTATATCAGTACAATGCTGTTTTGGTGACTGTGGCCTTGAAATATAGTTTGAAATATAGTAGTGTGTTGCCTCTAGATTTGTTCTCTTTGCTTAGTCTTGCTTTAGCTATGTGGGCTCTTTTTTGGTTCCATATGAATTTTAGAATTGTTTTTTCTAACTCCGTGAAGAACGATGGTAGTATTTTGATGGGGATTGTGTTGAATTTTTTGATTGCTTTTGGCAGTATGGTCATTTTCAATGTTGATTCTACCCATCTATGAACATGGGATGTGTTTCCACTTGTTTGTGTTATCTGCAATTTCTTTCAGCAGTGTTTTGTAGTTTTCCTTGCAAAGGTCTTTTGACTCCTTTGTTGGGTATATCCCTGAGTAATTTTTTTTTTTTTTTTTTTTTTTTTTTGCAGCTATTGTAAAAGGGGTTGAGTTCTTGATTTGATTTTCCACTTGGTCACTGTTGGTATATAGAAGAGCTACTGATCTGTGTACATTAACTTCGTATCTGGAAACTTTGCTGAATTCTTTTATGAATTCTAGAAGCTTTCTGGAGTTCTTTGGGGTTTCAAGATAAATGGTCATATCGTCAGCAAACCTGTACAGTTTGACTTCCTCTTTACTGATTTGGATGCCCTTTATTTCTTTGTCTTGTCTGATTGCTCTGGCTAGGACTCCAGTACTGTGCTGAAGAGGAGTGGTGAGAGTGGGTATCCTTGTCTTGTTCCTGTTCTCAGAGGGAATGCCTTTAACTTTTCCCCATTCGGTATTATGTTGGCTGTGGGTTTGTCAATAGATGGCTCTTATTACATTAAGGTGTGTCCCTTGTATGCCAGTTTTGCTGAGGGTTTTAATCATAAAGTGATGCTAGATTTTGTCGAATGCTTTTTCTGCACCTATTGAGATGATCATGTGATTTTGTTTTAATTCTGTTTATGTGGTGTATCACATTTATTGATTTGCAGATGTTAAACCATCCCTGCATCCCTGGTATGAAACCCATTTGATCATGGTTGATTATCTTTTTGATATGTTGTTGGATTTGGTTAGCAAGTATTTTGTTAAGGATTTTAGCATCTATTTTCGTCAAGGATATCGGCCTGTAGTTTTCTTTTTTGGTTGTGTCTTTTCCTGGTTTTGGTATTAGGGTGATGCTGGCTTCATAGAATGAATTAGGGAGGGTTCCTTCTTTCTCTATCTTGTGGGATAGTGTCAAAAGGATTGGTACCAATTCTTCTTTGAAAGTCTGATGGAATTCCGCTGTGAATCTGTCTGGTCCTGGACATTTTTTTGTTGGTAATTTTTAAATTACCATTTCAATCTTGCTGTTTGTTATTGGTCTGTTCAGGGTATCTAATTCTTCCTGATTTAAGCTAGGAGGGTTGTATTTTTCAAGGAATTTATCCATCTCTTCTAGGTTTTCTAGTTTATGTGCATAAAGGTGTTCATAGTAGCCTTGAATGTACTTTTGTATTTCAATGGTGTCAGTTGTAATATCTTCTGTTTCATTTCTCAGTGAGGTTATTTGGATTTTCTCTCTTTTTTTCTTGGTTAATCTCATTAATGATTTATTAATTTTATTTATCTTTTCAAATAACCAGCTTTTTGTTTCATTTATCTTTTGTATTTTTTTGTTTGTTTGTTTCAATTTCATTTAGTGCTGCTCTGATCTTGGTTATTTCCTTCCTTCTGCTGGGATTGGGTTTAGTTTGTTCTTGCTTCTGTAGTTCCTTGTGGTGTGACCTTAGATTGTCTGTTTGAACTGTTTCAGACTTTTTGATGTAGGCATTTAGGGCTATGAACTTTCCTCTTTGCACCACATTAGCTGCTGCCAGAGGTTTTGATAGGTTGTGTCATTATTGTCAATCAGTTGGAAGAATTTTTTGAATTTTTCAGTTGGAAGAATTTTTTGAATTTCTATCTTGATTTTGTTTTTGGCCCAGTGCTCATTCAGGAGCAGGTTACTTAATTTCCATGTATTTGCGTGGTTTCAAAGGTTCCCTTTGGAGTTGATTTCCAGTTTTATTCCACTGTGGTCAGAGAGAGTGCTTGATATTATTTCAATTTTCTTAAATGTATTGAGGCTTGTTTTATGGCCTATCTTATGGTCTATCTTGGGAAAGTTCCATGTGCTGTTGAATAGCATGTGTATTCTGCAGTTGTTGTTTGAAATGTTCTGTATATATCTGTAAGTCCATTTGTTTAGGTTGCGTATAGTTTAAATCCATTGTTTCTTTGTTGACTTTCTGTCTTGACCTGTCTAGTGCTGTCAGTTTAATATTGAAGTCCCTCACTAGTATGGTGTTGCTGTCTTTCTCGTTTCTTAGGTCTGTTAGTAATTGTTTTATACATTTGGGAGCTCCAGTGTTAAGTGCATATATGTTTAGGATTGTGATGTTTTCCTGTTGGACCAGGCCTTTTACCATTATATAATATCCCTCTTTGTCTCTTTTAACTGCTGTTGCTTTAAGTTTTGTTTTGTCTGATATAAGAATAGCTATCCCTCCTCACTTTTGGTGTCCATTTGCATGAAATGCCTTTTTCCGCCCCTTTAAATTTATGTGAGTTCTTATGTATTAGGTGAGTGAGTCTCCTGAAGACAGCAGATAGTTGGTTGGTGAGTTCTTATGCATTCTGTGGTTCTGTGGAGCATTTAGGCTGTTTACATTCAATGTTAGTATTAAAATGTGAGGTACCGTTGCATTCATCATGCTCTTTGTCGCCTGCATACTTTGGTTTTTGTTTTTTAACTCATATTTTGTTTTATAGGTCCTGTGTGATTTATACTTTAAAGAGACTCTGTTTTGATGTGTTTCTGGGATTTGTTTCAAGATTTAGAGTACCTTTTAGCAGTTCTTGTAGTGACTTCGTAATAGTGAATTCTCTCAGCATTTGTTTGTCTGAAAATGATTATATCTTTCCCTCATATATGATGCTTAGTTTTATTGGATACAAAATTCTTGGCTGATAATTGCTTTGTCTGAGGAGGCTGAAGATAGAGACCCAATCCCTTGTAGCTTGTAGGGTTTCTGCTGAGAAATCTGCTGTTAATCTGATAGGTTTACCTTTATAGGTTACCTGGTGCTTGTGTCTCACAGCTCTTAAGATTCTTTCCTTTATCTTAACTTTGGATAACCTGATGACAATGTGCCTAGGTAAAGATCTTTTTGTGATAAATTTCCCAGATGTTCTTTGTGCTTCTTGTATTTGGATGTCTAGATCTCTAGCAAGGCTGGGGAAGTTTTCCTTGATTAGTCCCCGAAATATGTTTTCCAAGTTTTTTGAATTGTCTTCTTCCTCAGGAACACTGATTATTTTTAGGTTTGGTTGTGTAACATAATCCCACACTTCTTGGAGACTTTGTTCATATTTTCCTATTCTTTTTTCTTTGTCTTTGTTGGATTGGGTTAATTCAAAGACCTTGTCTGCAAGCTCTGAATTTCTTTCTTCTACTTGTTCAGTTCTATTGCTGAGACTTAGCAGAGCATTTTGCATTTCTAAAAGTGTGTCCAAAGATTCCTGAATGTTTTTATTGTTTTTTCTTTAAGCTATCTGTTACATTGAATATTTATCCCTTCACTTTTTATATCATTTTTTGGATTTCCTTGCATTGGGCTTTACCTTTCTCAGATCCCTCCCTGATTAGCTTAATAAGTAACCTCCTGAATTCTTTTTCAGGTAAATCAGGGGTTTCTTCTTGGTTTGGATTCATTGCTGGTGAACTAGTGTGATTTTTTTAGGGGTGCTGACAAACCTTGTTTTGTCATATTATCAGGGCTGGTTTTCTGGTTCCTTCTCATTTCTGGTTCCTTCTCATTTGGCTTCCTTCTGTCAGAGGGAAGATCTAGGGCTGAAGTCTGTTGTTCACATTCTTTTGTCCCATAGGGTCTTCCCTTGATGTAGTACTCTCCCTGTTTTCCTGTGGAAGTGGCTTCATGTGAGCTAAACTGCAGTGATTGTTGTCTCTCTTCTGGGTCTAGCCACCCAGCAAGTCTGCTTGGCTCCAGGCTGGTGCTGGGGGTTGTCTGCACAGAGTCCTGTTATATGAACAGTCTATGGGTCTCTCAGCCATGGATACTAGCGCCTGTTCTGGTGGAAGTGACGGAGGGTGCAATGAACTCCATGGGGGTCCTTAGCTTTGGTGTTTTAATGCTCTATTTTTGTGCTGGTTGGCCTCCTGCCAGAAGGTGGTACTTTCCAGAAAGCTTCAGCTGTAGTCCTGTGGAGAGGTACCAGTGGTGGGCAGGGCCCCAGAACTTCCAAGATTATATGTCCTTTGTCTTCTGCTACCAGAGTGGGTAGGGAAGGACCACTGGGAGGTGGGTGGGGTAGGGCTAGGCTTGTCTGAGCTCATACTCTCCTTGGGCGAGTCTTGCTGCAGCTGCTATGAGGGATGGGGGTAAGATTCCAAGGTTACTGGAGTTGTGTACCCAGGAGGATTATGGCTGCCTCTGCTGAGTCATGCAGGTTGTCAGGGAAATGGGGGAAGCCAGCAGTCACAGGCCTCACCCAGCTCCCATGCAAACTGAAGGGCCAGTCTCACTCCCACCATGTCCCCTGCAACAGTTCTGAGTCTGTTTCCAGGTGGAGAGTGAGTTGGACTTAAAAACTTGCCCTAGGCTTTCAGCCTCCCAGCTGCGAAAGGGGATTTAGGCCGGGCTTGGTAGCTCACACCTGTAATCCCAGCACTTTGGAAAGCCGAGGGAGGTGGATTGCCTGAGGTCAGCCGTTTGAGATCAGCCTGGCTAACATGAGACCCAACTTTTGGGTCTCAAACTGAGACCCATCTCTACTAAAAACACAAAAATTAGCCAGGCATGGTGGCACATGCACGCAGTCCCAGCTACTCGGGAGGCTGAAGCAGGGGAATGGCTTGAACCAGGGAGGTGGAAGTTGCAGTGAGCCGAGATCGTGCCACTGCACTCCAGCCTGGGGGACAGAGTAAGACTCTGTCTCAAATAAATAAATAAACAAATAATAAGAAAAGGGCTTTAGTTCTTCCTCTGCCTATGAAGTCTGCAAGCTAGAATCACACCCTCCCTCAAATTCTGGCCAGTAGGCTTCTCGCCCAGTTCAAATTGTTACAGACTTCAGCTAGAGAAGTCCTTTTCCCTGTAGTTTTACCCCCTGCTCCTCTGGCCACTCTCCTGATGGATCCCTGTGGTGCCAGGCAAGAATGGGCTGCTTAGGGATCCAGCAAGCTCCCAGTGCCTTTCTGCTACTTCCTCTATCCCTGTATTTCGCTCAGCTCGGCTCTCTAACTTGACAGTGTCAGGTAAACTCGGGAACTACTACTGCAAACACATCTTCAGTTTCTCCAGTGGGTGTGTGTTCAGGAGAGGAGGGTCTCCCTTTCCCACTTCCGCGTTTGGAGCACTCACAGTATTTGGGGTGTCTCCCAGGTCCTGCAGGAGCATTCTGCTTCCTTCAGAGGGTTTGTGGGTCCTCTCAGGATTGCTGGTCTATTCTTGCAGTTGATCTGGAGCTAAAATTTACAATACCGATGGTTGATTTTGGGTGTCAACTTGACTGAATTAAGGGATACCCAGATAGCTGGTAAGGTATCATTTTTTCTGAATCATTGCACTACTTATCCTCGATGCTTCACTAGGCGGTGAGCCCATCTCTCTTCTGCTGAAAGGGTAACCCAGGTGGTTTGGCCTTTTACTAGAATCACTGGGCTGCCCCAGGCATGTCTGTGAGGGGATTTCCAGAGGAGATTGGTATGTGAGTTGGAAGACTAAGTGGGGAAGATTCCCCCTCAATAGAGACAGGCACCATCCATTTGTCTGGGGACCCAGATGGAACTAAAAGGAAGAGGAAGGACAAATTCTTGCTCTCTCTTCCTTCTGGAGCCAGAATGCTCTTCCTTTCTTGACCTTGGATGTCAGGACTCCAGGTTCTCAGGCTTTTAGACTATGGGGCTGGGACCAGCTAGGCCCCCAACTTTTGGGTCTCAAACTGAGAGCCATGCTACCTGCTTCCTTAATTCTGAGGATTTCAGACTTGACGGGGCCACCCTAGCAGCTTTGTGGTTCTCCAGCTTGCAGACAGTCTATTGTGGGATTTTTCTGCCTCCATAATGGAGTGAACCAATTACTATTATCCTAATAAATCTCTTCTCATATCTCTCTCTGTATATATATATATATATATATATATGTGTGTGTGTGTGTGTGTGTGTATAATACGTGTGTGTGTATATATATATCGATAGGATATAGAGATATATAGCCTATCAATTCTGTCTCTCTGGAGAATCCTGAATAAAGCAACTAAATATATTTTATGTATTAAATATATTTAACATTGTAGAGTTGGTTCACTAATATTTTACTTAGGATTTTTGAATCTTCATGCACAGGTAAAGAGGGGCTGTAATTTCCTTTTTGTATTCTCCTTAGTATTTCCTTCTTTAGCTGTTACCCTTTTACTGTGCCCACTTTCTCTGAACAACATTGCTTCCCCATCGTCCTTCTTCCTCTAGAAGGCTAGAAGGCTTTCCTCTGGTAATTTTGGTACAAACGGAAAATTCTTGTTAGTTCTTATACTGAGAAATTTAGTTTCCTTAGTCTCGACAATCTTATTCCAGGATACACTCAGTGCATTGTTATTCATAGTCAAAATCCCATTAATGTGTTTTCTTGGGTTTCCTTTGTAAGCTCTACTAAGAACTAGCAGACATTTTGAAATGACAGCTTTTCTTTAATGCTTTAAAATTCACACTTTAGAAAGGTTTAGCGAACCTTTGCTTTTCAACACAACCTATAGTTTTTTAAGTGGAAGGGGCACCAGAAGATTTTGTCCATTTCCAGAGCAAATCACTGGAGATGTGCCCCTGCATCACATCCCTAACTAGTCATTTCAAGTGAAAAGGAGGTACATGTGAAGAAAGAACTCGAAGAATTGTGTTTCTGTATCTTTGTGTGTTTGTGTGTGTGTGTGTGTGTGTGAGAGAGAGAGAGAGAGAGAGAGAAAGGGAGAGAGAGAGAGAGAGAGAGACAGGATTTTCTCTGTCATCCAGGCTGGAGTGCAATGGCACAATCTAAGCTCACTGCAACCTCTGCCTCCCAGGCTTAAGCAATTCTCGTGCCTCAGCCTCCCCAGTAACTGGGATTACAGGCATGTGCCACCGTGTCTGGCTAAGTTTTGTATTTTTTATAGAGATGGGGTTTTGCCATGTTGCCCAGGCTGGTCTCAAACTCCTGAGCTCAGGTGATCCACTTGCCTCGGCCTCCAAAAGTGCTCAGATTATAATATTGAGCCACTAGGCCCAGCTTTGTTTCCATATCTTAAATAATAATAATAATAATAATACAAATAAAAAAGCATGGAAATATGAGTTCTTCCATTCCTTGAAACTAGGAGTGCATTAATTCATTCTTTCATTCAGCAAATATTTTAGGACCTACTATGTGTCAGGCTCTTTTCTAAGGGTTGAGAGTTTGAGGCTAAAAAACAGGGAACAAACAAATAAAATAAACTGGCTTCATGGAGCTTACAATGCAGTGAAAGAGACAGACCCAACACATAAATACACAACTTAATACCAGGTAGTGGTAAGTGCTTGGAAGAAAAATAATGTCAGATAAAGAAACAAGCAAAAGTGGCATGGAACGCTTTTATGAATTATGATATGGAAAGGACTCGCTGAGGCTGTCTTTTCCTGTCCTTATTTTATTCCTTATTTCATATCTTTCCTTTTATTTCCTTCAGTCATGCAGACATCTGATGGACGAGTCTTCCAGGAAGAAGGAAGGACAAATACCCTTGATGTACACGTACTTGGCTGGCCCGAGGAAGAGCAATGTGGAAGGTATGGTTGGAACAATGTGAGAGTGGAAGTGAGTACAGGGAGACCAAGTTTGAGACACAGGCAGGGCCAGGTGATGAGAAGTTTTTAGAGTGCCTACTTTCCTTGAAATACCATGGGGCGCTTACTTTTGGCACGTATACGGAGGGATACACTCAGATGTAGCTTCGAGTAGAGTCCTGGGTGAGGGGCGCATTTCGTGGTTTTAATTGTGAGACAATAAAAACGCACAAGGGGAAATTGCTCAAGCTGGATAAATGCAGGGATCTATTGCTGGCCCCACAAGTACCCACAGGGAGGCTGATGAAGACTGAGATCAGTGCAAGGGCTGCTTCAGGGGAACTCAGAGGCGTGTTATATGTCTTATTTCCAGGTGCAATAACAGTAATTGGGTCACGACGGCATTTTTTCAAAAAACCACCTCCCCCGCTTCAGATTACTACTGGCTTCCCTTTTCTAGTAAAAGAGACATCTGCTTCTATGTATAGAAGAGGCTTCAGGCCCTGAATTATACTGTGGTAATTCATGCTTAACTGTTTTAATGGCTGCATAGCCCTCAGCCTTGCATCTCCTAACGCAGGAGATACTAATTATTAGGTTATAATTCACACTGTGTGAGTTCTTATTGCCCATCTTTCTTGTAGGATACAGATAGTTGGGAACATATAGTGCCTGTGAATGACCAGTATGCTCACTCCAATAACATCAGGAAAGCAATTCCACATAACACTGAAGAAGGTAAGAATGTAAAGACAAATAGCAAAATGGATTTTGAGAGACAAGGATCATTTTTAACAAAGTGCATTAACTAATTGACAGTGGTAGCAACTGCCTAGGCCTGCTCATACAAAAACTTTTTTTTTCTTTTTGAGGCGATGTCTTGTTCCGTCACCCAGGCAGGAGTATAGTGACACGATCTCGGCTCACTGCAACCTCCACCTGCCAGGTTCAAGCAATTTTCCTGCCTCAGCCTCCCGAGTAGCTAGGATTACAGGCACCTGCCACCACGCCCAGCTAATTTTTGTTTTTTTGTTTTTTTTTTTTTTGAGACGGAGTCTCGCTCTG
>NW_016807308.1:590313-610258 GCF_001698545.2 Rhinopithecus bieti
TACAGGCGCCCGCCACCTCGCCCGGCTAGTTTTTTGTATTTTTTTTTCAGTAGAGACGGGGTTTCACCGTATTAGCCAGGATGGTCTCGATCTCCTGACCTCGTGATCCGCCCGTCTCGGCCTCCCAAAGTGCTGGGATTACAGGCTTGAGCCACCGCGCCCGGCCTAATTTTTGTATTTTTATAGAGATGGGGGCTCACCATGTTGGCCAGGCTGGTCTTGAACTCTTGACCTCAAGTGATCCACCTGCCTCGGCCTCCCAAAGTGCTGGGATTACAGGCGTGAGCCACTGTGCCTGGCTTGCTGATACAAAAACTTTCTATCAAACCCTTGTAAGAAAAGGGCCTGTAAACTAAAGTGCAGCCTTTTAAAGGAGATTACAAAAAGCACTGACATTTTGCAAATTCACCTACAGATCTGCTGAATCTTTTGTGAGGGATTTGGGAAACCTAGTATTTTCTCACAGCTTAAGGAAAATCTGTGGTGTCTTTTGAAGGTTCAAGAACTAGAACTTATGAAGCCATGGGAATGATACAAATTGGTAGAAAACAATAACATTCTCACAGCTGGACCATCTGGTGGGTTATTCAGACATAGCTTTGTATATCGCTGAGCGGCTGCCATAAAGCACCAGATGAAGATAAGAGCTGGCGTCTACTTCTAATTTTCCAAGGCTTAAATTGCTTTAGTGCCTTAAGTTCTGCAAATGAGGACTTCATCTGCAATGGTCTCAGCATCTTCCAAAATGTAATCTTTTTAAACAAATTATGATGTCAGTAGAACTTCAGGATAAGAACCTTACATCTTCATTATCAACTCTGTGCCAGTAAAGTGCGTGTGTCCTTTAAATAAATGTCATAATCTCTACCATACGCTCTTCTGTGTAAAGAACACCTTCTGCTATTATTTACCTTATTTTTAAAAGCTTTTCTTTCTTTAGCATAGCATAATGGGTACAAGAATACTTCTGAAACCAGATTGACAGTGGATAAATCCTGGCTCTACCACTGACTGGCTATGTGGCAAGTTACTCATCCTTTCTGGGACTTGGTTTCCTAATTTAAAGTGGGGATAATAATAATGCCCTATAGGATTGTTGAGAGGAATAAATGACTTAATTAAGAGCTCAGCACACTACCTGTCCCATAGTAAACACTATAACAATGTTCATCATTGTCAAGACAATAATAATTATTATTATTGCTAAATTGAATTGGGTGTAGCGTCCCTGACCCTCCAGCTCTTTCTTGATGGCCAGTACAAAGGTTCACACATAAAAGCCTTCACTAATTAACTAATAAAGCCATATTTTGTTATATAAATATGAACAACAGCTCATTTATTGTGCTGCCATTGCGTAGCTGGCACTGTTCTAGGTGCTTTCCAAAGTCATCGGGTATCTATTAAGTGCCTTCTAGGTGACTGAGATATTGGGGATATAACAGTGAACCAGCAGGCTTGGTTCCCATCTAGGAAGTAGGTATTATTAGCATTCTTTTGCAGGTGAGGAAATTGAGTCTCTGTGTATTTTTAAAACTTGCTTATTGCCACGCTGTTAGTAAGTGGCAGCTTCCCAAAGAGCTGTCTGACTCCAAAGCCTGTATTCTACCCACTGCATTTTGCTTTCTCCCTTGGTATAAAATCTAGAGTCTTTGAGACTCAGTAATGGAAGCCAAATTTGGGACATTTTGAGCACTGTAAAGAATACTGTTTGTAATGGGTTGTAATATGTTGAATAAAAAAATACATGAATTATAAAGAGAGTGGGGTGGGAGAAAAAACTCTTCTTTAAAGAATGCCAACTAATATGTAGAAAGAATGATGGAATTCAAAAATCACTATTTTGTAACTCCCAATTTAATAACTGATTTAGGCAAGTATTAATCATAAATTCTAAAGTTATTGGGTAAAAATTTATTAGAGAATTGGTTATTCACACAGTCTCAAAGTATCACTCCATAGATTACCTACTAATTATGCAGGGAAAAGTTACGTTAACAATAGATCAACTTCAGCATCTCTAATAATAACACAAGCTAGGCTGGGCACAGTGGCTCATGACTATAATCCCAGCACTTTGGGAAGCAAAGGCGGGCAGATCACCTGAGATCAGGAGTTCAAGACCAGCCTGGCCAATGTGGCAAAACCCCATCTCTACTAAAAGTACAAAAATTAGCTGGGCATGGTGGTATGCACCTGTAATCCCAGCCACTCAGGAGGCTGAGGCAAGAGAATCACTTGAACCTGGGAGGCAGAGGTTGTGGTGAGCCAAGATCATGCCATTGCACTCCGGCCTGGGTGACAGAGTGAGACTACATCTCAAAAATAAATAAATAAATAAATAAATAAATAAATAAATAAATAGACAAATAACACAAGTTACCTTAGGTGATGCGATAAGGAATATACAGCATTGTCTGTATAACACTCTTCTAATATTCTGACTCTAACCATGAGGAACAAACAGACACATTTGGGATGTAGAAAAGACATTTTACATGACAACTGACTAGACTCTTTAAAAAAGATAGTGTTATGAAAACAAAACAAAAGGCAAGGAGTCTAGCACATGTTAAAAGAAACTAAAGAAAGGCCGGGCGCGGTGGCTCAAGCCTGTAATCCCAGCACTTTGGGAGGCCGAGACGGGCGGATCACGAGGTCAGGAGATCGAGACCATCCTGGCTAACATGGTGAAACCCCGTCTCTACTAAAAAATACAAAATCTAGCCGGGCGAGGTGGCGGGCGCCTGTAGTCCCAGCTACTCGGGAGGCTGAGGCAGGAGAATGACGTAAACCTGGGAGGCGGAGCTTGCAGTGAGCTGAGATCCGGCCCCGGCACCCCGCCCGGGCTAAAAGGAGAGAACCCTCCTAAAAAAAAAAAAAAAAAAAAACTAAAGAAACATAACAACTAAATGCAATGCTAGAAACTTGATTAGATCCTGGATCAGGAAAAAAAAAAATAGTTATAAAAGACATTTTGGCCTAAAATAGGAAAATTTGAAGATGGGCTATATATTAGATGATAATATTGAATTGTTAAATTTATGTGTTGTGATAATGTTATTATGGGGTTATGAAGGATAATATCTCATTCTTAGGATATTAATGCCAAAGTATTTAGGAATAATGTGTCATTGTGTCATGATGTCTGAGACCTAATTTGAGATACTTCAGCTCAAGATGTGTGTGTGTGTGTGTGTGTGTATGTCTGTGTGTGTGCATGTCTATGGAGAGAGAGAAAGAGGAAGGGGTAGGATTAAGCAAGCAAATGTGGCAAACATTAACAATCTAGGAAGGTGTTCTTTGTACTATTCTTTCAACTTTTTGTATGTTTAAAATTTTTCAAAATTGAAAGTTGGGAGAAAAATTTACTAGCACTACAGATCTTTGCAGACTAAATAAATCTTGACAATGCAATGCCTCACTTAACAAGGCTAAGCAAAGATGAAATTCTTTTCTTTAGTTCCAGTGACAGGTACCTACCTCATAGTTTTCAGATTTACAGGTCTTTGTGTCTATTGATGAATAGAGTTTAATTAGTGTCTCTGAATCCAAATTTCTCAGAGGGTGAATCTAGTTAATCAAACTCTGTTCAAGTTCATTTGCTTTCTGGACTAATCACCAGTAACTAAGGTACTCAGAATCTTTGGCAAACATAAATGTGTGGTGGAGCCTGTCCCTGTGAGTGGGAGGGGGGATTGACGGTACCTGCTGACCAGACTCCGTGGAAAGGGTCTAAAGGGTGGGTCCTGTACATTGAACTAAAGGCTGGAAAGGAGTTTGACAGGAAAGAAAGCATAACGAATAGACACTCAAATAGGAATAGCATCTGCTTAGGCATTATTCTCCAGGGCAGTATTCACCACATTAAAAAAAAAAAGCCACCTCAAACATATACATGTTTATTAATAAATTAGGCATTTATTCTATTTTATATTGTAAAACACACACAAAGATAGAAATTAACATGTATGAGATAAAAATAGATATAAATTGAAGTTCATGCATTTTCTTCCCCCACTCCAATGTTTTATGTACTCCATTTTGCAGCCATGTAAGTGGTTGCTGTTTAACACTGGAATTCATTTGTGAGCATCTACATGTATCCTTCTACATCAATAGCTGAAGGAGTTTTTATTTTATAAGTAAAAAATACTTGAAATATTTAATTGTATGTGTTTCAGAAGGAATTGCACATAGCTTTTTTGAATATGTTCTCCCCACCAATGTGTTAAGCTTATCAATATCTGTGCCTATCCTCAAAATAAGATAGGCACCTTAGCTTGCTTCCTTTCCATTGGCCTCTACTTCTCTGACATCCCTTCGATTTTGGTATACTATAATTATACTTTTTCATTATGGATTTTATGAAAATATTACTTATTCATTGTCATTGTTTAGTGATCTTCAAACTTTTTTGGCTGTGTGCTCATATTAGGTTTCTAAAAATTGAGCAAGTATATACATATACTTAATTTTAAATTACATTATATACACTATAGTAATAGATTATATACATGTAAAGGTTTCACTAATAATTTGTTTTTAGAATGGGGATTGAAAAATAAATATAAGTAGACATGTTAATTGCTTCCTATAGCGTACCCTCTATCAGCCAGGGCTCTCCAGAGAAACAGAACAAATAGAACAAATATAGAAACAGAACAAATATACCCATATATGTATGCATATGGCAAGAGAAAGGGAGAAAAAAGAGATTAGTTTTAAGGAAGGGAATTGGCTCATGTGATTGTGGAGGCTGGCAAGTCCAAAATCTGCATGGTAGTCCGGTAGGCTGGAGACCTAGGGAAGAGTTGATGTTGCAGTTTGAGTCTGAAAACATTTTGCTAGCAGAATTCCCTCTTCCTTGGGGGAGGTCAGTCTTTTTCTTAAGGCCACTGATTAGATGAGGCCCCCCTCCACATTTTGGAGGGTAATCAGCTTTACTTAAAGTCTACTGATTAGAATGTTAATTTTACATAAAAAATGTCTTCACAGCAACATTCAGATTGTTGACCAAATATCTGGCTACTGTGTCTTAGCCAAGTTGACATGTAAAATTAATCACTTATCACCAGATTCTTTTATGTTGTCCTGGCTTTCATTTGTCACACTTTGGAGCTCATAGGTTTGACAAATTATTTTGTTTAAAAGCTATTACTATGGTTTGAATATGTCTCCCCAAATTTCATGCGTTGGAAACATAATACCTCTGCTGTTATGAATAGGTTTATGGATTAGCAAGGCCTCTTCCCTCATGAATGAAGAAATGTTGCTGTCACTGGAGTGAGCTCATTACCATGGGAGTGGCTTTGTTGTAAAAGTGAGGTCTCTCTGGCTTTCTCGCTCTTGTCCTCTCATCATGTGAATGCCTTCCGCCATATAATATGTAACACAAAGGCGCTCCCCAGATGCTGGCACCATGCTCTTATAATTCTCAGCCTCCAGAACCATGATATTAAATAAACCCTTTTTCTTTATAATTTGCTCAGTCTGCGGTATTCTGATATAGCATCAGATAATGGACTAAGAAAGAATTTGGTAACAGAAGGGAGTTGTTGCTATAACCAATAAATGGAAATGCAGAAGCAACTTTGGAACTGGGAACATGCTAGAAGAATTTGGGAAATGATATGATTTGGCTGTGTCCCCACCCAAATCTCATCTCAAATTGTAATCCAAATTGTAATCCCAATGCGTCCACTGAGGGACCTCATAGGAGGTGGTTGGATCATGGGGGCAGTTTCCCTCATGCTGTTCTCACAATAGTGAGGGGCTTCTCACAAGATCTGATGGTTTTAAAAT
This sequence comes from Rhinopithecus bieti, assembly GCF_001698545.2. Classification (NCBI taxonomy): domain Eukaryota; kingdom Metazoa; phylum Chordata; class Mammalia; order Primates; family Cercopithecidae; genus Rhinopithecus; species Rhinopithecus bieti. The sequence goes on from NW_016807308.1 coordinate 596,119, forward strand.
TGGTAGTTTTCCTATGCTCTCTCTCTCTCTTGCCTGCCATCGTGTAAAATGTGCCTTGCTTCCTCTTCACCTTCTGCCTTGATTGTAAGTTTCTTGAGGCCTCGCCAGCCATGTGGAGCTGTGAGTCAATTAAACCTGTTTTCTTCATGAATTACCCTGTCTTGGATAGTGTCTTTATAGCAGTGTGAAAATGTACTAATACAGAGAATTGGTATTGGAATAGTGGGGTATTGCCATAAAGACAACCTGAAAATGTGGAAGCAACTTTGGAACTGGCTAATGGGCAGAGGTTAGAACAGTTTGGAGGGTGCAAAAGGAGACAGGAAGATGAGGGAAAGTTTGGAACTTCCTAGAGACTTGTTTAATGGTTTTGATAAAAATGCTGATAGTAATATGGACAATAAAGTCCAGGCAGAAGTGGTCTCAAATGGAGATGAGGAACTTATTGGGAACTAGAGCAAAGGTCACTTTTGCTATGCTTTAGCAAAGAAACTGGTGGCATTTTGCCCCTACCCTAGAGATCTATGGAACTTCGAACTTGAGAGAGATAATTTAGGGTATCTGGTGGGAGAAATTTCTAAGCAGCAAAGCATTCAAGAACTGGCCTATTTTTTCCTGAAAGCATGTAGTTATATGTGCTCACAAAGAAATGGTTTGAAATGGGGACTTACGTTTAAAGGGGAAGCAAAGCATAAAAGTTTGGAAAATTTGTAGCCTAACCATGTGGCAGAAAAGGAAAACTCATTTTGGGGGAGGAATTCAAGCCTCCTACAGAAATTTGCATAAGTAATGAGGAGGAGCTGACTGTTAATACCAAAGACAATGAGGAAAATGTCTTCAGGGCATGTCAGAGACCTTCACTGCAGACCCTCCCATCACAGGCCCAGAGGCCTAAAAGGGAAAAATGGTTTTGTGGGTCAGGCCCAGGGCCCCAGTGCTCTTTGCAGTCTTGGGACAACTAGTTCCCTGCATCCCAGCTGCTCCAGCTCCAGCTGTGGCTAAAAGGGGCCAAGGTGCAGCTCGGGCCATTGCTTCAGAGGGTGAAAGCCCAAAGCCTTGGCAGCTTCCATATGGTGTTGGACCTGGGGGTGCACAGAAGACAAGAGTTGAGCTTTGGGAACCTCCACCTAGATTTCAGAAGATGTATGGAAATGCCTGGCTGTCCAGGCAGAAATCTGCTACAGGGGTGGGGCCCACATTGAGAACCTCTGCTATGGTAGTACAGAAGGGAAATGTGGGGTTAGAGCCCCAACATAGAGTCCTTACTGGGGTATGGCCTAGTGGAGCTGTGAGAAGAGGGCCACCATCCTCTAGACCCCAGAATGGTAGGTCCATCAACATCTTGCATTATGCACCTGGAAAACTGGCAGGCACTCAATGCCAGCTCATAAAAGCAGCTAAAGGAACTGTACCCTGCAAAGCCACAGGGGTGGAGCTACTCAAAGCTATGGGAGCCCACTCCTTGCACCAGCATGCCCTGGATGTGAGACATAGAGTCAAAGGGGATTATTTTGGAGCTTTAAGATTTAATGGCTGCCCTGCTGGATTTTGGACTTGCGTGGTGCCTGTAGCCTCTTTGTTTCTCCCACTTGGAATGGGAACATTTACCCAATGCCTGTACCCCTATTGTATCTTGAAAGTAACTAACTTGTTTTTTATTTTTACAGGCTCATAGGCAGAAGGGACTTGCCTCAGTCAAAAGTCCAAAGCTTGCCTCAGATGAGACTTTGGACTTGGACTTTTGAGTTAATGCTGGAATGAGTTAAGACTTTGGGGGACTGTTGGGAAGGCATGATTGGTTTTGAAACGTAAAAAGGACATGTGATTTGGGAGGGATTGGGGCAGAATGATATGGTTTGGCTGTATTCCCACTCAAATCTCATCTCGAATTGTAATCTGAGTTGTAATCCCCACGTATCCAGGGAAGGACCTGGTGGGAGGTGATTGGATCATGGGGCAGTTTCCCCATGCTCTTCTCATGTTATTGAGGGAGTTCTCACAAGATCTGATGGTTTCAAAAGCGGCAGTTTTTCCTCTGCTCCCTCTCTCTTGCCTACCATCATGGGACTCATGCCTTGCTTCCCCTTTGCCTTTTGCCATCATTGTAAGTTTCCTGAGGCTTCCCCAGCCATGTGGAACTGTGGGTCAATTAAACCTCTTTTCTTGATGAATTACTCAGTCTCAGGTAGTATCTTTATAGCAGTGTGAAAAGAGACTAATACAGAGAAGTAGGCTAGAAGAAGTCTGTACTAGCTTGAATGAGATGTTAAGAGTGATTTTGATGTGAGCTTGGAAGGAGAGAAGACTAAGGATAGTCTAGAACTTCTTAGAGATAACTTAAGTGATTGTGACCAGCATGTTGATAGAACTGTGGACACTAAAGCCATTCTGATGAGGTCTTATGTCCCAGATGGGATTGAGAAATAAGGAACTGGGAACTGGAGTAAAGGCCATCCTTGTTATAAAGTGGAAAAGAACTTGGCTGAACTGTGTCTGCACCTGAAAACTTTATGGAAAGTGGAATTTCAGAGTGATGAACTGTGATATCTAGTGGCTTAGCCAAGTTGACACATAAAATTAACCACACACCACCATATCCTCTTATGTTGCCCTGGATTTCATTCTTCATGCTTTAGAGCTCACAGGTTTGACAAATATTGGAAGAAATATTTAAACATCAAAGCATTCAGGCTGCAACATGGCTACTTTTAACTGCTTATAGTAAAATAAGAGGAAAGAGATGACTTAAAGATAGAATTTATAATTAAATGGGAAGCAGACTGGAAAGATTTGGAAATTTTGCAGCCTGGCTATATGGTAGACAATGAAAGGGCTTTTTAGCAGAGGAAAGTAAGGGGGTGACCAAGCAACTGATTGATACAGAAATTAGTGTGAATAGAACAAAGCCAGAGACAGTTCATCAGGACAATAAGAGAAAAACCCCAAAGGCATTTCACTGATCTTGAAGGCTGTCTCTCCTATCACAGGCCCAGGGTTCTAGAGTGCAGAATGGTTTTAGAGGACAAATCCTTGCTCTGGGCCACCTTGGGTTTTGCTCCCTGCATTCTGAAGCAGTTCTTTTCAGCTACCCCCGCTGTGGCTCAAGTGGACCCAGGTGTGGCTTGACTTGCCACTCCAAAAGGTACAAGTTGTAAACCTTGGTGGTACTCATGAGGTGCTAATACTGCTAATTTAAGTAACGCAGAATGCAAGAGCTGTGGGGGCATCGCTTCCTCTAGATTTCAAAGGATGTTGTGAGCAGCCTGGTAGCCCAGGCAGAGCCTTATTGCAGGAGTTAGAATCACTGCAGAAAGCTCCTTCTAGGGCAATGCTGGGTGGAAATGTGAGTCAGAGCTGGTGCTGCCACGGATAACCCCCACTAGAACAATACCTAGTGGAGCTCCTGAAACAGGGCCACCTGTAGGACCTGAAAACTGTAGTTACCATTGTACCACACTAGCCTGGGAGAACTACAGGCATGAGACCCTAACCCGTGAGAACTGTTGCATGGGATGAGCCGAGCAAAGCCATACAGATGGGGCTGCTTGAAGCTTTGGGACATAAATCCTCCAGTGTGTCCAGGAGGTGGCACATAGAATGAAAGATCATTCTCAAATTTTAAGGTTTAATGGTGTTTTGTCTGTTGATTTTTAGACTTACTTGGGATAAGTAATCACTTTTTTCTTACCACTTTCTCCCTTTTGGAATGGGAATATCTATCCTATGGCTGTCCCACCATTGTGTTTTGGTGGGACAATGAAGTAGATAACTTGTTTTGGTTTCACAGCCTCACAGCTGGAGGGAATTTGCCATGGAATGAATTGTACCTTGAGTCTCACCCACATCTGATTTAGATGAGACTCTGGACTTTTGAGTTGGTGCTGGAATGAGATAAGACTTTGGGGTTATTGGGATGGAGTGAATATATTTTGTATGTGAGAAGAACACAAATTTTGGGGGCTGAAGGTGGAATGCTATGGTGTGGATGTGTTCCCCAAAAGTTCTTGTGTTGAAACATACTCCCTCTGCATTCATGAATAAGTTGTCAGCTCTGCCTTTATAAATGGATTAATGTTTCTAACATGGGAACAGGCTAGTTATAAAAGCAAGCTCTCTCTGGCTCTCTTGTTCTTGCCTTCTCACCACATGATGTCTTCTGCCAACTTCTGATGCAACGCGAGGCTCCTCACCAGATGTGGATGCCTATTTGCCCTTGGACTTCCCAGACTCCACAACCATGTAACAAATAAACTTTGCTTTATAAAGTACTCAGTTTTGTAGTACTGTGTTATGGCAACAACAAAATATAAAAACTAAGATAGCGAGCAGTAATATTTCTTCCTATATTTTGATGCTTTCTTCTGGATTTATTGATCGTCTTGTTGGACTGTTTCCCCTCAGGGTGCTTTTAAAGTGGACTTTCATATGTTAACCTATTTTTTAACCCCCTTTCCATAAATCTTTTTTATTATGTTTGAGGATAAATTTATTGTAGGTTCATATTCAAACAAAGGTTTAGCTAGATATAAAATCTTTACTTTAATAAATGTTGATTTTTATCAAAATTTTGAAAACAGTACTTCATTATCCTCTTACACTCAATGTTGTTTTTGAGAAGTTTAATATTAATTTGATTCTCATTCCTATGCAAGTATTTGCTTTTCTCACTGGGAGAGCTTTAGAATTTTTTCTTTGTTTTTGATATTCTCAAATTTTACTGTAATGAATTTTGTTGTAATTTTTTCTTGTGTTTTATGTGAGTTCTAGTCTCTGTGATTCCTTTAAATTTGGGGTCTTACATCTTATTTATTTCTTCAAATCTTTCCTGCTCTGTTCTCCCAAACCCAATCACTTTTATCTCCTTCTGGAATTTCTATTATATAGATATTAACATTTTAAGATCCCCCTATTTTAAAAAATGTGTCTTTATGTTTTCTCTCTTTAGTCCTTTCTAATACTTTCCCTTAGAGTTCTTTAACCTGATTTTTCAGTTTACCATTTTTTTCTTTGGTTCTATCTATTCTGCTATACAATTTATTGATTGAATTATTTCAACAAAAAAAACTTTTTTTTTTTTTTGAGACAGAATCCACCCAGGCTGGAGTGCAGTGGTGCGATCTCGGCTCACTGCAACCTCTGCCACCTGGGTTCAAGTGATTCTCCTGCCTCAGCCTCCCGAGTAGCTGGGATTACAGTCCCCTACCACCATGCCCAGCTAATTTTTGTGTTTTTAGTAGAGATGGGGTTTCACCATATTTGTCAGGCTTGTCACGAACTCCTGACCTCAAATGATCTGCCCACCTCGGCCTCCCAAAGTGCTGTGATTATAGGCATGCACCACCATGACCGGCCTATTTCAACAATTAAAAAAAATATATCCATTGTCTCCAACTGGCCTTCCTTCAAACTGCTTTTTCTGTTTCTTGTTTCTAATTGTCTCCCTTGTCTCTTTAATAATTTTATTTCACATGTTTTACATTCTTGTTCTATCTGGTTATTTAGGGGAAAACTCTTAAACTATGTTTTTCCTCTGCTCTCACACTACAACAATCATCAATATAGAAGAAAATTTCTAGGACCAAATGTGGGGTTTTTTCCCACACACCCGGCAGTAGACAAGAGCTGAGCACCCTCAAATTCAATTCCAACACTATCTACCTAGAGATAGCATCAGAACTTAGAGGTGAGGGCTCAGTCCCCAAGACTGCCCCTTCCCACCACCAGACACAAGTTGCAAGTCCAGGCCTACATAGCTTCTGATTGACCAGGTTCAAGTTGGGGTTCCCATGACCCCTTCTTTGGGTTTGATTAATTTGCTCAGTGGCTCACAGAACTCAGGAAAACACTTACTTATGTTTACCAGTTTATTGTAAAGGGTATTACAAAGGATATAGATGAAGAAATGCACAGGGCAAAGTATGGACAGGAGTGAGGAGCTTCCATGCCCTCCCTGGCCACACCACCCTCCAGGAACCTCTGCGTGTTCAGCTAACTGGAAGCTTTCTGAACCCTGTCCTCTTGGGTTTTTGTGGAGGCTTCATTATGCAGGCATGATTGATTAAACCTTGGCCACTGGTGATCAACTTGACCTTCAGCCTCTCTCATCTCCCACTTTAGGGGATGGTGCTGAAAGTCCAAACCCTCTAATCATGCTTTGGTCTTCCTCTTCGGTAACCAGATCCATTCTGAAGCTATGAGTCAACATTAGCATACAAAAAGATAGCACTTTAGAGACTCCAAGGATTTTAGGAGTTGTATGTCAGGCAATGGGAAGGAAGACTGAATATATATTTCACAATATCACACTGGTTAATTAATTCTGCTTTCTCTTACATAAATTGTTTGATTTTTGGCTTTTATTTACAATGCTCATGCTTCTCAGGCGTCTTATTTTTTCCTTCTGGGAATTAACATTCACTGTGATATACCAGCTACTTTGGCTGATAACATGTACTTAAGGGACAGGCAAAAAGCACAGGCCTCAGCTTATATTCACCTAAATGTATGGAGAAAAAACAGGAATTATGATGTAGAGCCTCTGGTATTGCAATCATTCCCATTTACCTGCCTCTACACACACACATATACCCGGAACCTCTCAGTAAAATCCTGCCAATGCTCATTTTCAAGGCTACCTCCTTCTGTTGTAATTACCCAGCCTGTAACAGGATACGGGAGGAGAAGGTGCTTAAGGCCAGCTAGACCACATGCACCTGTTGTCACTCACCTTAACTAGGATCTAATACTGCCCTAGCCTTACTCTATCCTCTGGCTAAAGTTGGTGCTGCTGCCTATTTCTCCCACCATGGCCATAAGATAGGCCTATAGAAATGTGGGGCATAGAAAAAAATACAAATAGAAAATGTCAAACTTCCTCGAACTACCATCATCTCTGCATCTGGCTCTCCCCTGTGCAAGGCTAACATTTCTTCCCCAAACTGGAACTCAACTATGTCTGTCTCCCTAAAGATTTCCCACTTTAGGGGTCCATTAACTAGTCTCTTGCTTTTGTCGCATATCCAGAGTTGGGGTCAGAGGAGGGAGTAAGTGTTTTTTGCAATCTTGCTTCACTGGCAGCCAGTCATAAATGATCTAATTTATAACTATCGTGTGGGCCACAAATATTACAGTCATGTTGATCTTGGTGTTGCTCAGATTCACTTCCTTTTACACTGTACTGATTCTGTCTCATTCTCTTCCTACTGTGTCAGATTGTCTCTGATTCATTCAGGGATTTATTTGGCATTCCATGCTGGTCTATACAAGGCTAATCATGTTCTTTCTTCCAGGGGAAGTCATCAATCTTTATGGCCACAGTTCACAAAATCTAGTCCTCAACTAGGAGCATCCATCAATCGTATTCATGTTTGTCTCATTTAAGACTCTGTGTCCTGGGATTTTTTGATTGGCTATGAATTTCCTAAAGTTATGTGTAAAATTTGAGACTATCTGGAGCGGGTCTGTAACTTTCATACGATATTGAAAGGAATTTGCATTCTTTGAAAAGATAAGAAGTAATACTCCAGTTATTTTCACTCCTATTTGCCATTTTATAAATGTGTTAGCTAGAACTCACGGAGGTGTGGCTCTCCTCTACAAAATGTGGGAACAGATTAGCTATAGGGAGGAGAGAAAGAAGAGGAAGATAATGAAGAGAGGCAGTGTAACCTAAAGGTTAAGAGCATAGACTTAAGCACCAGATTCCCTGTTTTGAATCCTAAAACATCCATTTACTAACTTTGTAGCCTTTGATAAGTTACTTAATCTCAGTTTCTTCATTTGCAAAATGGGAATAATGACAATAATTGTTCATATATCATAGCGTTGTTTTGAAAATTAAAGAATGTTAAAAAATAAAAAGCACTTAGAATGGTATCTTGCACAAGTATGTGACTGGTATTTTTATTATTACTAAATCTGCAAGGTTTCTAACTTAGGGGACTGAGTGGATAGTAATGCCATGAACATTCATCTAGGTACCCTGAGTAGGCCTACTCCAGTGCCTTGCACATCACAGGAATTCCATAAAGTGTTATTGAATGGAACAAAACTGGATCTCTATGTTGAGCTTTTAAAAGCTCATTCCTATCTTCTTACTCAACTTGCCTACTTCCTTCTAGCTTACTCTGTCTACTATACCACACTCCATTGAATCTATTAAAAACCAGAAAGGTGTAATTTGTAATATTTACACAATTAGTTACAGTAAAAAAAAAAAATACACGTGAAATAACATTAATTTAGAAGTATTGCTTCCCCTAGACCCCAGTCTTACACTTCATGAAATACTTTGATTCAAACTCTTTCTGAACAATTCTGACATCAGTGTCTCTGTCATTTTGGGGGCCACTTTCTGACCTGCCACATACAGTGTTTTAGGGTATATCCTGATATCCATTTAAGTTGCATGAGAATCCAAACGATTTGAATCTGTATTTGATACTGTCACTAGAAATTTTATCCTACCCCATAAATATACATTTACATAACCTTAAAAAACTATTTTAAAATTCATTAGGTGAACATTCATTATGTTTATTATGACCTCTTAGAGTGATTCAAAAAGACTTGCATCATGAGCCTTCTCTGTTGCCTCCCAGAAATAATTATCTATGTTAAGGATAATCTTCTTTGTCTCTTTTTTTTAAAAACATGAATTCTACCAGATTACTTTATGAGCATTCAAGCTAGTACCAATTATGGTCATTTTAGGGAAATATATCTTTTTCAAGATATTCTGACATTCAAAATTTAGTAACTAAAACAGTGCCCTATAATATTTGGAGGATTTTCAGAAGAATTGAATATGAAGTTTTTTCTGATGGATAATTTTGGGAAAATAATCTCTCTCACCTTATATTTTGGTATATATGGTAGTTATTTTTCTTTTATGAGGATAATGGAAACAATTACCTTATTGGGTTATAATGAAAATTAAAGGAGATAATTTAAGTAAGGTCCATTGTACAATGCCCAATACACTGTAAGAGTTCTAACAGGTTAATTATTATTGTCATTAATAAGTAATGTGACACTATATGTAGATATTCCCCTTTATTTCCATAGCAAGTGGGAAAGAAGAAAAAGTGAGCATGGAATTCTTCCCTTCTGCTTTCTCTGTCGTGGATTAGATGTGAGGCTTGTTCTGTCTATACAACCTTCCCCAAAGCTGTCAGAAGATCTCACTGGGGTCTGTAATGCATCATGGATATGACCACCAGTTGCATTTGTCTGCTTGTATCCCATTAGGAAACAATAAACACTGGGTTATTTTCTTACTTATCTTGCCAGATTTAGACAGCTATATTTCTTTAATCACAGCTGCTGTTTGTAGGCAGTTTGGACTTCTCACACAAATTTCAGATCAGAGTCCTAAATATGACTTGTTACCATGAAATAGTCTTGCCTCCTTCTAAAAATATGTAGACGTCTTTCTTTTCCTCAGCCCCTTAGGCAAAATTGAGCTAGATAACGGTGACTTCAGAAGTCACTTTTGTTAAGACTTTTCAAAACACAGATAAAGAGAGAAAACAATCTTCAAACCTCCTTGCTAATAACAATAGTAGCAGAGTCATTATTTTAGCGCCTCTGTAGTTTGAAGTTCAAGAGAGAGGGAAAATATCTGTGTCACCCTGTTGGTCTCCCTATCTTTATCCTGAAACTATGAAAAGACTGGCCAATTACAAGAATAAGAATAATGGCAAAGTTGGAATGTTTCCCATAACTGTTATCTTCTTCATCCTATGAATTTAAAGATCAATCTGAAAACAACTTGTGTTGCAGTGTGATTCAAGTAAGTGCAATTATTAGGGTGAATCAGGGAAACCTGACAATGTGATTTCTTGTCACATTAAAGGAAGTGCTATTCTTATAGTTTATAGAATGAAGGGTACTTCAAGGCAATTTGGCTCAAGTTCGGAGAACATTTCACTGTGACAATGGATTTTAGTTTGACATGGAGAGTAGGCAGACAGATGTGTATCAAATAGCATCTGGAAAAAAAATAGCATCTGGAGCATATGAAAGCTAATTTTTTCGCAACCAGTAAGATATAAATATAGTATGGTTCTCATTTTAAAGTGTCATTTACATCAACCAGAAATGTGATATATTAGAGGAAAAAAAATCATAGCTTATAAATAGTTCTGCCGTGGAGTCCTCATCTTTGAGTAGCTGGGCAAGGATGGTGAGGACTCCTTTCTTTGAATAGGAGCTTAAATCCAACTGTCTATTGTAACATTTACATTTGATTGTCTTGAAAGCCCATTTTACTCATCGTCCACTCTCCCAAACTTGTCCCCCTTTCTGGATTTCCTGTCTTGGTACGTGACACCATCATCCAATTAATTGAACAGAGCATAAGTCCAGGAATTATTCTGTAACTCTCTCTTCTTCACTTTATTATCCAACTCATTTCTTATTTAACTGTGTACTTTTATTCTGCTTCACTTTGACCATACTGTTCTAAGCCACCATCAGAAGTCACCTGGCTTACTGCAGTGGTCTTGTGTTTTAAAATGTACCTAGGATTTGTTTGAATCAGGTATGGTAGGACATGCAGACATAGAAATGACTGTCATAAAGAAAGACGTTGACATTCACAGATCCCTAGAAAGAGGAGGCTTGGCATGCCATGAAGGGGCATCCCGTGGGGAAACACCAGGGTTGGTCAGGAGGAAGAGGAAATGAGGGGAAGGTGTGGGCAAGAGACTGTTGTAGTGACTGTGGGAAGAAACGGGTGAGGCAGAATAAGTATTGGCTAGTGTAAATAATCTTGGCAGACTCTGGGGTGTTGCACCTATTCCAGGTTGTCTGGTGCCTGGCTGTGGGGTGATGGGGGCCCAGAGTCAAAGAGCTAGAGAAGGAGTTGGTTGGGCATTATGAGCATTGGGTGGTTGCTTTATGTATGAAAGGTGTACTTGCAGGAGAGTTCTTTACTGTCTCTAGAAATTAGCTAGCCTTGGGAGGGACACTCCCTCCAGGATCAGCAAAGCCCCAAATGTGAAAACATAAGAAACACATGATTAATACACCAAATACAGCTTTTAACAGTGTCCTCGAATCCAGTCTTCTTCACCAGAGTGAGAGACCCTTTAATAATCCAAACATGAAGCCATCACTCTTCATTCCTTAATCCCTCAATATTTACCTGTTGTTCTTCCTAGAAGGCCCTAAATGATCTGGTCCCTACCTACCTATTGGACTTCATCTTGGACCCTCTTTTGTTCGTGAACTCCAGCCACACTAGCTTGCTTTCACTTCTTGAAATGTGCTGTCTTCCTCCCTGGGCCTTTACATGTGCGATTATCTCTAAATGGAACATTCTTCCCCACTTCCTCTTCCCCATAGTGGTACCTAACTGCTCTGGAACTCTCAACTTCCTGGGGGAAGTCTTCCCTTTAATCCCCAGACCACGTTATGTCTTAGACCCTGTTTTAGGCTCTCATAGCATTTCATGATCCTCCTTCAGTATACTTAATCAGGTTTGTGATAATATACTGATTTTGTGATTAATTTCTGCTGCCAGGGATCCATGAAGGCAGAATTGTGTCCAAGTGACTCATAGTATGTTCCTAATTTCTAGCAGTGTGCTTTAATACACACAAGAGGCTTCAATAAGTATGTGTTGTGTGAGTGAATAAATGCCAGTCTTGGTTAAGGATATAGACCATATTTTCAACTTAAAGACTGAGTTGGAAAAACAGAAATGGTTTTCCTGAGCCTGTTTTAAAAAATGCTCGAAGTTGATACATAATTGCTCTGAGTGATGTGTTATCAGAAGTGATGGGAGCCATACCAGACTGTCTCTACTGGGCGCTGTGTGTCATGGCAATAAGACATCTGACATGATTTGAAACATGAAGGAAATAGATGTTGAAAAAGCATAAATATATGGAAGTTTTTCTCTTCTTAGGATCATCTGAAAATTGCTCTTGGTGGCCGATGGCATGTTTTATGGCTGACTCCACAGGGAACATGAAGAAAAGTTCTTTTTCTGTTGTATATAGAAAGAGAAATTTTGACTTGTTTTCTTCTAATCATTCTTTGCAAAAATTTAATTATAAAGACATGACACAATATTAATCTCCAGATGTGTATTTTTAAGAAACGATCTGAAAGAACTAAGCATCTATACACTGGATTAGTTAAAATTAGACTTGAGCTCCTCATACTCTAGAGCGCCCAGATTTCAGATTTTAAGAAAGGCAGAGGATGTAAACTGAGTAACTTAACATAACTAAAGCCACAGAACAGAGCTGACAATTCCCTGTCAAGAAGACTATCCTACTATCCTAACAGGAGACGTCAAAGCTTTTTGCTTTATATCATTTCTAAAGACTGTGTGCATTTTAAAATATATATATATTTTAATAACATGGTTCTCTACTTTCTACTTCTCCACTTTTCTCTCTCTAGGGCATATTTTCAGCAATGCAAAAATTCGGTCAGATGAATTGATGCAATTAACTAGATCAGATGTTGCAGCTAGAGAGTCATGGTGGCTATGGCATATATTTGATCTGCAGAATACTGTTGTTTGCCCTGCAAAAGGCTTAAAGTTGTTGCTTTTTTTAAAAAAAAATATTTTGCAACATTTAAAAATTAAGAGGCTACACATTAACATCCATACCTTTTATTGAAAAAAAGGACACTCTGGGTTCCCTGAGCCCTTAAACAGGAAACACACTTTCCAGGGTATCAGAGTCCTATATGGACCTTATCACATGTCTACATTACCTGCCTGATCCCTCGAGGCATTTGAGTTTGTGACTCTTAGTATATAAGATGCTAGCAATTGCATTAATTCTCTGTTTGCTCTGACTATATAGAGGCTGTTTTTGTAGCCTAATCCACATAAATACCACCTTTCTGAAATCCAGAAGATTAGGACAATTTACAATGAGCAGAGTGGGATGACATATCTTCTGGATCACCCCACTGTAAAGATATACTTAATTTCCTTTGACCTTGTTTTCTTAAGGATCTTTAAAATGTACTTTTTACAAAATTTCCAGGTATTTCCCTTCCTCTTTGTGATAAAAGAAGAAAAGTTTCTGGGCTACTTGATTCCTAAGATTTAAAAGATAGCATGCAATGATTATAATAAATGTCACCGGGCCATTGCCTAATTTTTTGAATATTCTAAGTACCTTAGTTTGTAAATACCCTAAGTTGTTATAAGAAAAACCATATATAGGCTGGGCACAGCAGCTCATGTGTCAAATTCTAGTATTTTCATGGCCTCTGGGAGCCTCACTATCATATCCATCTGTCTAACCACCTTCCTCTACTTCTGCTGTTACTTATCTTGCACATTGACCAGCATGGCTACTGCAGCTGATTTCTATAACCTATTTGCTCATTGCCTAACATGTATCTGAAATTTCTTCTGTTTCTTTGTTCAAAAATAGAAGGAAGAGATCTGTTTGGCCCAGATTATTCTGTGCATCTCCCTCTCTTTAAATCAAATGTTCACTTCTTTTTTTTTTTCCTTTCTAAATGGTCCATATTTATTAGTACTCTAGTCCCAAGTCTACCATATTGGAGGTTTTCTGGAATTCCAGGCTATCTGTTAGACTGTAGGCTTCACAGCCTTGGCTTGTCATACTGGGCCAGGTTTGTGCGGGAGATAGGCCTACAGCTGGACCAGCAAAGGTGCTGAGAGAGGAACCCTGTCCTCCTACCTGGTACTTTGTGGGTGAGAGATACTGATACAGACAGTGGAAAGAAGAGCTGGATATCTCATTCTCATCAGGAAGATTGTACAGTTCTATGATTTGGAATATGTCATAGGCATCAGAGTATAAAGCAGGAACTGAGGCCACCAGCCTCTCCCACTGAGTATCTTGCATTTGGAAGTCACTTGTGGAACTCTCAGTGAAGGTAGAGTTCCATGCCTGATTGGAAGGGTCTAAGGGCTGAGGTGGAAGGGAGCTGTAGAAATCTGAGACCACAGGAGAAAAAGCATAAGGATTGAGGGATGTTCTGGGGGAGGTGGGCACGTTCTTCTTGGATGAAGGGATCTGGTTTCGTTGCTTTGCTGATTGCTGCTGCTGCTGCTTCTGCTGCTTCTTCAATTTGAATCGCCGGTTCCTAAACCAAACCTGGGAGTGGGGGAAGAGGGGAGATTGTGGGCTGT
>NW_016807308.1:610308-653408 GCF_001698545.2 Rhinopithecus bieti
GTTCTGGGGAGGTGGGCACGTTCTTCTTGGATGAAGGGATCTGGTTTCGTTGCTTTGCTGATTGCTGCTGCTGCTGCTGTTGCTGCTGCTGCTGCTGCTGCTGCTGCTGCTGCTGCTTCAATTTGAATCGCCAGTTCCTGAACCAAACCTTTACTGTTGACTCCGGCAGGTTGAGTTTCAAAGCTAGTTTCTCCTGAAGATTTCTATCTGGGAACATAGTCTGGCTAAACAGAGCTTCTAGCTCTTCATACTGTTGGTGGGAGAATGAAGTACATTCTTGATGCCTTCTCCATATTGTGGGACTAGCTGGATCCTGTGGTTGTATCGCCTTCATGTTGGGATCTTTCCTGTTGATGAAAGGGTCTGGCTGGGGATTCCCTGGGGCCATTCTGTTCATCATGGTGTCTTAAATCTGTCATGAATCCCCTTAGACTAACCATTTTCAGTCCTGCGTGGTGTGTCTCTCTCTGCAAATGCAGTTTCCTTAGTGTGTCCTCATGCCAAATATTCACTTCTTACCCAATCAATTGTGGTGGGAGGAGTCATGGAGCCCAATGCCCATTCTGCCAAAGTTATGGGTAAAGCAGGAAATAATGGTATAGATGGAAGTTTGGGCAAGGTGATCACACTTGAGTCTAGCTGCAGCTAAAAGATATTTGCCTCTCTAGGGACATAACTGGTGGAGAATGCTGCCCATACAGCCCTGTGGGGGGCTTGAGAAATGAGGGCAATTCAAGAATCCAACTGATGTGGTTGGGATATTTGTCCTGCCCAGTTCTTATGTTGAAACGTAATTCCCAGTGCTGGAGTTGGGGCCTGGTGGGAGGTGTTTGGATCATGGGCACAGATTCCTCATGCCTTGGTGCTATCCTCATGGTACTGAGTTCTCATGAGATCTGGCTGTTTAAAAGTATGTGGCACCTCCCCACCCTCTCTCTCTTGCTCCTGCTCTGGCCATGTGATATACCTGCTCCTGCTTTACATTTTGCCATGAGCCAAAGCTCCCTGAGGCCTCCCCAGAAGTGAAGCACCATGCTTGTGCAGCCTACAGAACTGTGAGTCAATAGAACCTCTTTTCTTTACAAATTATCCAGTCTCAGGTATTCATTTATTGCAACACAAGTATGGCTTAATACAACAACTTTCAAAGTTTGGACAAGACTTCCATTCATTAGTGGCAAATAGAGCTATAAAATTCAATTGGGGTGATGAACAGTGGGAGCATCTAGGCAAGTAAGATGATGAGTACCCAGGAGAGGTGAAAATCATTGTAGATCTACAAAGGCTCCTCTGCTGTAGCAAAGTAAACAGCGGCTGAGGGCATGAAAATTCAAAGCTTGGCAATTCAGGTGCTCTTACTGTGACTTAAAGGAGTGCTACTGAAAATCTGATTTGTGGGCTTGATGGAAATGTGCATTTTCAGGCCCAAGTCCAGAACTAATGAATCAGGATCTGTGATGGTGGGATCTTGGCTGTCCAGGTGATTTGGATGTTCCCTGCTGTTTGAGAAGCACTGGTTTAATGGAGAATCTTGCCTACCTAATCGAAGACTTAAAGATGAGGAAGAGAATCTGTCTGGAAGAGGTGTGGGTGGGCTAGTTCCAGGGTTTGAAGATCTTTGAGACAAATGGAAATGTAAAAGCAGCATCCCAGCACTTGTAAGGGAAATGCTGTTTACTCTTGAGAAGATGTTGCTTTAAATAAGAGGCTGAGCTTTTGAAAAAATGAGAACTTTTGGAAAAATACATTGTCTGAGTCCATTTGTGTTTCTGTAACAGAATACCTGAGCCTGGGTAATTTATAATGAATAGAAATTTGTTGGCTTATGGTTCTGGAGGCTGGGAAGTCCAAAATCAAGGTGCCGGAATCTGAAAGGGCCTTCTTGCTGCATCAACACATGGAAAAAGGCAGAAGGGCAAAAAGAGAACAAACTCACTTCTGGGAATCCTATTTATAATTGCATTAATCCATTCGTGAAGGCTCTGTCCTCATGACTTAATTCCCTCTTAACGGTCCCATTGCCCAACATGATCACATTGTGGATTAGGTTTCAACCTGTGAATTTTGGAGTGGACATAAACATTCAAACCATAGCACATCTCTTTCATTCTACCCCTGGAACGTCTGAACTGACTCATAAGATAAGAAATAATGATGTCCTCCAGTCATACCCATCTATGAGTGAGGTTAAGGACATGGCTCCAAGTGTACAGCCCTATAGATTCAGACTTCATGGATGCCACACTTATCAGAAAACACTCTATGAGAGCCCCACCCGGGCTGGCCAGCTGTAGCAAATGCTTAAGAGTTTTCTCTCCAACATGAATTCTTATAAAAAGTGTAAAAGTAAGGCTATATTTCTTTATATAGTGGGTGACTATATAAAGTGTAAAATTAAGGCTATATTTCTTTATATAGTGGGTGACTATCAAGAATACTTTTTGGTTTTCTCCGGTGATCTGGGAATATGTAGATAAATAAGTGTTTCATTCCAAACGTAGATATATTTTTTTATCTATAGTGGTTTATCAAGTAGGATGTGATGTTCGTGAACCAGTCTGGGCACTTTCCCTTAAATCCAGGCTATTTTACAGAATTTTTAAAAAGTTGCTGGTCACCACGCTTCTATTGTACTTCCTTATCTACCTTGCTCCTAAAATAAGTACAAAGGACATTGGGTAATGTCCAGCTACCCTTGATATTATGGAAATAGACAAGATGACCCTACTTTATATGATTACATGAAGACCAACCTGAATCAGAGCTTTGCCATTTCTACCAGTTCTAATTATTACAAATATCTTTATCAGTTTTTCAATAACATTCTATCGTGGCTTGGCTAATAAAATTGATGGATTTTGACATATAATATTCATAGACACTAACAGAACTGTTATTATAGCCATAGTTGTGATAAATTGTTTTTGAAGATGCATATTTGAAGGGAGACTGTATGGTGAAATACTATTCTACAAGTCCAGATCCAGATCTGTCTGTAATACAGCCTCAGAAAATATTGATTTTAAATTAAGTATGACATTTAATCTTTTCTATCAAAACAAAAGACCATATAAAAACAAAAAGGAAGATAGAGGTTGGACTTCTGAAAACAAATGAATAAAAAAGTGACAGTAACTCTTAGACAAAATTGGGTGATATTTGGAAAGTAACTTATTCATGAATTAGTGAATTTAGATGTCATCTTTTAGAATATTAGTTTATAAATCTAACTTTTTTTGTAAACAATCTTAGCTGATGAGACAGATTGTGAAGAAAATCAAATTGCATTTATAATGTATCATTTGTGTTTCTTTGTCCTTAGATAATGCTGTGTGTGAGAGGACGCCAAATTTCACTATTTTCTCTCCTACATCAAACTGATGGGATCTCAGGGTAGCCACAGACATGGCTAATGGCTGGATCCAGTAGGCCACAATTATCCCCTCAAATCCAGTTGATAGAACTTCAAATAATAAGTTATTTTACATCAAGAAAATATTCAAGAACCATATGAAACATTTCATTCTTTCAGTCAGACAGAGCATCCGATAACTTGCTTTTGGAAATTATGACTATTTGTCACAAGCTCTAATGTGGGCTGTGAGGATCCATTGTTAATAATCCATTATTTTAATTAAGTTGTCTGTAACATATTTGAGGTTACATGACCCTGGTACAGCATGGTTTAGGCCAAAATCCTTTGTGTCAGACTGAGGGGAGGTGGAGGTGTCCTTTTGCAACACTCTTTTTTTTCCTTTTGAGATAGAGTCTTGCTCTGTCATTGAGGCTAGAGTATAATGGTGCAATCATACCTCACTGCAGCCTTGAACTCCTGGGCTCAAGTGATCCTCCCGCCTCAGCTCCCTGAGTAGCTAGTACTATAGACACTCATTACCACACTCAGCTAATTATTTATTTATTTATTGTTCGAGATAAACTTTCACTCTGTCACCCAGGCTGGAGTACAGTGGCCATGAGCACGGCCCACTGCAGCCTCTCTCTCCTGGGCTCAAGTGATCCTCCTGCTTCAGCCTCCTGAGTAGCTGATATTACCGATGTGCACCACCATACCTGGGTGAATTTTTTTTTAAGTTTTTGTAGAGGTGGGGTCTTGCTATGTTGTCCAGGCTCGTCTTGAACTCCTGGGCTCAAGCAATCCTTCCACTTTGGCCTCCCAAAGTTCTGGGATTACTGGCATGAGCCACTGTGCCAACCCAGCTAATTTTTAAAAGTTTTTTTTGTAGAGATGGGGTCTCATTATGTTGTCCAACCTAGTCTCAAATTCCTGCCCTCAAGTGATCCTCCTACCTCAGCCTCCCAAAACATTGGTATTACAGGTATGAGCCACTCCACTCAGCCTCATTTTCTTTCCCTGATAGAGGACATCTAAATATATATCAGAGAACCATATACAAATCTCCAATTATCAATCTGTTAGCACTTGCCAAAAAAATCTGCCTGTTTTCTTGTCATGTTGGTTATACTTAATTAAACTTGATAAAAAATTATTGAGCCTATTCTAAGTGTAAGGCACTATGGAGGATGCAACTATAATAAAATGTATAATATGACAATGACAACTTGATTTTTAGGTCTTTACTGTTTCCAAGGTACTGGCACATTGATCATCTCCTTTGATCTTCTCAATGACTCTTACCCCTTACAGCTAGAAAACTGAGGCCCAGGGGGTCACGTGACTCACAGCAATTTACATGGGTCATGGGTGACAGAACTCACAGTAGAACCTACCTCCTGCACCTTCCTAACAGAGTTTTCTCCATTATTCTTATCTATGCCCAACTTGCAACACAGCAATTGATTTATTGCCATCCATTCTTTATTGATGAACACTGTGTGCTGGAGAACATCAGTGTTCGAAGGATTTCCTGGCTGCTGAGCTGCTCTTAATACTGGACATGAAAGATGCTACCTGCCAAGTAAACCTGACCCGGGCTGTGAGAGGTTTACGACATTAACAGGTGCACATCAAGTCATCATCAATCACTGTAATAGTGCTGCTTTTGTGTTTTTAACCTTGCTCTGAAGTATGATGCCTTTGTTAACACTCAATTTTGAATGGAAGGAAAAGAATATTTCCCTCCTGAAGAGCATGGTCACTTTATAAACTGCATCGTAGGACAAGGCAGAACCCACTCCTTCCTTGACTTTGTGTGAAATCCCCTCCCTCAGATTAGAGAGTCTTATCTAATTGCAGCAAATCTCAACATTTGGCTTCTTTTTAGCATTTATTGTATCTGATGAATAAAAATCAAATTATTAATGAGGGACACACAGCCCAGCATTAGTGCTTGAAAAAAAATAGCCATGCTTTTCCAAGATGAGTGGTCAGGTGGATCTGTCTGACTGAAAGATTAAAAGGTTTCAAACCTTGAATTCCACAATACTCTCCTTTTTCACTCCCTTATCTAATCCATCAGCAAGTCCTCATGGCTCTATCTCCAAAATTGATCTCTTCTGCCCATTAGTGTCTCTCCCTCCCCTCACACCCGCTGAATCTAAGCTACCAATACTTCTAGCCTGCCCTTCTCTGGTAGAAGCCCATACCACCTAACAGTTTCCTATTTCCTTGTGCTCTTGTCCCTATGACTGTCCAGCCCCTACACAGTGACCAGAGAAATGTTTTTAAAATTGTAAATCAGGCCACTTCTTGTTTGAAATCTCACCGGTTTCCCATTGACATTAAAATAAAATCTAGACTCCTTTCCTTGGCCCTGTCCGCCTCCAGCCCTCATGGCCTTCACTTCTCCCATGGTGCATGCTGCTGCAGCCACACACGTGTGCAGAATATGTTCAGCTCCTTCCCATCTGTGGTAGGCTGAAAAAACCCACTCTTCTCCCCCACAAATATATCCATGTTCTAATCCCTGGAACTTGTGACTGTTATATGGCAAAAAAGTCTTAGCAGTATGATGACATGTAACATCTTGAGATTGGGAGATAGATCATCCTGAATTATCTAGTGGTCCCTAAATGCCATCACAAGTATCCCTATAAGAGAGAGGCAGAGGGAGACTAGCTGGACACACAGAGGAGAAGATTTGAAAATGCTGGCTTTGAAAATTGGAGTCATGCAGCCACTAGCCAAGAAATGCTGGTGTCACCAGAAGCTGAGAGAGGCAAGGAATGAATTCTCCCCTAGAGCCTCTGGAGAAAGTGTGGCCCTGCAAACACCTTGATTTCCAACTTCTGGCCTCCAGAACTAGGATGGAATGAATTTTTGTTGTTTTAAACCACCAAGTTTGTGATAATTTGTTTCTGCAGCCACAGGAAACTATCATATCATCTTAGCATTTTTATGATTCCTCTACCTATAATATATTTCTATGAAACCTTACATCTGCATCTTGTTCTTTAGGACTTAGCTAAAATATCACCTCTTCAGGGCGAGCTCCCCTGACACTGGCGCTAAGGTAGCTCACTGCAGCCAGACATTGTTTATCACATTGTCTGTTTTTTTCTTCATCTTCTTTTGGGAATTATTTATTTATTTTTTGACTTGCTCATTATTCCAGCATATAAAACAGTGTCTAACATGTAGTAGGTGCTTACTAAATATTTGTTAGGGAAAGGAAAAAAAGAAGGAAAAAATATTACTAATTGCCTAGTGATAAAGAAAAAACTTAACAAACATCTGGGCTTTTGAAAAACCTTTGGCTTTTATGATGAATGTCTTCTACTACAGATAGAGTTGCCTATATGCAATCTTAGAAAATGAAATACAAGGTTACATTTGAATTTCAGATAAATGCAAATATTTTTACTTTGAGTATTTCCCACAGAATAAGTATGTTCCACCAAATATTGCATGGAATATACTTATACTAAAAAATATTTTTTATATGAAATTCAAATGTAGCTGGTCATCTTAGTTTTTTTCTCTTCCCCGCCCCCTTCATCTGGCAACCCTAACTGAGGATCACTAGGGCTCTCTGTCTTACACAGAGATTGTTATCCTGTAAGCAGATGAAGGGATAAAGTAAACAAATCCTTCCTTTGAAAGTCTTTTCTCATGCAATTATTCTTCAAAATCTTAGAGTTATATACACATCAGTAAGTTTATCCTCCTCTCTGAAGGAGTACATCCCTGGCTGGGCACATGTTGGGGAGGAAAATAAAGTCCTGGCAGCTCTGGCCGGGGCAGGCCCTGCTCCCTGTGAGAGAGAAAAGACGTCACCTTGTTGCTGTGCGAGTGAGAGCCAATGCATCAGGGTTCAGTGGTGCTCAGCCTGCCAGATCCACCGATAGAGAGGGTGGCCTGGTAACTGTCCTTTCTGACGAGTCAGACTTCTTCCCATGGGGAGAAGTCAGGGGTTAGAGGCTAGGCATTCCCTCTTTGGCACTGCCCTATGACAGAGAAAGTACATTGCCTTCTCTTAGGGTCAAAGCAAGAATATGAAAAGGGGAGCACAATAACTTATTCCTAAAATGCTGCTGCAGGTATTTACAGAACAAAGTTGTCAGTACTATTGATAGACGTGACCAACCTTTAAGGCTGCCCACATGAGAGATTCCCTGTAGAAACAAAGGGTTTCCACTGGGCAGCAGAAGTCTTTGAAGATCTAATAAAGCATACTCTATGAGTTGTGTTTACCTTAAAGTCCCTTAGAAATCTAAAAATAGGAAGTTCAACGTTGAAAGCCTGCCCACCAGTAAGGAAACAGGTTGCTAACCATCCATATGCACAGCCCCAAACTCCATGCCTCAGTTTACTTGCAGGAGTACAACAGGGGCTCAGTGCTACTCAGTTCTTACCAGTGAGTTCACCCATCACAATACAGGAAAACATTCTAGGAGAAGACATTCAAATAACGACTAAAAATTTAAATCCATCTCTAGGTATAATATTCCTTTCTTATTATATCACAAACAAAATTCCCCTCAATCATGCCAGGAGAAAGGGAAATAAGTGTTTTCATGAGGCCCCTCTCTCATTTTCCACAATTTTTTCTTGGAATTTTGTTTTAAATAAGACCACAGAGTATCACAAAGACAGTCTTCTTTTTATTCAGCACCAACTTAGAATAAGTTTTGTGATTCTTTTGTTTTCGAAAATACGTTAATTTCACATTTTAAAGAAGAGACTGAGCCCTAGTGGCTATGAATAGAATTTAAGCATGCTTTTCAAAGACAAACTTCAAGAGCTGAGCTCGAGGTAAATTCACTCTTCTCGATCACTGTTTAATACAGTCACGTGTTTGCTTAACGACGGGGATGTGTTTTGAAGAATGTGTTTTTAGGTGATTTTGTCATCATGTGAACATCATAGAGTGTCTTTACACAAACCTAGATGGGATAGCCTACTGTACACCGAGGTTAGATGGTATGTATAAGCCTATTGCCCCTAGGCTATAAACCTGTATAGCAGGTTACTGTACTCAATGCTGTAGGCAGTCGTAACACCATGGGAAGTATTTGTGTATCTAAACATATCTGAACATTGAAAAGGTACAGTAAAAATACAGCATTACAATCTTATGGCATCAATATCGTATATGTGGTCCGTTATTGACGGAAACAATGATATGTGGTGCATGACTATTTCCAATAGGTAATTTGCCCAAGTCTATCTGATGCCTTACAGAAATAAATGTAAATACAGTGGATAAATCTGTGCAATTGGGTTATTTCATTTGCTTTTAAAAGCCATAAGATCTGGATCAACTTGTGTGCAAGAAGATTCTCAAGTTTAGTTTCACAATGCCTATTATGTGCTTCCCCTTTTGTAAATTTCTAGCAATATTTAAGACCCTTTAGAGTTGCATACATTTGAAAACTCTCTTTGATGTATAATTAATAAATTAAAAGATGGGTGAGGCCAGGCATGGTGACTCACACCTGTAATCCCAGCACTTTGGGAGGCTGAAGTGGGAGGATGTCTTGAGGCCAGGAGTTCGAGGTTATGGTGAGCTATGATCACCCCACTGCACTCCATCCTGGATGGCAGAGCAACACCCTGTCTCTGAAAGAAAAAAAAAAGAATTAATTGTAAAAAGGTAATCTCATACATTTAAGATTTTATTATTAAAATACATATGTTCATTGTAAAATTTCAAAGTGTATCAAGTAAAATATAGAATTTTCTTTTCTTTTATTCACTCCAATTCTGCACTCCAAAGATACGCATAACAATTTGATGAGCATCCTTTCAGATTTTGTTTTGCTATGCACATGGAAACATTTATGCGACTATATTTTAATTTACTTTAATCTTTATTATGAAACATTTCAAACTTCAAGAAACAGAATAATATAATGAGCCAGTATATACACAGCACCCAACTTCCACTGTAATCAAATCATGGTCAATCATGCATCATCCATATTCCCACCCATTTTCTTCCATCCCTCACTGGATTATTTGTAAGGAAATCTAAGACATAATAACATTTCATTAGTAAATACTTTAGCATTTATATTTAAAAGATAAAAACTTTAAAAAATCATTATCACACTTAAATTTTAAAATTACTCTTAAATAACCTCAAATACTCAGTGTTCAAATTTTCCTATATATAGATATATTTTTTACAAAATGGAACTATACTAGACATAGTACTATATAACTTGCAGAAAGATTTAAACTTTAAAAAAATATTAGGCCAAAGAAATTGTTGGGATCTAATGAGACTCTTGAGCTTATGTTTTATACCCTCCTATTAATTGATAAAATCTTACTTATCTGAGGCCTGGCTTAAGACTTCCTTTGTAAACAGCTGGTAATATTGAACATCTTTTCAATGTGCTTATTTACCATCTGTATCTTATAAATGAAATGTCTGTTTATGTCTTTGCCTGTTTTCTAATTAGATTGTTTGGGTTTATTTTTTTTTTTTTCTTTTTGCTGTGGAATTTTGAGAGTTCTTTATATATTCTAGATATGAGTCCTTTGTCAGATATGTGGTTTGCAAATATTTTCTCCCAGGCTGGAGCTTGCCTTTTCATTCTTTTAACAGGCTCGTTGCCTAAAAACATGGCAAATATTTTTAACTTTGATAAACTCGAATTTATTAATTTTTTCTTTTTTTTTTTTTGAGACAGAGTCTCGCTCTGTCACACAGGCTGGAGTGCAGTGGTGCAATCTTGGCTCAGTGCAAGCTCTGCCTCCCAGGTTCACATCATTCTCCTGCCTCAGCCTCCCAAGTAGCTGGGACTACAGGTGGCCACCACCAAGCCCAGCTAATTTTTTGTATTTTTAGTAGAATGGTGTTTCACCATGTTAGCCAGGATGGTCTTGATCTCCTGACCTCGTGATCTGCCCGCCTCGGCCTCCCAAAGTGCTGGGATTACAGGCGTGAGCCACCACGCCCGGCCTAATTTATTAATATTTCCTTTTATAGATCATGCTTTTGATGTCATGTCTAAAAAATCATCATGACATATTCGATCCCAAAGATTTCTCATATGTTGTCTTCTAAAAGTTTTACAGTTTTTTGTTTTCATTTAAGTTTATGATTCATTTTAAGTTTTGCATAAAGCATGAGACTTAGGTTGAAGTTCATTTTTGCTATGCATATCCATTTGCCTCAGTAGCATTGGTTGAAGAGACTACCTATTCTTTTGTTTGAGACAGAGTCTTGTTCTGTTGGCCAGGCTGGAGTGCAGTGGCACGACCTCAGCTCACTGCAACCTCCGTCTCCCAAGCTCAAACAATTCTCCTGCCTCGGCCTCCCTAGTAGCTGGGATTACAGGTATGTGCCGCCACACCCGGCTACTTTTTGTATTTTTAGTAGAGATGGGGTTTCACCATGTTGGCCAGGCTGGTCTCGAACTCCTGACCTCAGGTAATCTGCCCGCCTCAGCCTCCCAAAGTGCTGGGATTACAGGTGTGAGCCACTGCACCTGGCCAAGACTATCTATTCTTCATTGAATTGCTTTTGAACCTTTGTCTAAAATCAGTTGGCTGTTTCAGTATGCAGTTATTTCCTGGTTCTCTATTTGGTCCCACTTGTTTATGCTTCTATCCCTCCACCGATATCACATAGCCTTGGTTACTGTAGCTATATAGTATATCTTGAAATTGGGTAGATTTATTATTCTAGTTTCATCTTATTTCAAAATCATTGTAACTATTCCATTTCCTTTGCCTCCCTGTATACATTTTTAAATAATCTGGTTTACAGCTGTAAAAAATCCTGTAGGAATTTTGGTAGGAATTGTGTTAAACCTGTGTGATAGATAATTTTTTGTGCAACGTGACTAGGTCATAGGATGCCCAGAAATCTGATTAAACATTATTTCTTGGTGTGTCTGTGGGGATTTTTCCATGAGATTAGCATTTGAATCAGCAGACAGAGGAAAGCATATAGCCCTCCCTAATGTGAGTGGGGGACATCCATTATTGAGGGGCTGAATAGAACAAAAAGGTGGAGGAGGGGAGAATTCCCTCTGCTTGACTGCTTAAGCTGGGACATCAGTCTTTTCTGGGTCTGGAAATTATACCATTGGCCTTCCAGTTCTCAGGCCTTCAAACTTGGCTTAAAACTTCCACAATCAACCCTCCAAGTTCTCAGGCTTTTGGACTCTACCTGAACTAAACTACAGCATTGGCTTCCCTGAGTCTCCAGCTTGCTGATGACAGATCATAGAACTTGCCATCCTCTGTAATCACCTGAGACAATTACTCATAATAAATCCACATATATATATACATACATATATATCTCAGAGAGATTGCAGATTTAGTTCCAGACTATCATAATAGAGCAAAAATCGCAACGAAGCAAGTCACAAAAATTTTTTGGTTTCCCAGTGCATATAAAATTATGTTTATACTATATCATAATCTGTTAAGTGTGTGATAACATTACGTCAAAATCATGTACATGCCTTAACTTAAAAATACTTCATTGCTAAAAATTGCTCACAATTATGTGAGCCTTCAGTGAGCCCTTCGTTGCCATTTGAACAGTGTTCACAGCATCTTCACCAGGAATAGATTCCATCTCAAGAAATCGCTTTCTTCACTCATCCATAAGAAACAACTTCTCATTCATTCTAATTTGATCATGAAATTGTAGCAATTCAGTCACATCTTCAGTCTTCACTTTTAATTCAATTTCTCTTGTTCTTTCTACCACTTCTGCAGTTCCTCCACTGATGTCTTGAACCTCTCAAAGTCATCCATGAGGTTGGAATCAACTTCTTATAAACTCCTTTTCATGTTGATATTTTGACCTCCTCTCATAAATCATGGATATTCTTAGTGGTATCTAGAATAGTGAATCCTTTCCAGAAGGTTTTCCATTTACTTTGCCCAGATTAATCTAAGGAATCACTAGCTATGACAGCTATAGCATTAGAGAATGTATTTCTTAAATAATAAGACTTGAAGGTTGAAATGACTCCTTGATCCATGGGCTGCAGAAAGGATGTTGTGTTTACAGGCTTAAAAACAACATTCATCTCTGTGTTACATCTCCATCAGAGGTCTTGAGTGAACAAGTGCATTGACAGTGAGCAATAATATATTGAAAAGAATCTTTTTCTGAGCAGTAGGTTTCAACAGTAAGCTTAAAACATTCAGTAAGCCATTCTATAAACAGAAGTGCTGTCATCCAGGCTTTGTTCTTCCATTTATAGAGCACAGACAGAGTAGATTTAGCATAATTATTAAGGGCTCTTGGATTTTCAAAATGGCCAATGAATATTGGTTTCAACTTAAACTCACCAGCTGCATTAGGCCCTAACAAGAGAGTCAGCCTGTCCTTGGAAGCTTTGAAGCCAGGTATTGATTTCTCTTCTCTAGCTATGAAAGTCCTAGATGAAATCTTGTAATACAGGGCTGGTTCAGCTTCCTTGAAAATCCATTGCGTGTTGCTTATCTGAAATGCTTGAGACCAGAAGTGTTTTGGATTTTGATTTTTTTGGATTTTTTGAATATTGTATTTACATAACTGAAAATCCATTGTTCAGTATAGCCACCTTCATCAATGATCATAGCTAGATTTTCTGGATAACTTAATGCAGTTTCTCCATTAGCACTTGCTGCTTCACCTTGTACTTTTACATTAAGAAGATGGCTTCTTTCCTTAAACTTCATGAGCCAACCTCTGCTACCTTCCAACTTTTCTTCTGCCACTTCCTCACCTCCCTCGCCCTTCACAGAATTGAGGAGAGTTAGTTCTTGCTCTGGACTAGAGTTTGGCTTAAGGAAATGTTGTGGCTGGTGGGATCGTCTGTCCAGATCACTGAAGCTTTCTCCATATCAGCAATAAGACTGTTTGACTTTCTTCTCATTTGTGAGTTCACTGGAGTAGCACTTTTAATTTCCTTTCACAACTTTTCCTTTGCACTCACAACTTGGCTGTTTGGCAAAGAGGCCGAGCTTTTGGCCAGTCTCAGCTTTCTACATGCCTTCCTCACTAAGCTTAGTCATTTCTAGCTTTTGATTTAAAGTAAGAGACATGCAACACTTCCTTTCACTTGAATGCTTAGAGGCCATTGTAGGGTTATTAATTGGCCTAATGTCAATATTGTTGTGTGTCAGGAAATACGGAGGCCTGAGGAGAGGGAGAGAGCTAAGGGAACAGCTGGTTGGTGGAGCAGTCAGGACATACACAACATGTATCAATTAAGTTCCCTGTCTTATATGGGTGTGCCTTGTGGCACCCCAAAACAATTACAATAGTAACATCAAAGATTGCGGATCACAGATCATCATAACAGGTATAATAATAATGAAAAAGTTTAAAATATTGTGAGAATTACCAAAAGTAACACAGAGACATGATGTGAGTACATGCTGTTGAAAAAATTATGCTGATAGACTTGCTCAACGCAGGATTGCCACAAACCTTCAGTTTGTAAAAAAACACAATATCTGCTAAGCACAATAAAATGAAGTGCAATAAAATGATGGATGCCTGTAGGTAATATATACATATGTGTGTAATATATTTTAATATATATAAAGGGACTTATGGGATATAGGCTCATATAAGCATCTATAATATATAATAAACACAAATATATATTTATGTATAATATGCATATTATATGTATGCAACTTCTATGTGTTACACGACCTACATAATAGTTTGGGGAGAATTGAAATTTTTGCAATGTTGAGTATTTTAGTGTATAAGCATGATATGTCACTCCATTTATTTTGGTCTTCTTTGATTTCTTTCATGAGCATTTTAAAGTTTTCATAATACAAGTACTGGGCATGTGTGGCTACATTTACACCTGTCTTTTTTTTAGTGTTTTTTTTTTTTTCACATGCTACCTGCTTGCCATAACACCAAAGTGTCATTTCTTGAGCATCTGTAAGTGATATTATATTTTAAATTTTGGTTTTTGTGTGTTCATTGCCAGTTTGTGGAAACACAGGTTGCATATTGCTTATCTGAAATGCTTGAGACCAGAAGTGTTTTGGATTTTGATTGATTTGGATTTTTTAATATTACATTTACATAATGAGATATCTTAGGGATGGAACCCAAGTCTGAAAATAAAATTTATTTATGTCTCTTATACATGTAGCCTGAAGGTAATTTTATACATTATTTTTAATAATTTTGTGAACGAAACAAAGTTTGTGTTAGGTACTTATATGTTAGATACTTATATATGGAATTTTCCACATGTAAGTGGCATCATATTGGTGCTCAAAAAGTTTTGGATTTGGAGCATTTCTGATTTCAGATTTTCAGATTAGGAATCCTCAACCTGTCTACTCTCAAGAAATCTCAGTACAACACCTTAGAACTAATAAATGAGTTCAGCAAGGTTTCAGGATACAAGATCAACATGCAAAATACTGTATTGTATTTTTTTTTTTACAGGTTATCTACATGCAAAAAAAGAAATTGGACTTTACTTTGCACCATTTCAAAGATTAAGTCAAAATGAATCAAAGACCTAAATATAAGAGATAAAACTATAAAACATAAAACCATTAGAAAACTCTTAGGCGAAAGGCGGGCGCCAGCGGTGGCTCAAGCCTGTAATCCGCAAGCACCTTTGGAGGCCGACCCGGGCAGCGGCATCAACGAGGTTCACGGAGATCGACCACCGGATCCTTGGCTATAGGCACCGTGAAGCCCCGTCTCTACTGTAAAGACGACACAATAAAACTAGGCGGGGCGAGGTGCGGGCGCCTGTAGTCCCAGGCTACTCGGGGGCTGAGGCAGGAGAATGGCGTAAGACCGAGGGAGCGGAGGCTTTGCAGTGAGCTGACGTCGAGCCACCACGTGCACTCCAGCCTGGGCGGCAGAGGCCGAGACCTCCGTCTCAAAAAAAAAAAAAACAAAAAAAGAAAGAACTCTTAGGAAAATAAGGAGAAAGTCTGTCATGATATGGCAATATGGCATTTATTTGATAAAGATTTCTTGTATATGACACCAGCTGCACAGCTCATGAAATTTTAAAAGATAAACTGGACTTCAGGAAAATTAAAACTTCCATGCATCAACAGAGTGAAAAGATAATCCATGGAATGGGAGAAAATATTTGCAAATCACATATCTGAACAAGGGTTAACATCTAAGATGTATAAAGAATTCCTACAATTCAACAACAAAATACCCAAACAACTTTTTTAAAATAGGCAAAGGACTTGCTATGATTTGGATATGGTTTGTTTGGTCCTGCCAAGTCTCATGTTGAAATTTCATCCCCAATACTGGAGGTGGGCCTAGTGGGAGGTGTTTGGATCATGGGAGAAGATTCCTCATGAATGGCTTGGTGTCATTCTCACGGGAGTGAGTTCTCATTCTTATTTTCCACAGCACTGGTTGTTAAAAAGAGCCTGCACCTTCTTCTCTCTCTCGTTTCTACTTTCTCCACGTGACCTCTGCATGCTGGCTCCCCTTCGCCTTCCACCATGAGTGAAAGCAGCATGAGACGCTCACCAGAAGCTGAGCAGATGCTGGCACCTTCCTTCTTACATAGCCTTCAAAATCATAAGACAAATAAAACTTCTTTTGAAATAATTTGTCAAGCCTGAATTTATAAAGAAAAAAGGTTTATTTGGATTATGGTTCTGAAGGCTATATAAGCAGCATTAATATATGTTCTCTTGTCCCTCTGAAGATACTAATATGAAAATTTAAAAGGCTCTTTATGCCTTATTAGCTATATTTGCATAAGTGATGACTTTTGAGTTTATTTGCTATATATGTGTGTGCATATATATATATATATATATATATATATACTTTTGAGTTTTATATATACACATATATAAAACAGGGTTTCACTATGTTGCCCAGGCTGGTCTTGAACTCCTGGGCTCAAGGGATCCTCCCACCTCAGCCTCCCAAATTGCTGACATTATAGGTGTGAGCCACCCCTCCTGGCCTGCAACTGTTCAACTTAATGATTTTTTTTACTTTATGGTGGTGCAAAAGCAATATGGTTTCTATGGACTGTATATTCAATGCATACTATTTATGTCAAATGTTTGCACAGGCTGTTGAAGTGACTGAATCTGGCCAAACATTCTGAGCATTTTGGAGGGATTTTTAACAGTCTAAATGCTATCTGGAACATCGATGCAGCATGGGAAGAAGTCACACAGCAATGCATGAACAGCATTTGGAAGAAAGTTTTGAAGACATATGTGAACACATTCGAAGTGTTAACAGAGATTCTGCTGTATTCATAAGCTTGTTGGCATTGAGGCTGAAGAACTTTCCAATGAGAAGCTGGAGAAAGAAAGAAGTAAAAAAGTTGAGGCAGAGATAGAAGAAATTGTACGTGAGGCACCAAGAAAGTTCACAGCAAAGAAATTGGCAGAGGTGTTTTCTACTATCCGCACTGGTGTGTGAATGTTAGGACAAATGGGCGACAATTACAATTGCTATCACATACATATTGTTCCATCGTCTCTCCTGTTCTTTGCCAACCTTATTACCTTGTCTGTTTTCCCTATTAATCCAGGAGCTCCATGGGAGTAAAAAGGATGCTCTTGCTTGCAATGAAGAAATACATAATGAAAAGAAAAAACGTATTGTCAAAATTTGGTATCTGCCTGAAGAAGACTTTGCCTTCTAAATTATAAACAGGTGTCAGCTATTCTCAAGACTCACCAGAAGAGAGAAATTGATGACTCTGTAGCTATAGCATCCCCATTATCAGCAATTAATTTTAGTTTAATGCTTCGAACATTCTTCAGGCTCAGTGTGCTTTCATCTATACACATTCATGGTGAGTATCCTAACAATAATTCTGTTTTCACTTTCAGTATAGTATTCAATAAATTACATGAGATATGTAAAGTGTCACAATTTATTATAAAATAGGTTTTGTAGAGGCCATTATCCTTAGCAAACTAAGGCAGGAACAGAAAACCAAATACAGCATGTTCTCACTTATAAGTGGGAGCTAAATGATGAGAACTCATGGATACAAAGACGGGAACAACAGACACTGGGGCCCACTTGAGGGTGGAGGGTGGGAGGAAGGAGAGGAGCAGAAAAAATAACAATTGTGTACTTAGTACCTGGGTGATAAAATAATCTGTACAACAAACCCCCATAACACGAGTTTACTTAAAAAATAGGCTTTGTGTTAAATGATTTTGCCCAACTGTAGACTAATGTAAGTATTCTGAGAACATTTCAGGTAGACTAGGCTAAGCTATGAAGGTCAGTAGGTGTGTTACTGGACATTATGCTAAATGAAATAAGCCATTTACAAAAATATAAATACCATGTGATTTCTTTTATGCAAAGTACCTAGAGTAGTCAAAATCAGAGAGACAGAAACTATCATGTTTGTTGAAGGGGCTGGGAGGAGGGAAAATGGGGTCTTTTTTTGTGGGTATGATTTTCAATTTTACAAGAAAATAGTTCTGGAGATTGGTTGCACAAGCATGTGAAAGTAACACTATTTTGAAAGGTACATTTAAAAATTATTAAGATGGTAAATACTATGTTGTATGTATTTTGCCACAATTTAAAAATTTTAAAGAAATACTTATATGCTAGTTAAATACACAAAATAATTGACAACTAGGAATGGGAAATAAAATTCGTATATTTTAGCATGTTAGTTAACATGGCTCCAGTGCTTAAACATCATAGCTTCCTGTTATCCAGGGCAGAAAAGGAAATATGATAGGTTTCATAACCGTCTTACTAGAAGGGGAAAAGAATGTAGTTCTTTGCAAGAGGTATACTTTTCCTCAGCATGAAGTCCTTATCACTCATTCCCTTGTAGGTGGCATCAGTTATTTTGTTTGTTTAATATTGTTTGTTGTACTGTTCACTGAAAACTTTTAGGATTTTTCTCCTTATCTTTGATACACAAATTTTTACTATGATGTATCTAGTTTGGGTCTTTTTTCATTTGCCCAGGCTCTGGTAGACACTATCAATCTGAAACTATATGATTCAGGGGGAATTTTCTTCTATTATTCTTTTGATTATTTCCTCTTCTTGATTCTTTCTGTTCTCCTATTTTTCCACTCCTGCTTTTCTGCAATGTCTACCATACTTATGTTGGAGTTTCTTGAGTTTTTTGCCACATCTCTTTACTGTCTTTCTTTTGCTTTATAAGCTGAAAATTTCTTAATAATTTTCAATATTCCCACTTTTAATTGGATCTTTAGTTATCTCATTTTCTATGGACAATTTAGAAGTTATTTATCTATTTACCTTGATGGTTTAATTTTTATATTTATGTTTATATTTATAATATGCCCAAGTGATTATTTTTTATATCAAGGTCTTCTCATTTTGTGAATATAATGTCTTATCTTGTCCCTCAGAAGATATTAATATGACATTTTGAAAGACTCTTTGTGACCTATTAACTCTATTTGTATAGGTGTTGACTCTGGAGTTTATTTGATGTGCGTCTTTCAAGATGTTGCTTTTCTTAAATGTTTAGTGATTCTTAGTTGTGTGTACATCTTTGGGCTTGAGGTTCCTTGTTCTCCTTTTTTTGGCTACAACTTTATACATTGTGTACCATTAGTATAGATTAATAGTCATTTTTTATGCTTTTACGTCTTGTAGAAGAATAAAAATGGAGTTGTGAACCAAATTGTGATAATCCTGGTTTTTGTATTTTTTGATGTATTCACCTTTACCAAAGAACTGTATATTTTTATATGGGTTTTTTTTGTAACTGTCTAGCATACTTTTATTTCAACTTGAAGGAATCACTTTAGTATTTCTTTTAGGGCAGTTCTGGTGGAAATGAGCTTCCTCATTTGTTTATCTGGAAATGTCTCCATTTCTCCCACATTTTTGAAGAATAGTTTTGTAAAATGTAAAATTATTGGTTGACAGTTTTTTTCCTCTCAGTACTTTAAATACATCACCCTGTTGCTCTTTGGGTTGCATGGTTTCTGCCAAGAAATCTACTGATAATCTTATTGTGGATACCTTGTATGTGACAGGTTGCTTTTTTCTTGATGCTTTCAAGAATCTCTCTGTCTTTGTCTTTTGACAGCTTGATTATAATGTGTCTTGGTGAGCTTACACTACTTGGAGTTTGTTCAGCTTCTTGTATTTGTATATCTATTTATTTCTTCAAATGTGGAGAACTTTTGGCCATTATTTCTTCAAATAAGCTTTCTGTCTCTTTCTGTCTCTTCTCCTTCTGAGATTCTCATAGTGTATATTATGGTTGGCTTGATGGTGTCCCATAATCCTTTAGGCTCTGTTCACTTTTCTTCTTCTTCTTCTTTTTTTTTTTTTCTTTTTGCTTCTCAGACCTGATAATTTCAAATGACTTGTCTTTGAGTTCACTGATTTTTTTTCTTCTGCCTGAGTCTTCCATTGAAGCCTTTTAGTGAATTTTTAAATTCAGGTATTGTGTTTATCAGGTATTATGATTTCTGTTTTGTTCTTTTAAAATAATTTTTATCTTTATGTTGAAATTCTTACTTTGTTCCTGTGTCATTTTCCTGATTTTGTTTAGTTTTCTGTTTGTGTTCATTGGCCACATGTAAGCTGTTTTAAAATTTTTGTCAAGTAAGTCTGAGGCCTATGATTCTTCAGGGACTATTTTTGGAGATTTATTATTTTTATTTTGAATTGGCCATATTCACCTGTTTCTTTGTATGCATTGTAATCTTTTATTGAAAATTGGGGATTTGAGAAGATAGCACCTCTCCCAGTCTTTGCAGATTGGCTCCAGGCAAGGGGAAGCCCTTCATTAATTGGTCCAGCATGAAGGCTCTGAATCTTTTCTGGGAATTCCTTCCCTGGTCTTCCATGTGTGCTTTCTCCTCCAATTCCCCCATCTGCATGGCTGCTTTTATTTTATTTTATTTTATTTTATTTTATTTTATTTTATTTTATTTTTTTGAGACAGAGTCTTGCTCTGTCACCAGACTGGAGTGCAGTGGTGAGATGTCGGCTCATTGCAGCCTCCACCTCCCAGGTTCAAGTGATTCTCCTGCCTCAGCCTCCCAAGTAGCTGGGACTACAGGTGTGTGCCATCATGCCTGGCTATTTTTTTGTATTTTAGTAGAGATGGGGTTTCACCATGTTGGTCAGACTGGTCTCAAACTCCTGACCTCAGGTGATCCGCCCACCTCGCCCTCCCAAAGTGCTGGGATTACAGGGGTGAGCCACTGCGCTTGGCTGGCTGCTTTTAAATGTCTTAATTTCTCTGAGTCTCAACCCTGCTTCTCAGGGCCTTAGATGTTCTGTTGTATTTCCCTGCCCATCATCTCTTGCCCCAGGTACCTGTAGGTCTGTAGTCCTCCTGCAGTTATCACATGCCAAAGTGCCCATTCCTGCTTCCAGGATCCTCCAAGCTGATATCTAAACTATGACACTGTTTTCATTCACTCTTCAAGTCACACAAGACATAAACCAGTCACCCATGCATCCCTCAGACAAGCCAGAATGTTGCAAGCAAGTTCCACTCATTTTCTTTGGTCCCAAGGGAGGAAGAACCAGGAACTGAGTGGTTTCCTCCTAAGCAAGCTACATTGCACGAGGGAGAGCATAGGGAAAGGGTGAGCAAAAATGCCATGAAATTTCTTACCCTTTTGAGTGTGGCTTTTTTTTGGCTTAGTATTTCCTTGTTTTCTACAACTTCTTAACTAGTTTCCCAAAGCTACTTTTGTCCGTATGTTATTTGATGTTTCCAGGGAGGAACAAGGACCTAGAGCTTACTAGTCCACTATCTTGTGGATCTCCTGTATAGCTCTCCTGTCTTTTGATCCAGGTAAAATTCCACCTAAGACATATAGCTTCAGATTGATAGTGCCCACCAAATATCTTTTCTGGAAATATGCCACAAAAATTGAATAAATAAACTAAATTCATATCACTTAAAAGGAAAGTAGATAGATTATGGAAAATGCTGTATTTATCCTTCAAAGAGCTGAATGAAAGAAATTAAGATTTTCTTGAAGATAGTGCTCGGAGTAAGTGCAAAGAGGTGCTAAAGAAACGGTGAATGGTAGTGGTTTCAGTAGCTAGATACCTGGGGAATAAACGTTTTAAAAGGACCCCAATAACCTTTAGTTAAACAGAAAATAGTAAGATAATATTTAGTGACTGTGTTGTAACATTTGGAGATTAAAATAATTAATTGGCACTTAGGAGTTTTTATTTTGCAAAATAGGCTTTTCAGCCATTAGAAGTATGCTCATTTGCAAGAAAAAGAATATCATCTAACAGTGGCTTAAATAAAAATGGTTACCTTTTCTCATACAAGAAGTCTGGAGATAGAAAGATTCAGGTATTGGTTCAGCAGTTCAGTGATGCCAGGGCCAGCGTGTTGGCATTCTTCTGGCCTTATCCTCATGGTTGCAAATTGGTTCCTGCTGTCCCCAGTCAAAGCAGGAAGAAGAGGGATTTGGCAGCAGTTATGAGCCTTTATCAGAAAAGCGTGGATCTCCCAGGAATCCCCAAGAGACTTCTGGTTACAGTCCATTGGCCATAGTGTGGTCACATGGGCTTCTCTATCTATAAGGGAGACTGAGAAAGTGAGTTTTTATATTTTTCAGCTTGTTCTGTGGAGGGTGGCAAGAGAAGAGGGTGGGAATTGCTTCAGCTAAGCAGATCCAATAGTGTTTGCCACTCAGCTAAGCAAATCCAATAGTGTTTGCCACAGGGGTATTTAATGACTAAGATCCCACTTGGTTCTCAGGTAAGTAAGCAAGAAATTCTATGCTTTAACCTTATCACAGACTTCCTTAGTCTCCAGAGTATTCTGAGAGATAGGCACATATACAAAGTGTGCTCCTTGGTGTATATTTTAAGATAATGTTTTGTATTTTGCAACAGAAGCAAATATAACCTCTACCATATTATAGTTTTAATAAGTTTATGGCCTTGTCATTAACTCATTCAACCAATATTTATTAGACTTTATTTCTATGATAGTAATCGTAGTTGATACTGAGATTTCAGAGATGAATAAGATCCCTAGCTTCAAGTAGTTCATAGCCCAAGAGTGAAATACTTTGATATAAATAGTTACATACATATAATTATGATTTATCGAAAGAGCACTGAAGAGCATATATAGTGATATGTATCTTCAGCTCTCTATACATATCCTTAGTCTGGGGACAATCATTTGAGATTGTGGATCTTGATAGGAGATCTAGGAAGATCCATTTAGAGATAATTCAAAGCTTCTTAAGCAAACATCACTTTGTAATGACACTACCTTTATTTGATCTCTGTATTGTCCCTGAAGTAATTGAAGCCTGTAGTTTTTTTTGCTTTTTTGTTTGTTTGTTTGTTTTGAGACAGAGTCTCTCTCTGTTGCCCAGGCTGGAGTGCAGTGGCGCCATCTCGGCTCACTGCAAGCTCCACCTCCAGGGTTCAAGCCGTTCTCCTGCCTCAGGCCTGTATATGGTTAATATATGGTTAATATACGGTTAGCTTGCTCAGCTTGAAGATAATACAGCAGTCTGAGTTTAGGCATGAGTATTATTCTTGAAAGCTAAGAATGTGATCAGCATTTAGCTTTGTATCTTAAAGGGATTGGTGAGTTTCTGCACCTGGTTCACTTGACATGCCTGAGCTCTGAGTAAGAATAAGAATCAGAATGCACCTGGCTTCCATAATAAAGAAAGCAGCAAGAGGTACCCTATTTTAGGGCCACTGAGATGAGCTGTTCCCAACCAGATGACATGGAGTGATTTCCTCTTCACTCTTCTGCTTTCAGCAGGTTCAAAACTGTCTGGAATCATGAGAATCTTTAATTCCTCTTCTTAGCTAGAAATCTTCTCCTATTTTCTCCATTGGATTACACAAACCAGGACATGGCACTAAAGCTTGCTTTTCTTTACCTATATGTTGTGACTCCATGTCTCTGTGGAAAGCTCCCTCATTTAGGACTGAAGTCCACACATTCAAACACATGTAATTGTACGGTCTGTGAGCTAAGAATGGTTTTTTACATTTTTCACTGGTTGAAAAGACCAAAAGGAGGATATTATTTTTTGACCTGTGAAAATGTTATGAAATTCAGATTTCAGTGTCTGTAACTAAACATTTATTGAGGTATAGTATGCTAGGTTGTTCTTGTATCACTATCAAGAACTATCTCAGACTGTGTAATTTATAAGAAAGGAGACTTAACGAGCTCCCAGTTCTGCAGGGTGCACAGGGAGCATGGTAGCATCTGCTTGTGGGGAGGCCTCAGGAAGCTCCCAATAGTGGCAGAAGGCAAAGGGAAGCAGGCATATCACATGGTGAGAAGAAAGAAAGAGAGAGAGAAAGTAGGGGTAGAGTGGGGAGGTGCCACTCTTCACTTTTCTGCTTTCAGCAGCTTACAAAACTGCCTAGAATAATGAGAATCACTTTTAAATGACCAGAATCTCATGTGAACTCAGTGGGAGGTCACTTACCACCAAGTGGGTGGTCACTTATCACCAAGAGGATGGCCCAAGCCATTTCCTGAGGGATCCACTCCTATGATCCAAACACCTTCCACCAGGCCTCACCTCCAACACTGAGGATTACATTTCAACATGAGATCTGGGCAGGGACAAATATCCAAACTATATCATTTTGTCCCTGGGTCCTCCCAAAGCTCATGTCCTTCTCACATTGCAAAATAAATCATGCCTTCTTAACAGTCCCCACAAAGTCTTATTTCAGCATTAACTCAAAAGTCCAGAGTCCCATCTGAGACAAGGTAAATCCCTTCTACCTATGAGTTTGTAAAATCAAAAACAAGTTAGTTACTCCCAAGATACAACGGGAGGGATAGGCATTGCATAAACATTCCCATTCCAAAAGGGAGAAATTGGCCAAAAGAAAGGGGCTACAGGCCCGTCAAAGTTTGAAACCCAGCAGGGCAGTCACTAAATCTTAAAGCTCCAAAATCTCCTTTGACCCCATGTCCCACATTCAGGGCACACTGATGCAAGGGGTGGGCTCCCAAGTCCTCTGGCAGCTCTGCCCCTGTGACTTTGCAGAGTTTAGCCTCCAAGGCTGCACTCATGGGCTGGTGTTGAATACAATGCCCGTACCTTTTCCAGGCTCAGGGTGCAAGCAACTGGTGGATCTACCGTTCTCAGGTCTGGAGGAGGGTGGACCCCTTCTCACAGCTCCACTAGAAATGCCCCAGTGGGGATTCTGCATGGGACCTCCAATCCACGTTTCCCCTTGGCATTGCCCTAGTAGAGTTGTCTGTGAAGGCTCTGCCCCTGTAGCAGGCTTCTGCTGGACACTGAAGCTTTTCCATTTATCCTCTGAAATCTGGGCAGAGGCTCCCAAGCCTCAACTCTTGTACTCTGTGCACCCACCGGCTTAACACCACATGGAAGCCCCCAAGGCTTATGGTTTTACCCTCTGGAGCAGCTGATCTGCATCTGGGGCCCTTTGAGCCAAGGCTGGAGCTGGAGCATCCAGGATGCAGTGAACAATGTCCCAAGGCTGCGCAGGGCAGTAAGGCCCTTGGCCTGGACCCTGAAGCCATTTAGTTCTCCTAAGCCTCAGGGCCTGAGATGGGAGGGGCTGCCTCAAAGATCTTCGAA
The DNA here is from genome assembly GCF_001698545.2 of Rhinopithecus bieti. NCBI lineage: Eukaryota > Metazoa > Chordata > Mammalia > Primates > Cercopithecidae > Rhinopithecus > Rhinopithecus bieti. Next base: position 635,243 of record NW_016807308.1, read on the forward strand.
ATGCCTTTGAAGCCTTTTTTCCCATTGTCTTGGCTATTAGCGTGTGGTTCCTTTTCAGTTGTGCAAATTTCTCCAGCAAGTAATTGCTTCACAGCCTGCTTGAAATTCTCTCCAGAAAAAGCTTTTTCTTTCTTTATCACATGGTTAGGCAGCAATTTTCCCAAACGTTTATGTTCTTCTTCCTGTTTAAATATAAGTTCTAACTTGAAGTCATTCTTTTGTTCCCACATCAGAGAGTAGGTTGTCAGAAGCAGCCAGGCCACCTCTTGAAGGCTTTGCTGTTTATCAATTTCTTCCACCAGATATCCTAAACCATCATTATAAAGTTTAAACTTCCGTGGATCCCTAGGGCATGAACAGAATGCAGCCAAGTTTTTTGTTAAGGCATAACATGTGTGATCTTTGCTCCAGTTCCCAATAAGTTCCTAATTTCCATCTGAGACTTCAGCAGCCTAGATTTCGCTGTCCACATCACTATCAGCAATTTGGTCACAACCATTTGGCTAGTCTCAAAGAAGTTTCAAACCTTCCCTCCTCTTCCTGTCTTCTGAGCCCTACAAACTCTTCCAACCTCTATTATCCAGTTCCAAAGTTGCTTCCACATTTTCAGGTATCTTTATAGCAGTGTCCCACTCCTTGGTACCAATTTTCTCTATTAGTCCATTCTTGCATTGCCATAAGGAAATATCTGAGACTGGGTAATTTGTAAGAAAAGAGGTTTAACCGACTCATGGTTCTGCAGGCTCTACAGGAAGCATAGCAGCATCTGCTTCTGGTGGGGGGCGGGCAGGGCTCAGAAAACTTTCAATCATGGCAGAAAACTAAGGGGGAGCAGACACATCACATAGGAAGAACAGAGAAAAAGAGAGAGAAAGTGGGTGGGGGGAGGTGCCACACGCTTTTAAACAACCCAAATCTCATGTGTATTCAGAGTGAGAGCTCGCCTATCACCAAGAGAATGACCCAAGCCATTTCCTGAGGGATCCACTCCCATGATCCAAACACCTCCCACCAGGCCCCACCTCCAACACTGGAGATTACATTTCAACATGAGATTTGGGTAGGGACAAATATCCAAACTATATCACATAGCCATGTTCATTGATTTACATACTGTCTATGGCTGAGAGTTGAGTAGCTGCAATAGAGGCTGTAGCATCTACAAAGCCTAAAATATTTACTATCTGGTCCTTTACAGAAAAATTTTGCCATCTTCTGATCAGAAGAAAATTTACCACCTCTAGATATAGAAAAAAAATCTAGGCTGGGCACGGTGGCTCATGCCTGTAATCCCAGTACTTTGGGAGGCCAAGGTGGGCAGATCATGAGGTCAGGAGATCGAGACCATCCTGCCTAACAAAGTGAAACCCTGTCTCTATTAAAAATACAAAAAAAAAAAAAAAAAAAAGCCAGGCATGGTGGCAGGCACCTGTAGTCCCAGCTACTTGGGAGGCTGAGGCAGGAGGCAGGAGAATGGTGTGAACCTGGGAGGTGGAGCTTGCAGTGAGCCGAGATCACGCCATTGCACTTCAGCCTGGGCGACAGAGTGAGACTCTGTCTCAAAAAAAAAAAAAAACAAATCTATAACTGCACTAATATTCTGCAGCAACAAAATTGGGATTGCATATCACCTGTCAATCTACTAATGTATGGGGGAATTGACACCATTACACAGCACAGTGGTGATCAAACATTTTTAGCAGTGGGAGCCATTTTTCAAAGAATTTTACTATTTTATCCATCCAATATGAATTGTATGTATATGTGAAATGTATGTACACACATATTCTGGACTGGTTTCTAGGGTCCCTCTGGGGGTCTCTAAAGTCCTGTGGCTGTGGGATTGTCTCTGCAGTCTCAGCCCCTTACAGTCTATGTTCTTAGTTAGAAGTACTCTGTCATTGCAAGGAGGAGCACTACAGGGTCCAGCAGGCATCGTTCCCACCTCCATAAATGGCACTGATTATCTCCACAAACCAATAATATCCAGGTCAATCTTGACAACTATTCTTCTCCTTTATCCTCACATTCAATTCACCACCAAGTTCCATTAGTTCTGTCTCCTAAGTGTCCCACCTAAGTGTCCTTATCTTTCTCTTCCTATGGCCACCTCCCTGCCCAATGTTCCTAGCACCTGGACTCTTGGAAAAGTCTTTCAATGATATCATTAGTCACTCTTGATCCTCCTGAAACACTGTTTGTAAAGCAACCAGAGTAGGCCTTTTAAAAAGGTCTGCTGTGAGATTACCTGGTTCCAAACTCTTAGTATCTTCCCAATGACTGTCTCTTCAGGCCCATCTCTTATGCCTGTCTCTGCCATACCCAACCATGCTGGGCTCCTTTCAGTTCTACCTCAGGGACTTTATGCATGCTATTCCTTCCCTTCATACCCTGCCCATCTCTTATGTCTGTCTCTGCCATACCCAACCATGCTGGGCTCCTTTCAGTTCTACCTCAGGGACTTTATGCATGCTATTCCTTCCCTTCATACCCTACTTGCCTTTTTATTCTTTGGGTCTTGGTTTCCATTTATGAAATGAAATACTGAGTACATACTGTGTTCCAGATACTGCATTAAGAGCTCAGAATACAGAGATGGAGAAGAGAGACATAGTCCTTCCCATGAACCTTATGATCTAATAGGGGATACAGGCATTAAACAAATAATCCTCAACTAAGGAATTAATAAGCATTGTGATAAGTACTAGGAAGCTGAAATACAGGGAGATTTCAGAGAGTGAAACAGGGTTATGACCTAATCTTGGGGGCATAAGGAAACCTCTGTGGAAGCTGTTTAAGCTGAACTACTAGAATTCCAAGCCAAGGGTAAACCATGCACAAAGGTCCTGAGGCTGGAAAAATGGAAAGAAGCCCAGCTCTAGAATATGAAGAGTGAGAGAGATAATGGTTTATAATAAGTTGAAGACCAAAGGAGGGCCCAGATCACATGCCCTGTTAAACATTTTGGCCATTAAGAATTTAGGCTTAAGTTATCCCTTCCTCCAGGAAGCCTCCCTTCACTGTCCTAACTAGAAGAGGCAACCAGGCCCATCCCCAGTTCAGCCATCACACACATATTGTTCCATTGTTTCTCCTCCTTTGCTGGCCTTCTTGCCTTGTCTGTTTTCCCTGCTAGTCCAAGAGCTCCATAAGAGTAAGAACGTGTCTGTCCCCTTCTTCTCTGTTTCCTCTGTGCCTAGCACGGTGCCTGGAATATAATAGGAACTCAATAAATACATGTTAAATTAATGAATGAACCTTCTTTTCTGTCCAAGGATGGACTCTTGTGCTCCGCAGAAAGGGCCTTACTCATGGATTATTCTCCTCAGTCATTGCCATAGCCTCCCCACTACTCTCCTGACTTTCCATTCTCCTGTCTCTCAGTTCTTCCTCCTCCCCGCTGCCTGAACTACTATCTTAAAGTAAACTTAGAATTATATCTTTTTAAAAAATCTCTGTATTCTCAATTATCATTGCTCTTCAGTGCCCATAGAATAAAATACAAATTATTCTGCTGCCAAGCCCAGACTTCTTCCCTACCATGAATTGGACCTGGCCTATCTTTCTAGCCTCATCTGCTCTTCATTTCACATATCCTGAGCTCCAGTCATAGTAGACTTCCCATAGATCTTCACATGTATCCCACTCTGGTTATTGTGCCAACTGATAATGCAGTTCTTGCTCTTCTCAGCTTGTCAACTTCTGGTTCATTCTGTGTCCCCCATCTGAGTCCCAGAATTCTGTTCTTTATTCTGTTTCCATCACCCTGTGGTTCTCAAAGTGTGAGAGAAAACTTGTTAGATGTGGGGATTCTCAGCCCCACAGACTTGCTCAAAAACTCCAGGACTGGGGTGATCTGTGGTTGAACAAGCCTTGTAGGTGGTTCTAGTCCACACTAAAATTTGAAAGTCACTGCCATACCTTATTGCTGTATTTTTTGTTTAGGATTTTAGACCACATTAAGTACTAGTGTTACAGGATCTCTAGGGTGTCGATTTTTCTGGCCAGAAACCTCTGTGGCTGTGGCGCCTTTCCCCAAGTTCTTGTCTTGTGTCCAGGAAGAATGAGGTACAGACAAGTGAAGAGAGAAGAAGAGGAAGAGGAAGAGGAGGAGGAGGAAGAGGAGTTTTGTTTAGTGTTAGAGCAGCTCAGAGGAGTGGGTAGCTCCTCTCTATAGGCAGGTCATTCCCTTGAGTGTTCAGCTCTCAGTGGAGAGGAGACCCTGCAGAGGGTGGTTTCTCTCTGCAGGAAAGTCATTTGGATGTCTCTGCAGGTCTCTGAAGCTCTCCGCTGCAGTTGCTGCTCTCAGTGGAGACAGTACTCCTCTCTGCAGCTGATTGTCTCCTTGTCTTTCTGTCCTTTGCTCTCTTCCTCCTCTCTGGCCATCCTCTGTTCTGCTCTGCTTGAGCCCAGGGTTTTTGTGGACCTCAGAGGGGAGGAAGTGTGTCCCAGTTGGTCCATGGGCAGCCATGGGCGGAAAGGAAGAGTCATCATGAGTCCTCACTCTGGTCTGCAGGATTGGCAGCCCAGCCCCATACCTTCAGGCCCGCCTAGCCCAGAGGTTGGAGCAGGTGCCAGGAGCAGAGAGAGGCCAGGCAGTGGGAGCAGACACCCCCGAGCATGCATGTTATAGAATTGCAGGACAACCATGTCCTCGCGAAGTGACTTGGCAGTGCCTCCCACAATGTGGGGAGAGTAGATTTCCTTATCTGATTGATGTTGGGCTGAGCCAATGGAATATCATAATGCAAGGAGAGACTTTAAATGTTCTCGAGTGGTTTTGTTTGGCTTCTAGTACTGTTGCCATTTCACAACAAAATTATACCCAGGGTAGCAGAGGTTCTGATTCAGAAGATTTAGGGTGCAGTTCAGGTATCTGTACTTGTTAAATATTTAACATAGGTAATTCGCTGACCGCTTGGTTTAAAGGACTAGAAAGTAAAACAGATAACATAGATGCATTTTGTCCAATACGTTTACATTCTCTTAATCAACTAAACATCTTGAATACATCATCTTATCTGATAATTGCTATGATGGAGTCGACACCATTTAATTGTGGAATGATATTGTGGTTAGTTTTTCATAAAGTCACAGTATTCCATTGAAAGATTTTTTTTATTTTGAGAATGTAATATTTTCTTTTGCTTTTTTGTTGTTTGAATTGTTTCTTTCACGGAATGGTGGTGATAGTTGGTTAGCTACTTTTTTTAACTTGGGAAAATTAAAAGTTGGAAATCTTATGTCTGTGTCCAATTTTGGTGGGATGTAGGAGTAAGTGTAGAATTTTTATAGTACAAGAGCCCGAAACTAGGGAACCACCTTTACAATCTATTAACTTCATTCAATGTGGATCAATCAAACATAGAAGATTAGCTGATGATTAAACTAACTTGCATGTAAGGATCTTTCCTAGTGTCTGGTAGCATAAGTGAAATATGCCTGAAAGGAAATCCATACTAATTAGGTCCTATACGTTAGGGCCATATTTTCCTATCAGTTTTTGTTGTGAACTACACCTTAAGTCAGTGAAATTTCTCTGCAGAAATCAAAGATGGAGAAATAGATTTTAGCTAAGCAAATGTAGCAGATCACCTAATTACATAAAATGTCAAAACATTTCTCCAAATAGTGTTAGAAGATGTTCAAAAGTAATAAGTTGTTAATTCCTTTTTCTGGGGTTTCTAGCTGACTGTTAACATAGTGGTAATATCACTGATATATTTTCAATGTTAAAAAAAAGATCGGCAACATCTTCACAAATATGCAGTACTGCAAAATGGAGAGAAATTATACCAGCTGGCCATGAATAGGTTGTCCTGTTTATTGTTTGGAGGGGCATTCACTCGCTCAAACCCACGAGGCAGCTGTGGTGTGGCAGAAAGCACACTGCACAGGGCCCAGTCCTGGCTTTGTCTCTGGCCACCTGTGTGACCTTGAACAATTTGTTTAATGTTTCTGGGCCTCAGTTTATCAGTGAAAGGAAGGGTTTAGATTAGGTGGTTTTTCAGCATTTTACCAGATCAGAAATTCTGTAATTTTTTTTTACATGCATATAAAAACATCTTCAGATAAAAGGGGAAAAAATAAGGTGAGTTTGGCTGAGTTACTGCTCACCACTTCCTCTGTAAGAGAGTGCATTTGGGATGATGGAACACAGCCCCAGGAGGGTTAATTCACTTTCCCCAAATCATACATCTATTTAGTGTAAATGTATTTATTTAGTGTAAGGACTTATTGAAATTATTTTTACCCTTTTCACATGGATTATGACATTCAGGAGAATTTTTTTGATTTACAATTAAAATGAGCTGTATCTAAACACTAAGTGCCCTGGCTTTAAACACTAAGTGCCCTGACTTTAAAAAGTATTTAAATCCTCCCTTTAAAAGATAAACAAAGACCAATAAGTTGGGAAGCTGCACCCCTTGTGTTTTCTCCATTACTACTCTACACGCGCTTGAGTATATGTGGGAGTAGAAAAGGCACATCATCTTTTCTCCCATCACTTTTTACTCGCATTCATTATAATATAGGAATTCTCTCAGACCTGTACAACATTGCCCAGATGAAACCTTGCTATTCTCAGTTTTCAGATCAGTAGAATGAAGTACAGAAGTGTTAATTAACATTCTCAAGGACACACAGAAAATCACAATTAAGGCCAGGATTAGACTCTAGGCTTCCTGACTTCCATGCCTTTCTTTCATTAGGCTGTTTTTCTTTCATGGTGTCAGTTTAGATTACCCATTCTTTTGAAGGACTTGGGGACTCTTAGGAAATGCGTCATTAATAATCACAGCATCTCTGGACGCGGGCACAGGTGGCATTCCCAGGTAACAGATGAAGGGTTTTGAGCAGGATGTTGGGGAGGTTAAAGCATAAATTAATAGGACAATAAATGAAGGTGTGAGGACAGCCTGGGCTGTTACCCACAATCTAGCCAGCACTTTAGCACTGGGATTCCCTTTTCCCCCTGAGCTGCCTACTCCAGATGACCACCAAGCATTTGTTTTAATCTAGTGCTGTCCCTGGGACTAATATTCAAGGATATAAAGAATTTGTTGCTTGTTTTGATTTTTTTTTTTTTTTTTTTTTTTTTTTTTTTTTTTTTTTTTTTTTTTTTTTTTGCTTAGAAACAGCAGATTTCAGTGTAGTTTGTAAGAGATTCTTTGAACGGTACTGCACAAATAGTATTTAAACGTTTCCCCAACCCTAATTGGAATATTGTTTTATTACACTGCACATTTTCTAAATCTCACACTAATTAAATGTATATTGTACTTCATTATTACCAACAAAAATTATCTGTGCTCAAGATTTATGGTTATGTACTGCAGTGGTTGACGACTGTATCAGCATTTCAATTGCAAATACATTTCAGAGGCTTAGAGCTTATCTTGAAAATTAATTGCATCTGAAAACCTGGCACAGCCTGTTCTTACACAGACCAGCCTGGGTCCCCCACTGTGGCTCCCGGCTCCTTTTTCTGGAACAGTTGGCAGGAGAGTGGAGTGAGGAGTGGAAGTAAGTAAAAGGAGGTAAGTAAAAGGAGGATGGATGGGGAAGAGTGGAATGCCATCCTTTTCTCAGAGCCTTTCCACCAATCATTGGAATCTATCTGAAAATTTCTCTCTGCCTAATGAATACAGTGAGTGGACAGAGGCTTGGTTCCCAGCACTCCATTAGCAAGCCAGCCAGGTACTGGCTGCTGTCAAAACTGGCATTCTTTTTCTTTTTTTTTTTTTATTTTTTTTTTTTTTTTAAAGCGAAGATTTTTAGCATTTGGTTTGTTTTTAGTTGATCTCAGCTATGGAGTTTCAAGATATGCAGGTATTTGTTGGCTTAGAAGTAGACGGATGACCCTTGAAGGTAACTGGACTTTTTCCTGCCGGCTTGTCAGCTCAGCTTTCCAAAGGGAAGGCAGGGAACATTAATTGACAGCTACTCTGGCTAGTGGCCTGACAACTCAGGTAGGTGACATTTCTGCTTTGTGAGTTTTTATTGAACTCTGCCCAGGAGCATGAAAGAGCAGTTTTCCAAAGAAAAAAAACCAAGAGAGTTTACCTTTTTAATTTTAATTTTAATTTTACTAGGAAGCTCTTGGTAATAGACTAGGAATTCTTTTGTCTTATTCTGAACATTAAAAAGCAAAGAATATTGAAAGAAAACCTTAGGCTATATGAAACTACCCAAAAGAATTGCTTTGAAAATAGCCCTGTTGAATTCAGGAAACCAACACACACCTCCTTAAGTAAATGGAACCTAAGAGCTGGTACACAATGTGAGTTTGTGATTGTAAACTGAGAAGTCTTCAGGAACCAAGATTCCTGTTCTTTTCATCTCTCATCCACACTAGACTTCGTCTCTGTCTCTCCACAGCGTATTTCATTTCTACATCATTTAGGGCATCTGCTTTACCCTCTGCTTCTCACTGTGGCCTGGTCCTCTCTGCCCGCCCATTCATCCACACAGTCTCCAAACAATCCCAGTCTTGACAGTCTAGATGGCTACTCAGTTCCAGTGACCACTACCAACTACTACAGTTTTATGGTCTCAGTTTGAATTAATAACAGAGACTCTAATTGACTCACTTGGGTCAGATTTCCAGCCCAAGTCAAATCAGTTTTGATGGCTGTGGTAGCACCAGGACCACTAGATACGTTACTCATTTTTGCAGAGTCTATGAGAGTGGCATTGCCAAAGAAGAGAGTGTTGGCTGGGCACCAAGGCACCCATCCCAATTGTGATGCAGTAGGACCCAAGGCTTTACATATATACATATGTATGTGTATATATGTGTTTATATACATGGAAATGGCTTATTGACAAGCATTATCATTTGTGAAAGATGGCTGATATAAAATAGTTTAATTCAATTGCTCTTAAGCATTAGAAGATATAAATATCCTTGGAAAGCCTATTAAAAATGCAGATGCCAGGGCTCCCATCAGAGATCCTGATTGAGCAGTATGACATGCAGGAATCTGTACTGCTTAATAAGCTCTTCAGGTGAATCTGGTGAAAATGGTCTACCTACCACCTTTTGAGAAGCACAGGTTTCTCAGCTATTCTTAACATGCATTCAGGTATAATAAGTGATCAGTGGTGAAGAATTTCTTTGATGATACTTATGGTAGCCAACAAGGACTTCTGACTCCCGCATAGCACTGAAACAGATTAGGGAGCAACAATGAACTGCTTCCTACATCTAAGTTTCGACTGGGATTTAGTGATATGCATGTATAAACAGTTTAGGAGCCTATTCAGAGAACCCCCAAGTGTTTTCGTTTCACTAGATCTAGTTCCTGTCTGAAAAATAAAAGGTAAGTTAATTATGAAATAACGCGATCGTACTAATAATGCCATAGCAGTCAGCACTACAGTGAAACATGCCAGAATTGATTACATTAGCTTGCCTGGGAGGATTGATACTAAACTGTCAGGAGTGACATGAAAGAAGTTTCTGTGCTATTAGTCCCACCTCACAGGAGCATTATTACAGAAGATAATTTAATTTCTTTCATCTTTGTTTCCAGGGTTTCGTACCTTGCTGGAAATGCTAATTTTAAAGAGCACAGATTTGTAGTTTTTCATCCCCAAAGTTAAAAATACACTTCACATTTGCAAACTTGCTGTTTCATGTGTGTTTCAGAAACCAGCAAACCAGCAAAGTTTCAGGTTTGCTGTTGGGGCAAATATCTACCTCACAGAGCTCAGGGTTCAGCATGTTTTATTCTGTGGGAAAAACAAAGCAGTTGAGGAAGAATGAAATTAAAAAGAAACTGAAGGCAGGGCACCATGGCTTATGCCTGTAATCCCAGCCCTTTGGGAGGCTGAGGTGGGCAAATCACTTGAGGTCAGGAGTTCGAGACCAGCCTGGCCAACATGGTGAAACCCAGTCTCTACTAACAATACAAAAATTTGGCCAGGCACGGTGGCACATGCCTGTAATCCCAGCTACTCAGGGGGCTGAGGCACAACAATCTCTTGAACACAGGAGGCAGAGGTTGCAGTGAGCCAAGATTGCGCCACTTCACTTCAGACTCCATCTCAAAAAAAAAAAAAAGAAAAGAAAAGAAAAGAAAATTAAGATGTGAGGTTTGTACAGCCCATACATCATCGTCTTTCCACATGAAGCACAGAGGGTCGTTTTCCAGGCACACACAGGCGCGTGGCACCTGTGTTCATTTAAATGATTACACATTCAACCAAATTTGAATGTGTGATGTGCAATCATTTGAATCGCTCATTATACATTAAAATAAACTAACACAAACACAACTCGTTCTCTGCTGCTTTTGAGAAACTAAGTAAATTAAATGAAATGAAGGTGATGCTAGGCTGCAAGATTTGACATACAAAAGAATCAGAAAATTCAGAATTATGTCTGACCGTGATCAGATGACTTTCAGCCCTGGTGTGTAATTAGAAAAGCGGCAAAAGGAAGGACAGTATCTACTCCCTGCCTTGGATCACCATGCCTGAGACCCCCCAGAGCACTTGTTTCACACTGGGCTTTGGGTGCTAGTCAAGGGATCATGTAGCATAAAGGGAAAGAGGAGAGAAAAGCAATTAAAAAGGCAAGTGAAAGGAGAGAATGTAGTCCTCAGGGAAGGGCTTACATTTCCCCCGGTTCTCCCGTTATGATTGCCTATAGTCACTCTCTGTTCCTTTTAAAAAAAATTTTATGGCCAATGTTTGAGCCACTTCAGTGGGCTCTGATCGCTTAATCCACTAAAACTGTTTTCACAGTTTAATCATCTTGCTAAATCCAAATGTCCTGTCTTTGTTGACCTGTCAGCATTTGAAGTGGTTGACCTCCCCACTCCTTCCTGAAACGGCTTCTTCTCTTGGCTTCCAAGATAACACACTCTTCTCGCTTTTCCTCCTCCTTTTCTCATAACCATTCCTTCTGAGTCCCCTCCTCCCGCTCCTCCCTTGATCAATATCTAATGACTGGCAAATGTTAGAGCTTGGTTTTGGATGGGCTGCTTTTCTCTCTTTCAGTGATCATGTCTAGGCTTACACATGCATACAGATGAATCAAAATGTATATGTCTGGGTCTAAAAGCAGCCCTGAACTCCACATTTATATATTTAATGCTTACTTGATGTCCTCATCTGGGAGTCTTACAAACATCTGAAACTTAAATGTTTTTTGTTTTAATTTTTGTGGGTACATAGTAGGTGTATATATTTATGGGGGTACATGAGATGTTTTGATACTGGCATTCCATGTGAAATAAGCACATCATGGAGAATGGGGTATCCATCCTCTCAAGCATTATCTTTTGAGTTAAAGAGAATCCAATGACATTCTTTATGTTATTTTAAAATGTACCGTTATTTACTACAATGTAACTCTGTTGTGCTATCAAATAGTAGGTCTTATTTTTTTGTATCCATTAACCATCCCCATCTTCCCTCTTCTCTAATCCCCCACTACCCTTGCCCTAGTAACCATCCTTCTACTCTTTATGTCCATGAATTCAGTTGTCTTTATTTTTAGATCCCACAGATAAATGAGAACATGCAATGTTTGTCTTCCTGTACCTGGCTTATTTCACTTAACCTAATAATCTTCAGTTCCATCCATGTTGTTGCAAAAGACTGGATCTCATTTATTTTTATGGCTGAAGGGTACTCTATGTACCACATTTTCTGTATCCATTCATCTGTTGATGGACACAGGTTGCTTCCAAATCTTAGCTATTGTAAACAGCGCTGCAACAAACATAGGAGTGCAGATCTCTCTTCCATATGCTGATTTCCTTTCTTTTGGGTATACACCCAGCAGTGGGACTGCTGGATCATATGGTAGCTCAAGTTTTATTTTTTTGAGGAAACTCCAAACTGTTCTCTGTAGTGTTTCTACTAATTTACATTCTCACCAGCAGTGTAAAAAGTTCCCTTTTCTTCACATCCTCTCCAGCATGTGTTATTGCCTGCCTTTTGAATATAAGCCATTTTAACTAGGGTTAGATGATGTCTCATTGCAGTTTTGATTTGCATTTCTCTGAAGAGAGATCTGAAATGTAACATGCTGAAAACAGAACTCTGAATTCCTAATTTTTTTTAACACTGACCTCTTCTACTTAATATCATCTCCATCTCCCTGGTTGTTTAGGCAAACAAAAAAAAAAAATAAGTTATTCTCACTCCCCATCTTTTTCTTGATTTACCCTGCATCCAATTCACTGGCAAGTCCACTGAAGACTGCTATGTACAAAATGTTTCCCAAATCTATCAGGTACCAACCACCACTATTCCTCTCCTTGATTAGTTTGATAACAGGCTTCTCTGCATCTCAGTAGCCAGAATGTTCTTTTCCCCCAATTTTCTCTATCTTTACTAACATCACCCTTGTCAATCTACCATCATATTTTTTCTGGCTACTGCAGTTGTCTCTTAACTGATCTCCTAACTCAGCAACCTAAGGTGTTCTCTAAGAATACAAATCAGATTTGACACTTCTTGAAGGAAATTCCTATTACATTTAGAATAAAATTCAAAATTATGACCTACAAAGCCTTAAAAAACCTATTCCTAATTTCTATGACCACATTTCTATAATTCCTAATCTCACAGAATGTTCTTTTAAAACTTAAATCAGATTTTGTTGTTCCTCAGATTAAAACTGCCAAAGTCTAGTAATCCTTACCACATTGTACAATGTAATGTCTGTTAAAGTTTTTTGGCTCCAAGTAATGGAAAACTGACTAATAATGCCTTGAACAAAAGGGATTTATTTTCTCACAGAACAAGAAATCCTGAGTAAGCAATTAGTGGTATTGGTACAGCTGTGTAATGATTCCATGAAGTACTCAGATCATTTCTTTTTTCTCCCAGCATGTTCGCATTTCACCTTATGTTTGTTGCCTCATGGTGCCAAGATAGTTTTTACAGCTCCAGACATCACATCTACATCATCCATGTTTAAGATAAGAAAAAGGTGGAAGAGATAAGAGCTGTACCAGCAAACTCATTTCTGTTCCAGGCCTTTTTCATTTATCATTTCTTTAAGCTGGAATGTGTTTTCCCCAGATTTTCATATGATTTTCTTCTTGTAACTATTTAGGTCATGGCACAAATGTCATCTCAAATAAATGAGTTACTAATCCAAAGTAGCACCTCCTTGTTCCACGTCACTATCTGTTTTTTGTTTTTGGTTGTTTTTCTTATAGAAATCTGTATATTAGTTGGCTAGGGCAGTTGTAACAAAGTATCACAGACTGAGTGGCTGAAACAATTGAAATTTATTGTTTCACAGTTCTGGAGCCTAGAAGTCTGAGATCAAGATGTTGGCAGGGTTGGTATCTTATGAGGGCTCTGGAGGAAAGATCTGTTCCAGGCCTCTCTCTTTGGCTTGTAGATAGCTGTTTCCTCCTTCTGTAAGTTTATCTTCCCTTTGTTGAGTTTCTGTGTCCAAATTCCTTCCTCTTATAATAATACCAGTCTTATCAGACTCCACCAAATGACCTCATTTTAACTCGATGTCCTCTATGAAGACCCTACATCCAAATAAGGTCACAATCTGAGGTACTGTGGTTAGCATTTCCAAAATGAATTTAGGGGAGGGTACAATTCAACCCATAAAAAACACAGTAAATATGTGCTGAATGAATGAATGAATTTTAATAATAGCCACCATTTACTGAGTGTTCACGGAGTGCAAAGCACTACATGAAGTGCTTTATCCTATCTCTTTTAATTCTCACAATGACCTAATGAAGTAGGTACTGTATTTCCTTTTACAAATGAAATCTTAACCAGAGATAACAGTGAGTAGTGTATAGAGAGAGCAGGAAGGTAGCATACTGCAGGCGGAAAGATCATAAAGGTGGGATGTCTCCAGCAAAATGGTGATGAAAATGTCCTTTGAGACATCTTCATTATCTTTGATTGGTCATACTGAATCATGACTAGACAGGAAGACTAAAATATAGAGAGTTTTGACAGGGGTTGGCAAACTCTTTTCTGTAAAGGGCCAGATGGTACATATTTTAGGCATCCAAGTCATGTGGTCTGCCATGGCTACTCAACTCTGCCACTGTACTGTGGCAGCAGCCATAGATAATAATGACTGTGGCTGTGTTCCAATAAAACTTAAAGCCATACCTCAGATATGTTGCAGGTTTGGTTTTAGACCACCACAATAAACAAATATTGCAAACGAGCAAGTTACACACACTTTTGGGTTCCCAGTGCATATAAAGTTCTGTTTATTCTATACTGTAATCTACTAATTGTGCAATAGCATTATGTCTAAACATTGTACAAACCTTAAATTAAAAATACTTTATTGCTAAATATTGCTAACAATCATCTGTGTCTTCAGAAAGTCATAAGCTTTTTGCTGTGGAGGGTCTCACCTCAGTATAGAGGGCTGCTGAGTGACCAGGGTGGTAGTTGCTGAAGGTTGGGATAGTTGTGGCAAATTCTTAGAATGAGACAACAATGAACTTTGTTGCCATCAATGAATTCTTTCTTTCACAAACGATTTCTCTGTAGCATGCGATGCTGTTTCATAGCATTTTACCCACAGTAGAACTTCTTTGAAAATTGGGGTCAATCCTCTCAAACACTGCTGCTGCTTTATTAACTAACTTGTGTAATATTCTAAATTCTTTGTGGTCATTTCAACAATGCTGACAGTATCTTCATCAGGAATAGATTCCATCCCAAGAAACACTTTCTTTGCAGATCCATAAGAAGCAACTTAAGATGAGTTGAATGTGGGCTCATAAGGACAGTGCCTAAGGGGTAGAGGATGAGGCTGATGGGAAGCTCCATCTCATTTGGAGTCCAGACCTGAAGAAAGAAGAATCCCAGACTACGGTGGGGCAAGAAGATAGTGAGAAGGGGAAAAAAAAAATCAGAATGAGTCCTTAAGGTCTGTAATCAGGAGGAAATACAAGAAACTCATCAAAGGCTGATAAAAGCAAAGCGACTCATTCCTTCAAGTTTGATCATGAGACTAGAGCAATTCAGTCACATCTTTAGGCTCCAATTTGAATTCTAGTTCCTTTGCTATTTCTACCATGTCTACAATTACCTCCTCCACTGAGATCCTGAATCCCGCAAAGTCATCAATAAGAGTTGGAATCAACTTTTTCCAAACTTCTTTACTTCTCTCACTCTTCACAGAATCGAAGAGATTTAGGGCCTTGCTCTGGGTTAGGCTTTGTCTTAAGGAAACGTTGTGACTAGTTTGGTCTTCTTTTGAGACCATTAAGACTTTCTCCATATCAGCAATAAGACTGTTAGCTTTCTTATTATTCATGTGTTTGCTGGAGTAGCACTTTCAGTCTCCTTCCAGAACTTTTCCTTTGCATCTACAACTTGGCCGTTTGGCACAAGAGGCCTAGCTTTTGTTGTATCTTGGCTCTTGATATGCCTTCTTCACTAAGCTCATTTCTAACTTTTGATTTTAAGTGTGAGATGTGTGACTGTCATTCATTTGAACATCTAGAGGCCACTGTAGGGTTAATTGGCCTAACTTTAATATTTTTGTAATTCAGAAAATAGGCCCCAAAAGAGGGAGAGAGATGAGAGAACAGCCAGTCACTGGAGCAATCACAAGACACACACACTTATGATGAAGATTGCCATCTTCTATGGGTGTGGCTTGTAGTGACCCCAAAATAATAACATCAAATTATTAAATAGTAGCATCGACAATCACTGATCTTTGATCACTGAATGAAAAATTCTGAAATATTATGAAGATTACCAAAATGTGACACAGACACACAAAGTGAACACATGCTTTTGGAAAAATGGCTCCAACAAGACTTGCTCAATGCAGGCTTGCCATAAATTTGTTAAAAATGCAATATCTGTAAAGTGCAATAAAGCGAGGCACAATAAGGTGTGTCCCTGTATTTCCAAAAGTTGGTGGCTAGCTGGGTTTGGCTTATGGGAGGTAGTTTTCTGAAGCCTGAAAAGTCCTATGGACATTTTCACTTTGGTATTCTTTCCTTTCATTTTCCTAAAAGTAAATTGATTTTGTTGATTTAGAAAAGTCGTGCTGACCTGCTGTCTTTTTGATGGGCAGCATTTGCTTCCCTGTTTTGGATAAGGATGTGCTACACTCAAAGACTAATAGAGATGGTTAGGACGTCCACATATGTCCTCCAGAATGTTCTGTCCTCTGGGAAATTCTGCTTTGTCACCTAGTGTTAAAGCGGGGGCTCATTTCTTCAGTGACAAGGGAGAAGAGCCTCAGGGGTAGAGGAGAGATCAATGGGACAGGAGTGCACAACCTGTCAATCCTGAGTTTCTTTCCTGGCTCAGGGATGCACAAACATGTGGCTTTGGTGCCGGCTATTCCAATTCTCTGTGACTTGTTTTCTTCCTGATGATGTAGAAAAACATATTTTATTTAAAGACATAATTCACCTTATAGGTAATCTAAATAAAAATACTAAGTAAACCGGGGAAAAGTGGCCTAATTTAGGGGTGCTAAAGAATTCACTCGTTGCCTAAACATTTATATTTTCAACTTGTGAGTCCCTTTGCTTTTATCAGCCTTTGATGAGTTTCTTGTATTTCCTCCTGATTACAGACCTTAAGGACTCATTCTGATTTTTTTTCCCTTCTCACTACCTTCTTGCCCCACCTTAGTCTGGGGATTCTTCTTTCTTCAAGTCTGGACTCAGAATGAAATGGAATTTCCCATCAGCCCCACCCTCTACCCCTTAGGCACTGTCCTTATGAGCCCACATTCAACTCATCTTAAGTAGTTTACTACCAGAGCAATCTGTGAACAAAGAAGGGATAACAGAAGTGAACATGGGAGTTATGTGACTGATAAAGATTTTATCATAGTGGAAACTGGTTTGATACTCCTCTGTGTCTTCATTTTCTAAGTAAGAAAACATTTTTTTTAATTACAAGAGTAAGAAATGAACCTCTGTTCTTGGTACTTTGGTAGACTAGCTATCCTGAAAAGTCACCTAATACAGAACTCCTAAGAATGCTAGGTAAAATACAACAAACATCCTTTAAACACATAGCTGAAATTGTAGGACTATAAGAGAAATCTCCAGGGGACCAAAGCAAAGAAGGAACTGGAAACCTGTGTAGCAATTTCATCCTGAAGCACTGGCTTCTGAGGGACGTTTGTCATTTTTAATAACCAAGTGGGCTCCCTTACAATGGCTGAACAGGAGGAAAGAGGTGGGCTTTAGATGCACTGAGGGTAGAAGGCTGGTTCTCTAAAGCCAGGACCTCAAGGGATACATCTGAAAAAAAAGTATGGAGTAGAAAAAAATGCAGCAGTCTGCAAAGGGAAATAACAAAGACACTTGTTATTTGCTCTAGGTTGGGGGGAAAAATGTCTTCTCTGATGTAATCAGGGCCTTCCCATATGTGGGTTTGGGATTGGATTTACACTACCTGAATCTCTAGGAAATCCTAGTTGGAGAATCAAAGTGGTTCTTGTTTGGGGGACCCCAGGGTACCAGGCAAAAGCAAATACACATCCTCCATGCAGGCTTGTTCCCACACTCAGTCTCTGTAGCATTCTTATAGGTTAAATCCCAAATGTGACTTCTGAGTCCAAAATTTCAAAACACAGAGGACATGAACAATTTTGTGTAAAAATGTTAGCAGAAACAAGCAAAAGCAAAAGTAGATCCCCAATACCTGATATTGGAGTTATTAGATACAGAATATAAACATCATTAGTGGTATAGTGTGTTGTTATTCATACATATGATGGACGATTCAGCTAATTAGGAAGGTGTAATTCTAAACTCATGTACCTAATACACTAGGTCAAAAGCATAAAGCAAAATTTTATAAAACTCAGGTAGAAAGTGTAAACCCACCACCAAAGTGAGAGAAGACTTTCACACAAATCTCTTGTTAGATCACATACACCCAAATTTAGTAAGATCATGAGTTGAACTGCAAAATAAGTAAGATCGAGCTGTTGCACATATGTAGAAGCCTGTACCCAGCAATTAGGGATATACATTACTTTTTATTTTGGTAAAATATACACATAAGGCCAGGTGCGGCGGCTTACGCCTGTAATCCCAGCACTTTGGGAGGCCAAGGCAGGCGGATCATGAGGTCAGGAGATCAAGACCATCCTGCCTAACACAGTGAAACCCCATCTCAACTAAAAATACAAAAAAAAAAAAAATTAGCTGGG
>NW_016807308.1:655357-659350 GCF_001698545.2 Rhinopithecus bieti
TCAGGAAACAACAGGTGCTGGAGAGGATGTGGAGAAATAGGAACACTTTTACACTGTTGGTGGGACTGTAAACTAGTTCAACCATTGTGGAAAACAATGTGGCGATTCCTCAAGGATCTAGAACTAGAAATATCATTTGACCCAGCCATCCCATTACTGGGGATATACCCAAAGGATTATAAGTCATGCTGCTATAAAGACACATGCACACGTATGTTTACTGCGGCACTATTCACAATAGCAAAGACTTGGAATCAACCCAAATGTCCATCAGTGACAGACTGGATTAAGAAAATGTGGCACAACATTTTAAGCCATTCTACAAAATTAAAAGAATTTCAGAAATAAAAATCCTTCATGTGTTCTCTATATTAAACTTTACTACATGAAAAAAAAAAAAAGAAAAAGAAAATGTGGCACATATACACCATGGAACACTATGCAGCCATAAAAAAGGATGAGTTCATGTCCTTTGTAGGGACATGGATGCAGCTGGAAACCATCATTCTCAGCAAACTATCGCAAGAACAGAAAACCAAATACCGCATGTTCTCGCTCATAGGTGGGAATTGAACAATGGGATCACTTGGACACAGGAAGGGGATCATCACATACCGGGTCCTATTGTGGGGAGGGGCGGGGAAGGGATAGCATTAGGAGATATACCTAATGTAAACGATGAGTTGATGGGTGCAGCACACCGACATGGCACATGTATACATATGTAACAAACCTGCATGTTGTGCACATGTACCCTAGAACTTAAAGTATAATTAAAAAAAAAAAAAAAAACAATCTCCCATTCCTGCTTCCGCAAGCTTCTGGTAACAAACTTCTTTCTTTCTCTATGATTTTGACTACTCTTGGAGCCTCATTTGAGTGGAATCATATCCTTGTATGATTTGTACTTTTATGACTGGCTTATTTCACTTAGGTTCATCCATGTGGTAGCATGTGTCAGAATTTCCTTCCTTTCTAAGGCTGAATATTCCATTAGGTATATTTACCACATTTTTTAATCCATTTACCATTGATGGACAGTTGTGTTGCTTCCACATTTGACTGTTATGAATAATGTTGCTATGAACATGGGTGTACAAACATGTATTTGAGTCCCTACTGTCAGTTCTTTTGGGTATATACCTAGAAGTGAAATTGGTGGATCATATGTTAATTCTATTTTTAATTTTTTGAGGAATGGCCGTACTGTTTTCTACAGTGGCTGCACCATCTTACATTCCCACCAGCAATACACAAGGGTTTCCATTTCTTCGCATCCTTGACAATATTTATTATTTTTGTTATTTGTTTTTTTAATAGTAGCTATCCTAATGGGTGTTGGGTAGTATCTCATTGTAGTTTTGATTTGCATTTCTCCAATGATGCTAAGCATTTTAAAAATGTGCTTATTGGACATTTTATATATTTTTAAGAGAAATAGCTAGTCAAATCTTTTGTCTATTTTAAAATTGTTTCATGGGTTATTTTTCTGTTGTAAACTTGTAGGAGTTATTTATATATTCTGGATATTACTCTCTTATCAGGCATATGATTTGCAAATATTTTCTCCATCATGTGGGTTGCTTTTTTATGCTGTTAGTAGTGTCCTTTGGTGTACAAAAGTTTTAAATTTTGATGTAATCCATTTAGTCTTTTTTGTTGTCTGTGCCTTTTGGTGTCATATTTAATAAATCATTGTCAGACTCAATGTCATGAGACTTTTTTCCTATGTTTTCTTCTAAGAGTTTATAGTTTTAGCTCTTACACTTAAGTCTTTGATCCATTGTGAGTTAATCTTTGTGTAGGGAGTTATGTAAGGATCCAACTTCATTCTTTTCTAGTAGATACTCAGTTTTCACAATTACCCTTTGTTGAAAAGACTGTTTTTTCCCCCCATTTAATCAGGAATTGACACCCTTGTTGAAAATCATTTGACCCTTCATAAGAAGGTTTATTTCTGGCTCTTTCTATTCCATTGGTCTATATGTCTATTTTGATTAATTACTGTAAGCTTGTGGTATTTTGAAATCAGAGACCTCCAACTTTGTTCTTTTTCAAGGCTGTCTTGGTTATTTGTGGCCCACTGAAGGTTTTATATGAATTTTAGGATGGATTTTCTATGTCTGCAAAATTGTTGGGATTTTAATAGAAGTTGCATTGAATTTGTAGGTTTTTTAGTTCAGCAACATTTTATAGCTTTCAGTGTATAATATTTTGCCTGTTTGGTTAAATTTATTCCTAGGTATTTTATTCTTTTTAATGTTATTATAAGTGAAATTGTTTTCTTAATTCTGCTTTAGATTTTTCTTTGTTCGTGTGTAGAAACATAACTGATTTTTGTGTTTTGATTGTGTATCTGCAACTTTGCTGAATTCATTTATTGGTTCTAACATTTTGGGGTGTGTGGAATCCTTAGGAATTTTTACATATAAGATTATATTGTCTGTGAAGAGAGATAATTTGACTTCCTCCTTTCCAACTTGGATGCCTTTTATTTCTCTCTCTTTTTTTTTTTTCCTAATTGCTCTATCTAGGACTTCTAGTGTTATGTTGACTAGAAGTGGCAATGTGAGCATCCTTCTCTTGTTCCTGAACTTAGAGGAAAAGCTTTTAATCTTTTACTATAGACTATGATGCAGCCATAGGCTTTCAATATATGACCTTCATTATGCTGAGGTAGCTTCCTTCTATTCCGAGTTTGTTGAGTATTTACATCATGAAGCAGTATTGAATTTTGTCAAATGCTTTTTCTATACCAATTGAGATGATCATGTGGTTGGTTTGTTTTTTACACCTTTGTTCTCTTAATGTGTTGCATTATATTGACTGATTTTCATATGGTAAGATATCCTTTGCATTCCAGGAATAAATCCCACTTGATCATGATGTACAGTCCTTTTAATGTGCTGCTGAATTCTGTTTGCTAGTATTTTGAGGATTTTTGCATCATTATTAAAGATATTGGTCTGTAGTTCTTTTCTTGTAGTGCCTTTGGATTTGGTATCAGGTTGATGTTGGGCTCATAGAATGAGTTTAGAAGTATTCCCTCCTCTTTAATTTTTGGAAGGGTTTGAGGAAGATTGGCATTAGTTTTTCTTTAAATGTATTGTAGAATGAACCGGTAAAATTTCCTGGTCCTGGGCTTTTCTTAGATGAGAGGTTTTTCATTACTGAGTCAATCTCCTTACTAGTTATAGATATGTTAATATTTTCTGTTTCCTCACAGTTCTGTCTTGTTAGGTTGTGTGTTTCTAAAATTTGTCCATTTCATCTATGATATTCAATCTGTTGGCATATAATTGTTCATAGTATTCTCATTATTTTTTTATTCTGTCTGTAAAACTTGGTAGGAATGTCCCCTTTTTCATTTCTGATTTTCCTTATTTGCATCTTTATTATTTCTTCTGTTAGTTTTGGGTTTAGTTTGGTCTTTTTTCTGGTTCCTCATTAAGGCATAAATTTAGGTTGTTCATTTAAATCTTTTTTTTCTATGTAAGATGATTTTAAAGTAAACATGAATTTGTCAGAGTTCAATATAATTAGAAAATCTTTGTCTTATTTGAAGCCTTTTTTATTTAAAAAATTTTTAGTTGACACAATAATTGTACAATTTATGAGATACAAAGTGATATTTTGATACATGTATACAGGGTGTAATCATCAAATCAGGGTAATTAGCATATCCATTACTTCAAACATTTATGTTTACTGTTTTATACTTTCTAATTCTCTGTCACAATTCTCTACCTTGTTATTTTTTAAAACATTAATTGCAGTAGTTTCAGGGTCTATATCTGTTAATTTCATTATTTAGATCTCCTCTAAGTCTGTTTCTATTGTCTTTTTTGGTTGGAATTTGGTCAATTCTTATCTTTTTTAAAGATTTAACTCTTATTTTAAAACAGTTATTTCAATAGTTTTGGGGGAACAGGTGGTATTTGGATACATGGATAAATTCTATTTTTTTTTTTTTTTTTTTTTTTTTTTTTTTTT
>NW_016807308.1:660037-663342 GCF_001698545.2 Rhinopithecus bieti
CAGTGGCCGGATCTCAGCTCACTGCAAGCTCCGCCTCCCGGGTTTACGCCATTCTCCTGCCTCAGCCTCCCAAGTAGCTGGGACTACAGGTGCCCGCCTCGTCGCCTGGCTAGTTTTTTGTATTTTTTAGTAGAGACAGGGTTTCACCGTATTAGCCAGGATGGTCTCGATCTCCTGACCTCGTGATCCGCCCGTCTCGGCCTCCCAAAGTGCTGGGATTACAGGCTTGAGCCACCGCGCCCGGCCGGATAAATTCTTTAGTGTTGATTTATGAGGTTTTGGTGCACCAGTCACCCAAACAGTGTACATTGTACCCAGTGTGTAGTCTTTTATCCCTCACCCTCAGCTTCCACCCTTCCCCTTGAGTCCCCAGAGTCCATTATATCATTCTTATGCCTTTGCATCCTCAGAGCTTAGCTCCTGCTTATAAGTGAGAATATTCAATATCTGGTTTTTCATTCCTGAGTTAATCAACTTAGAATAATGGTCTCTAACTCCATGCAGGTTGCTGTGAATGCCATTATTTTGTCCTTTTATGGCTGAGTATTATTCTATGGTGTATATATACTGTGTTTTCTTTATCCATTCACTGATTGATGGCATTTAGGCTGGTTCCATATTTTGAAAATTGCAAATAGTATTGCTATAAACATGCATGTGCAAGTGTCTTTTTCATATAATGACTCCTTTTCCTTTGGGGGTATACACAGGAGTGGGATTGCCGGATCAAATGGTAATTCTACCTTTAGTTCTTTAAGGAGTCTCCATGCTATGTTCTATAGTGGTTGTACTAGTTTATGTTTCCACCAGCAGTTTAAAAGTGTTCCCTTTTCACCAAATCCCTGCCAAAATCTATTAATTTTTATATTATGGCCATTCTTGCAGGACTAAGGTGGTACTGCATTGTGGTTTAGATTTTCATTTCCTTGATCATTAGTGATGTTGAGCATTTTTTCTTATGTTTGCTGGCCACTTTTATATCTTCTTTTGAGAATTGTCTATTCATGTCCTTATCCCACTTTTTGATGGTTTTTTTTTTTTTATGATTTGTTTGAGTTCCTTGTAGATTCTGGATATTAGTCATTTGTTGGATGCACAGTTTGTGAATATTTTCTCCTACTCAGCAGGTTGTCTGTTTGCTGATTATTTCTTTTCCTGTGCAGAACCTTTTTAGTTTAACTAAGTCCTATCTATTTGTCTTTGTTTTTGTCCCATTTGCTTTTGGGTTCTTGGTCATGAAGTCTTTGTCTAAGCCAATGTCTAGAAAAGTTTTTTCTGATGTTAACTTCTAGAATTTTTATGGTTTCAGGTCTTCGATTTAAGTCTTTGATCCATCTTGAGTTGATTTTTGTATAAGGTGAGAGATGGGATCCAGTTTCATTTTTCTATATGTGGCTGGCTAATTTTCCCAGCACCATTTGTTGAACAGTGTGTCCTTTCCCCGCTTCATGTTTTTGTTTGGTTTGTTGAAGATCAGCTGACTGTAAGTATTTGACTTTGTTTCTGGGTTCTCTATTCTGTTCCATTGGTTTATGTGCCTATTTTTATACCAGCACCATACTGTTTTAGTGCTTCCCATTTCATTTCTAATTGAACTTATTTGGTTCCTCTCTCTTAGTTTCTTGGTTAATCTCACTAGTGGCTTATCAATTTTGTTTATCTTTTCAAAGAACCAGCTTTTTGTTTCTTTTTTTTTGTTTGTTTCAATTTCATTTAATTCTGCTCTGATTTTGGTTATTTCTTTTCTTCTCTTGGTTTGGGTTTCGTTTGTTCTTGTTTCTCTAGTTCCTTGAGGTGTGACCTCAGATTGTCTGTGCTTGCTCTTTCAGACTTTTTGATGTAGGCATTTAAGGCTATGAACTTTTCTCTTAGCACCACTTTTGCAGTATCTCAGAGGTTTTGATAGGTTGTGTTACTATTATTGTTCAGTTTAAAGAATCTTTTAATTTTCATCTTGACTGTATTGTTGACCCAAAGATCATTGAGGAGCACGTTATTTAATTTCCATGTATTTGTGTAGTTTTGAGGGTACCTTTGGAGTTAATTTGAAATTTTATTTCATTGTGGTCTGAGAAAGTACTTGATATAATTTTTATTTTCTTAAATTTATTGAGATTTGTTTTGTGATATAAGAATAACAACTCCTGCATACTTTTGGTTTCCATCTGCATGGAATATCTTTTTCCACCCCTTTACTTCAAGTTTATGTGTGTCCTTACATGTTAGGTGAGTCTCTTGAAGATAGTAGATACTTGTTGGTGGATTTTTACCCATTCTGCCATTCTGTGTTTTTAAGTGGGGCATTTAGGCCACTTACATCATGCTAATTGTTGTCTGAATACCTTGTGTTTTTGCATTATGTTGTTTTATAGGCCTTGTGAGATTTATGCTTTAAAGAGGTTGTATATTGGTGTATTTCAAGGTTTTGTTTCAAGATTTAGATCTCCTTTTAGCATTTCTTGTAGTGCTCACTTGATAGCAGTGAGTTCTCTCAGCATTTGTTTGTCTGAAAAAGACTTTATCTCCCCTTCATTTATGAAGCTTAGTTTTGCTGGATACAAAATTTTGGGGTTGATAATTATTTTGTTTAAAGAGGCTAAAGATAGGACCCTTTGAGCTTGTAGGCTTTCTGCTGAGAAATCTTCTGTTTATCTGATAGGTTTTCCTTTATATGTTACCTGGATGCTTTTGCCTCACAGCTCTTAAGATCCTTCCCTTTTTATTGATTTTAGATAATCTGATGACTATGTGCCTAGGTGATGATCTTTTTGCAATAAATTTCCCAGGTGTTCATTGAGCTTCTTGTATTTAGATGTCTAGATCTCTAGCAAGGTCAGAGAAGTTTTCCTCGATTATTACCTCAAATAAGTTTTCCAAACTTTTAGATTTCTCTTCCTCCTCAGAAACAGCAATTAATCTTATGTTTGGTTGCTTAACATAATGCCAAATTTCTTGGAGGCTTTGTTCATCTAAAAAATTTTTTTTCTTTGTTTTTGTCAGATTGGGTCAATTCAAAAGCCTTGTCTTCAAGTTCTGGAGTTCTTTTACTTGTTCTAGTCTATTGTTGAAATTTTCCAGTGTATTTTCTATTTCTCTAAGTGTGTCTTTCATTTCCAGAAATTGTGATTGTTTTTTCTTTATGATATCTATTTCTCTGGGGACTGCTTTATTCATAGCCTGTATTTTTTTAAAAAAATTGTTGGCCGGGCACGGTGGCTCAAGCCTGTAATCCCAGCACTTTGGGAGGCCGAGACAGGCGGATCACGAGGTCAGGAGATCGAGACCATCCTGGCTAACATGGTGAA
>NW_016807308.1:663723-688832 GCF_001698545.2 Rhinopithecus bieti
AAAATTGTTTAAGTTGTTTTTCACAATTCTCTGGTACCTCCTTGAGTAGCTTAATAATCAACCTTTTGAATTCTTTATCTGGCAATTAAGATTTCTTCTTGGTTTGGATTCATTGCTGGAGAGCTAGTGTGATCTTTTGGGGGGTGTTATAGAAACTTGTTTTGTCATATTACCAGAATTACTTTTATGGTTTCTTATCATTTGGGTAGACTGTTTCAGTGGTAATATCTAGAACTCAAGGGCTGCTGTTCAGATTCTTTTGTCCCATGGGGTAGTCCCTTGATGTGGTGCTCTCCCCTTTCCCCCAGGGATGGGCTTCCTGAGAGCAAGACTGCAGTGATTGTTATTGCTCTTCTGAGTCTAGCAACCCAGTGGGGCTACTGGGCTCTGGGCTGAGGCTGGGGAATATCTGCAAAGAATCTTGTGATGTGATCTGTCTTCAGGTCTACCAGCCATGGATACTAGCACGTGCTCTGGTGGAGGTGGCAGGGGAGTGAAGTGTGAAATGGATTCTGTGAGTCCTTGTTTGTAGTTTTGTTTCATGCACTGGTTTTCTTACATGCTGGTTATGCTGGCAGTGACATAATTACATGGACAGACTCAGAACCTCTGGTTAGCCAGGATGTTGCAGGCAGTGGAATTAGCTGTTGTTTTCTCCTTCTTTGGAGCATCCCTGTTGTTCTGTTGAGAGTTGCTGTAATGGCTTGAATTCGTTGGCCTCCAGTCAGTAGGTGGTGCTTTCAAGAGAGTACCAGCTGCAGTAGTAGAAGGGGGATGTAAGTTTGCCCTAAGTTGTCCAGGATATGTATTCAGGTTTGCCAGGCAATGGGAGGGGCCATAGAGCTTCCAAGAGTTTGTCTTTTGTCTTTGGCTGCCAGGGCAGGTAGAGAAAAACCATCAGGTGGAGGCAAGGTTAGGTGGTTCCGAGCTCAGACTCTCCTTGGGCCGGGGTTGCTGCAGCCATTGTGTGGGATGGAGGGGTGGTTCTCAGGCCAATGGAGTTATGTCCCAAGGGGGATTACAGCTGCCCTTCCTGCATCATACAGGTTGCCAGGGAAGTGAGGAAAGCTGGCAGTGACAGGCCTGACTCAGCTCCCACACAGCCAGCAAGGCCAGTCTTACTCCCACCATGCCCTGCCAACAGTGCTGAGTTTATATCCAGGTAGCTGGTGGATAGGGCTGAGATCTTGCCCCAGGCTACAAGCCTCCTAACTGAGAAAGCAAGCAGGCCTTTCAGACCATGACCCTACCTGCCTACCTCCGCCATCAGTTGCAGCTTCTGTGCTTGTACCTGCACTTGATTCATCCCCTGGATTCTGCTCAGGAAAACTAGTGCTCAGTTGAAATTATTACAAAGTTCAGCAAGAAGCTTCTTTCACCCTGTGGCCTCTCCCTAATTTTGCTGGCTACCTTCCCCAAGGATCCCTGTGAGATAAAGTCAGGGATGGCTTCCTTAGGCTCAAGCTAGGGACTGGGAGTGCCTACAGAGCTCTTCTCACTGCTTCTTCTACCTTTACATTTCACTCGGTTCCCTAAATCTATTTCAGCTCTAGGTGAGGTTAAATCCTTCTCCCTTGATCTGGATTTTCTGGTTCCCCAGTAGGGGATGTGTGTTTAGAGGCAGACTTAGGACTTATCCCCTCTCATGCTTTGAGAACTCACCGTTTTTCAGCTGTCTCATGGAGTTTACAGTGGCATGCCACTTTTTTCAAAGGGCCTATTTGAAGCCTTTTAAACAGTAATTCTTACACTGACCACAAAACTTGTCATGTGGCAGACTCTTTCTAGAAGAAACTAGAATGTCATCCTATGTGTAGTTTCCTGCACCAGCCCAAACCACATGAGCCCAGGTAGGAGCTCTCTGTGTCCATCTGCTTTTCTGCAGACCACTGTGGCTGCCCTGTTACAGGTCTTCTCTGCTCTTTCCAGCTTGTCTTCATTGAAAGCCCAAGATTTTGGATCTCTTTTCTTCTTTTCAGTGTTGTCTTGCTTTATTTTTCTCTTTGCTTCCTTCTCCTTTGCCAGGGAACACCTGTCCCTCCAGAGTTGCATCAGCACACTTGTCTTCACTGACAAAAGAGTTCTCGATCACCCATGCATATTTTCCATCATGAAGCATGAATATAGTATGGTCTGATCCCACAGTGAACCTCTGGACATTTCATTACCATTGAAAAGAGTGCCCTGACCGAGGCTCATGATTTCCTCTCTCTTTCTCAGTAGGGCTTCCTGATAGAGTGACAAACATATAAGAATCTTCCCTTTTTTAAATCATTTTCAGTGTGCTTTCAGGTTTGCCCAGGTCTATATATAAGAAGTTGACAGGTTTTAGGGTCTCTTGTGCTCTTGAGGATCTTTTTTTATGTTATCATCCTTCTCCCACTCTACCAGAAGATATGCCATGTCTATATCACTGTAATCATGAATATCCTCCTCCTTCTGAGGAAGTGAGATAGCCTTACTGGGTGTCCTGACTGGGCCCTTGGCTGCACAAGCCCCAGGTAGCTGCAGCAGCAGCAGCAGCAGGCCAGAGGCATGAATCAGGACCATTTCTATGCACACCTAGCTGGAGGTTGCCATTTTCTCTTTCTTCATTTTGAGTATATATTTTTGAATCTACAAATTTCCCTATTAACACTGCTTTTGCTGCATCCCATAGATTTTGGTGTGTTGTGTTTTCATTTTCATTTGTCTCAAGATATTTTCTAATTTTGCCTTTATTTTTTGACCCAATAGTTGTATAAGAAAGTATTGTTTAATTTCTGCATATTTGTAATTTCCCTTTTTTTTTTCTGCTATTGATTTCTAGTTTTATTCCAGAGTGGTTGGAAGAGATAACTTGTATGATTTCCGTCTTTTTAAATTTATTAAGGCTTATTTCATGCCCTAACATGTCATTTATTCTGGTAATGTTCCAAATATGCTTGAGAAAAAAATGTGGTTTTTTGCTTTGCTGGATAAAATATTCTATGTATGTTTGTTAGGTCCAGTTGGTCTTTCATGTTGTTCAATACCTCTGTGTCCTTATATTCTGTCATATATGCTGTCTAGCTCTTCTATCATTAATAAAAAGTGGGGTATTAAAGTGTCTTACTATACTTATAGAGCTATTTCTCCTTTTAATTCTGTCAATGTTTACTTAATATATTTAGGACCTCTGAAGTTTGCTATATATATGCTTATAATTGTTATATCTTCTAGATGAATCAACCCTTTTACCATTACGTAATATCAAACTTTGTGTCTTGTAACAGTTTTTGGCTTAAAGCCTATTTTGTCTGATATTAGTTTAGCCATACTTACTTTCTTTGGTTATTATTTTATAGTGTATCTTTTCCATCTTTGACTTTCAACCTAAGCATGTCCTTAGATCTAAAGTGAGTCTCTTGTGGACAGCATATGGTAGAATCATGTTTTTAAAAATTTAATTGGCCAATCTGTGTCTTTCGATTGGGAAGTTTAACCTATTTACATTTAAAGTTATTGCTGATGGGGCAAGACTTACTATTGGTATTTTGTTTTCTTTCTGTGAGTCTTACAGTTTTTCTTTGTCCCTCATTTCCTTCCTTCTTGCCTTAATTTATGTTTAATTATTTTGTAGTGACATATTTTGATTACCTTCTCATTTTCCTCTGTGTATATTCTATAGATATTTTCTTTCTGGTAACCATGGGGATTACCTAAAATATTCTAAAATTATAACACTATGTTTTAAACTGATACCAACTTAAGTTGCATATAAAAATGTTACTCTTTTAGAGCTATACCTCCTTTATGTTATTAACATAACACATTACATTTTAATTTTTTTTTGAGATAGTCTCTCTCTGCTGCCCAGGGTGGAGTGGAGGGGTTAGATCTTGGCTCAGTGTAACCTCCACCTTCCAGGCTCAAACAATCCCCCCTCCTCAGTCTCCACATCTAGCTGATGATGATGATGATTATTATTATTTTTGTATTTAGAGACAGGGTTTCACTGTGTTGTCCAGGCTGGTCTCAAACTCCTGGACTCAAGTGATTCATCTGCCTTGGCTTCCCAAAGTGCTGGGATTACAGGTGTGAGCCACTGTGCCCAGACCTATTGTGTAGCATTAATGAAGATTTATTTTTTATGCTTTTATTTTTATATCTTGTAAAGGAAGAAAAAGTGAAATTATAAACCAAAATTATAATACTGGTTTTGGTATTTGTTCATGTGTTTACCAAGGAACTTTATATTTTTATGTGGTTTTGAATTACTGTCAGTATGCTTTCATTTAAACTTGAAGAAATCACTGTAGCATTTCTTGTGGGGCAGGTCTGGTGGAAATAAATTTCCTTATTTGCTTTTCTGGAAATTTCTTAATTTCTCTCACATTTTTTGAAGAATAGTTTTGTCAGATATAGAATTATTGGTGAAGTTTTTTTCTCCTTCAACACTTTAAATATATCATCCTACTGCCTTTTGGCTTGCATGGTTTCTGCTGAGAAATCTGATAATCTTACTGAGGATCCCTTGTATGTGACAATTTGCTTTTTTCTTGCTGCTTTCAAGAATCTCTTTTAAACATTTTCTTTTAAAATTTTTGTGGGTACATAGTATATATATATATATATGTGATATATGGGATATTTGGGTATTTGGGGATATTTTGATACAGGTATACAGTGTGTGATAATCACATCAGGACAAAAGGGGGATCTGTCACTTCAAGCATTTATCCTTTGTATTACAAACAATCAAATTATACTCTTAGTTATTTTTAAATGTACAATTATTGACTATAGCCAACCGATTGTGCTATCAAATGCTAGGTCTTATTCATTCTTTCTAAGTACTTTTTGTACTCATTAACCATCCCCACTTCTCCCCCAATTCCCTACCTCCTTTCCCAGCTTCTGGTAGTCATCCTTCAAGAATCTGTCTTTGCCTTTTGATAGCTTGATTATAATGTGTCTCAGTGTTGCTTTCTTTGGTTTTATTCTACTTGGAGCTTGTTCAGCTTCTTGTATATCTATGTATTTCCTCAAATTTGGGAAGTTTTTGGCCATTATTTCTTCAGATAAACTCCCTACCTCTTTCTTTCTATTCTCCTGAGATTCCTTTAATGTATATTTTGGTTGGCTTGATGGTAGCCCGTAGTGCCTTAGGCTCCATTCACTTTCTTCTTTTTTCTTTTGCTACTCAGGCTTCATAATTTCAAATAACCTGTCTTCAGGTTTGCTGATTCTTTCTTCTTCCTGCTTTTATTTGCTGATGAACCCTTCTAATATATTTTCTCAATTCAGTGTTTGTTTTGCAGCTCCAGAATTTGTTTGGTTATTTAAAAAATTTCTATTTGAATTTATTTGTGACAGTTGTTTTAAAGTCTTTGTCTAGCAAGTCCAAAGCCTGTATTTCTTTAGGGTTGGTTTTGGAAATTTCTTTTCCTTTGAATGAGTCATATTTCTGTTTCTCTGTATGACTTGTGCTTTTGTTTTTGCTGAAAATTAGACATTTGAAAAATGGCCCCCTTTCCTAGTCTTTGCTGACTGTCTCTGTGAGGGAGATGGTATACCTTCTCATAAGGCCAGCGTGAAGGCTTAAGTTCTCAGGTCTTTCGTCAGCGACCATATTCTCTCGGTCTGTTTGCATGCTTGCCTCCCACCCCAACTTCATTCTCCTGTATATACAGCTGCTTTTAACTGTCTAAATTTCCTTAAAAATCTCATCCCTGCTTCTTCTCAAGGCCTGGAACTCTTGCATTATTCTTTCTGCAATCTCTTATCTCCAGATGTTCATGAGTCACAAGTCCCCCTGCAGTCTTCACATGCCATGGTACCCACCACTGCCATCAATGTCTTCCAACCTGGTATCCAAATGATGCTGGAATTTCTGTCTGAACTCTGGGTTAGATTATACAGAAATCATTTCCATGGTCAGCCCACAGAGAGGTCAGAATATTGCAAACAAATTTTACAGTTTTCCTTTCATCCTGCAAGAGGGAACCAGAAAATGGGCCACTTCTTCCCAACAATGCCATGCCAGAGAGAGGGTAGGGCCAGGTTGAGCTAAAATGCCACAATATTACTGCCATTTTGAGTATGGCTTTTTTTTTCTTTTTTCGATTGGGCATTTACTTGTTTGCTGCAGATCTTCGGTCTCTAGGGCTCCTATAAAGCTATTTTAGTCATTAGTTGTTTATTATATATTTTCTTGGAAGAATGAGAGTCTGGCCATGTGCAATGGCTCACGCCCGCAATACTAGCACTTTGCGAGGCCAAGCCAGGCAGATCATCTGAGGTCAGGAGTTTGAGACCAGCCTGGCCAACATGGTGAAACCCTGTCTCTACTAAAAATACAAAAAAAAAAAAAAAAAAAAAAAAAAAATTGGCCTGGCATAGTGGCACATGCCTGTAATCCCAGCTACTCAGGAGGCTGAGGCAGGAGAATTGCTTGAACCTGGGAGGTGGAGGTTCAGTGAGCTGAGATCGTGCCATTGCACTTCAGCCTGGGTGACAGAGTAAGACTCTGTCTCAAAAAGTAAGTAAGTAAGTAAGTAAGTAAGTAAGTAAATAAATAAATAAATGCCTGGGACTTCCTATCCGATCATCTTGCCGATGTCCTCAAGAAATATATTCTTAAGCACACATGAAATCTTTACAAAAACAGATTATATGGCAGTTCAAAACTCAAGCCTCAATAAATGTCAAAAAATCAGTGTTACAGTATACAGAAACTTTTCTTGCTTTAATGCATTTAAGGTTAGACTTGATAATATAAGGACTGTCTTACAAAATTCAAATCACACAACAAAGCAACTATTAGGTAAAAAAAATTAGGCTAAATTAAATTACCTTTTAAAAATTAAAATGGCATGAAGGCATTGCAGATTGAAAAGCAAAAGAAGGAAAATTCTAAAATACTTTTAATAATAGCAACAACAAAAAACTCTACATATAAAAGCTTGTAGGTTGCAGCTAAAATAGGGTTTAGAGGAAAATTAATGGTCTTAAATGCCAACATTGGAAAATTAATGAGCCAAACAATACTATTCTATCTTGAACACATAAAACAATGCTGGCCACATAATAGACACACAAATATTTGTTGAATGAATTATTGAATAAATCTAACTTAATAAATTGGATAAAGGAAAACATGGAGTTGGCCCCAAAGAAAGTAGAAGGAAAAAGAAAGTAACTGAAAATAAAAAAGATATTATTGACATATAAAATATATAATGGAGTCAGTAAAGTCAGAAGTTAATTGTTCCAAAAATCTAATTTCATAGATAAACTTATAACACATATAGCAGTCAACTGGGAGGCAGAGATTGCAGTGAGCCAAGATCATACCACTGTGCCCCAGCCTGGGCAACAGAGCAATATGCTGTCTCAAAAAAAAAAAAAAAAAGAAGCAATTAAATCATATATTGAATACTCTGGTAATTATTGTCTTCAGGTAAGCTGAATGAAAACGAGAGTCAGTATTTACCTTTTGAGAATTTGTTTAAAGCTCCAAATTCAAATGCCCTCATGTCCAGACAGACTCCCTTTTACCATTCTCCCATGGACAAGAAGTAACAGGGCATCAATATCATGATAGCCTTGTTTGATTTGCCGCCTGCTTAGGTTTGTCTCCAACTGGACAGACCAGATGGGAATTAGTCCATGAGAACCACACCGCAGATGAGTTTGGGAGTTTGCTCAATGTAGTGTTTTGATATGGGGATTGAGAAATTCAGAGTCCCAGATCCATTTCATTGGCCTTTTGCATTGGCCTCTGTGTGACCTGTGATTAAGCACTGGCATCAGCCCACTCTAGTAGGCTATTTAACTGCATCCCGCACTGTGACTCACTTCAGTGGTGGGCTGGTGGCTGGAGAAGTAGCAGCATCTATACTCAAGACACACCGGTGACGCTTCCTCACAGTCCTCACAGCTCACCATCAGGACTTCTGACTACTCAGCCATTGTTCCAAACCAAGCTTTACCCATCTTGATTTGGTGTCTTGAGCAATCAACTGTCAATCTTATTTTAACATTATGCTACTTTCCTGGATATACTTCCTAAATCTTTTGGCTAGAAAATCTATTATCAGGGCAGATGAGGCATTTATTCATTAATTCAACAAGTATTTATTGAACATCTCTCTTCCAGGTGTGCTATAAATACTGAATAAATACACAATCTTCCCTGTTTGAAAGAAATATCTTTAATGGAATTACTCCCTGCATATGGCTTACAGGATCAATATGGGTCATGTTTTTGCAATGGGCCTCTAGATGACACCAGGATTTATAGTTGTGATCACTTTTTGCACACTAGTCACACTACTACAAGTTGACTATCCCTTATTTGATATCCTTGGGACCAGAAGTATTAAAAATTACAGATTTTTTTGAATTTTGAAATATTTACATATACATAATGGGATATCTTGGGGATGGGGTCCAGGTCTAAACACAAAATTTGTATTTCACATACAACTGATACACATAGCCTGAAGGTAATTTTATTTTCTTTTGGGGATGCTGAACAAAGTGTGTATATGGTGCCTGCATTTTGACTGTGACCTGCCACATCAAGTCAGATGTGGAATTTTCCATTCATGGCATCACATTGGTGCTCAAAAAGTTTCTGATTTTGGAGCATTTTGGATTTCAGATTTTTGGATTACGGATGCTCAATCTGTATTGCTGATCACATTTCCTTTTCGAGGACTCCAGGATTTCCAGGAGAAACAGCTTGGAATGAAATATGTGTATGTGTGTATATATTTTACACACACACACACATATACACACACACACAGACACACACACACACACACACGTGCTGAATGTGGTAGGATACACAAAAGAAACCACAGCAGGCCTTATCACACTATGTAGCCCAGGACGGACAACTGGGAAATGAGGAAGACCGAGAGCTCAGTGGGCATTGGGCAGGATGAGGCAGCTTGCCTGAGCAGAAGCACCAGCACAGACCTTACATCAGAGACAGAGCTTTACTAGAGTTTGGCATTGACCAGAAAATGGATTTCACATGCATAGAGAGTGGAAAGACTGCATTGGTCTTTTTTACTACCCTCATGCTGGAAGTTTTACTAGCCAACTTAAATGTAAATGCCATGATTGGCTCTGGTCCAAATTTTTGTAAAACTTTTTTTTACAAAAATAGTTTTGTCAGAACTATTTTACACTCTTAAAAAGTTTTGAGGTTGGGTGCCGTGGCTCACACCTGTAATTCTAATACTTTGGGAGGCCAAGATGGGTGGATTGCCTGAGCTCAGAAGTTTGAGACCAGCCTGGGCAACACGGTAAACCCCATCTCTACCAAAAATATAAAACATTAGCTAGGTGTGGCGGTGTGCACCTGTAATCCCAGCTACTAGGGAGGCTGAAGCAGGAGAATTGCTAGAACCTGGGAGGCAGAGGTTGCAGTGAGCCGAGATTACGCCATTGCACTCCAGCCTGGGCGACAGAGCGAGACTCTGTCTCTTAAAAAAAAAAAAAGTTTTGAGAGCCCACAAAAACCTTTGTTTGTGTGAATCATACTTATGAATATTTACCGTATTAGAAATGAAAACACAACATTAAAAAAATCAATTTTAAAATAAGTCCATTGCATGTAAAACATAAAATGTAATGAAAAAGAATGTACTTTTCAAAATAATCTAGTGAGAAGAGTGGCATTGTTTTATATTTTTAATGTCTGGCTTAATAGCAAGCAGTTAGATGCTCACACCTGCTCCTGCATTCAGTCTTTGCCCATGTTCCACATCATGGAGTGTCTGGAAACTCCACTCTACGCTGGTGAGAGAATGACAGTGAAAACGGCAAATCATGTCTTTGTGTTATTAGGAAAATAGCTTTGCCTTTGTGGACCTCTTGAAAAGGCCTTAGACCCTCCCAGGGGAATCTAGACCACACTTTGAGAACACTGTTCTAGAATCTCATGGCTGACAAGGTGCTTTCAACGTATGTCAACCATGTCAGTCTTTCCCACACACGTTTCATTGAAGACAGAGGAAGGTAAAGGTATAACCCTGGGGCCTGGATGAAGCAGCTTACTCTAAGTGTGGAATTCCTTTTCTTTTCTTTTTTTGGACAGAGTTTCACTCTTGTGGTGCAATCTCAGCTCACAGCAACCTCTGCCTCCCAGGTTCAAGCGATTCTCCTAGTAGAATTCTCCTGAGTTCAAGCTCAGCCTCCCTAGTAGCTGAGCTTACAGGTGCCCGCCACCACATGTGGCTAATTTTTTGTATTTTTAGTAGAGACAGGGTTTCATCATTTTGGCCAGGCAGGTCGTTAGCTCCTGACCTCAGATGATCCACCAGCCTCAGCCTCCCAAAGTGCTGGGATTACAGATGTGAGCCACGATGCCCAGCCAGAATTTATTTAAAGGTTGTTATTTTATATTAAACATTCATCTGAATTTTGCATGCAGTTTCAAAATGTATCTGTGTTTGTTTTAATATGACCATTTCTCCTTTAATCATTGAAACACTCACCTCCAAGAGGATTGCTCATGTTGATCCTGTGGTTTCTTATACATCCTGAATCCAGCATGAGAAGCATAGACATTAGGGACTTCATAATGACGCCAAGTAGTGGAAACTAGCCCCATTGTTATGGATTAGGAAGTTAGAGGCTAGAGAGGTTAAATACCTTTGTGGAAATAAAGATCAGCCAAATGAGAACAAGCAAAGGCTATTCAGAGCTTGCTATTGCAAGGGAGTCAGCTACTGTCACTAGTGTTTTGACAAAGACTTAAAGGCAGGCAGAGGAGTAGGAAGGCTTCAGCTATGCCCTGATTGGTGGTTGCTGGCATGGGGAAGCTGTAGGCAGCCAAGCAGAAGTGGGCATTCTATGTTAGGGTTAGGGGAGCATATTTGGCTTTCTCTGGTTGGTTCTAGGGTGCAAGCAGGAACCGGAATTAGGGAAGCTGTTATTCATCAATTCTTAGTCATATTGCGCCAGTTGTTACAGAGGTGTTTAGCTTCCTGGATTGTCCCTAGACATAGCATTCTGACCTCCTACAAGTCTGACTTGCAGTAGGCTGGCTTTCTGGGCTGATTGTAGATAAAGGGGTTAGTTTTCTGGGCAGGTTGCTGCAGGCTGAGGATCGGTGTTCTGTTTTTATATATGCTCTGGCCATTGTCCATTTATATATTCAGTTTCTTAACTTGCTAAAATTTATGAAGCTGGCAAGTGGCAGATGCAGGACTTGAATCAAGGTCCTCTATTTCTAAATCTTATGTCCTTTCCCGTATCACAGGCAGGCTGCCTTGAACCCAGGTAAAACCACCATCAACGCTGTCTTTCCCCCAGACCTTGCCTTCATCACTTTTTTTCTTTTCAGTGAGTTTGTGTTGCACTCTAAATGTACTTGTCCACCCTATTTAAAACATGGCATATTTTTGGTGATGCTAACTATATTCTTAAGATAGTTATTCTTAGAAGATTAAAACCTTCAGTTTTTACCCCAAGGTTTCCCTTCCTTCTCATCATTTACAGTATGCAGGGTAGGTGGGAAGGAAGGGGAGTACATTTGCCCCAGGCTCTGGTTCACAGATGACAAAGATGTGGTTTAGTTTGGGTAGCATGACCTGGTCAAAGAGTTCCTAAGAAACTGTTTGCAGGACTGACACCAAGATATGTTTGTAACAGACTGGTCATCCTGGCAGAAACTGGGCTGCACTGAGGGGTGGTTTGTGAGCAGGACACTGGTATGCCCTCTTTTTTACTATTAGGTGCAGCAGCTAAAGTGGGGGAATTCATATTAAGCAATTAGTTGCCCATGACTGGATATGTTAAGAAAGACAAGCTTTGGAAGACAATAATATAATATTGTGGAATTATCCAGGCTGACAAACTGCCAAGGGTTGGAGCCCTGAATACAATAGGAAAACCCAGGGAAAAAGCTCTGAAGAGACATCCAGGGATCCATTCCTTTTATAATAGGGAGTGCCATAATCAAGTATTAGGAATTACACTGTTCACATTGAACAGGTAATAGAGCTTCAAGAGATGATGTGGAAGAATATTGTCTAGGAAAAAAAGTTCTATTCTAGGCTTTCAGTGCATTTTCCTAGATTAAAACAAGGAAGGTAATGCAATGATTTATCCTTATGAAGGAGACTGAAGACGAGGTCTCAAGAATGCATTAACCTGCCTCATTATTAATGAAGGGTGAGTGTGAATGTGATAGTTCTCTCTGGGGTCCCATGAGAGCTCCTGGGGTTGTATTTGCCCCACCATCACCAATAGAAAAGAGCAATTTAAACAATTTCCTGGGAGCTGCTCCTTACATATGTTTGCTTTTCAATCTTTTGGGGAGTAATTGAAATGGAATGTTTTTTCTTAGTTATACCCAGAGGTTTTTTTTTCCCACAGAGCCAGAAATGAGGGCCAAGGAGCCTTCTGTTAATTGTTGGAGTCTCCAGAGAGATTTCCCCCTTTGTTTGACTTTTATTTCCCTGGATTCTTTGCACTGCCTCCCTCCTTCCTCTTCTATCCCAGTCCTGGGAAAAGGGTTGCTGTAAGATTGTGATCTTGAAGCTAGAGCCCTGCAATAGTGAATATTGATTGTCCCAAAGGAACCAAAATATGTGAAAGTAAAATTTGAAATTTGATTTAAAGACAAAGTAGGGGAGAAAAGGCCCAGTGGTGGGGTCAGCCTGGGAATTTTGTTGCGGCCAGTGCTATCGCTTGTTCCCAGGGCTGTAGCTTGTTCTGTACCACAGAGCAGGGCCTTTTACCTGCAGCTTCCTCTTAGGTGACTGACAGCGATTTATCACTCTGACTCACCTCAAGCGACAATGACAAGAAAGTAATGGCAGGGTATTTTGTAACATAAATGTGCGTATCCACCCTGAACAATATTAAGAATCATGGAGTACTTGCTTGAGTTCCTGTGCGAAGTGGTTCTAATTAGAAGAACTAGGTTTGATTATGGCCAAAAACAGGTGAAATGATGAGAAATGAAGGGTAGGACCGATCTCAGGGGTATCTTCCAGTAGGTAAAGTGACAAAAATCACTCCAGCATTGCAAAGGATCCCACATGCTGAACTGTTTTCGGGAATGAGGCAAGAGGTTTAAAGGGCCACCTGCCTTATCTGTGTTTTCTGCTGGGAAATGGAAATGCTGTTAAGAGCATTTGTAAAATCTGTTTCATAACCAAAGCAAAACATCTCCCCAAATAAAATGAAATTGTCACAGCCACAGCAGGTTTTTCTAGGATTTCCCCTTCATTTATGCTTGAATGCTCCATGGAATCCGAAGGCTCTGGGTGGGGTCCATTCTTCTTCTCCCCTCAGGAATGCTGCAAGGCAGCCTCCCTATTGTGAGAACTGCCGCCAAACTCCTTGAATCTTAAGGGGAGGAGGCTCAAAGAGCACATCAGAAAAGAGAGCTTAGGAGAGAAGGCAGATGAGTCCTCACCAGGGACAAAGATCACATTCTTGCCTACAGCATTCCGTTCTGAAGTTCTCCACAGGTTCCCCATTGCTTATCAATGGCAAAACTCATCGTGTTGGGTTCACAGCTTCATTCCCAGTGATCCAATTTACATTTCCCCAGGATTTATCTGTCATCATGACCAACCTCCCTCCTGACCAACCCCAGTATGATCCAAGGGCAGGAGTCTGCCAAAGTAACGCACTCGAGTATTTGTCCGACTGCCCAGCAAACATCCACTGCCATTGTATTGATCATAATGTGGAAATAAGCAAAGACCATCCACATTAGAAGGAAAGGCTATTTATTCAGAGTATGCTATAGCAAAGGGAGTCATCACTGTCACTCATGTTTTGACAAAGACTCAAAGGCAGGCAGAAGAGTGGGAAGGCTTCTGCTATGCCTGATTGGAGGCCGCTGATGTGGGAAGCTGTAGGTAGCTAACTAGAAGCGGATAGCCTATGTGATGATTAGCAGGGCATATTTGGCTTTCTCTGGTTGGTCCTAAGGTATAAGCAGGGACCAAAATTAGGGAAGCTGTCAGTTATTCATCAGGTCCTGGTAATATTGGGCCAATTGTTACAGAAGTTATTCTTTAGTTACCTGGATTGTAACTGGAGAGAGCACTCTGACTTTCTGTTAGTATAACCTACTGCAGGCTGGCTCCCTGGGGTGACTATTGCAGATAGGCAGGGGCAGGGTGTAGGTAGAGTTCTGCTTTTACATATGGTCTGGCCATTGTCCATTTACATATTGTCTCAGTAATGAAGGGGTGACAGGGAACACAACCTAAATGGTCCTGGGAAAGGTGTCCTATAGAGAGAAGGCAGCAAGAGAAAGAGGTTTCCAGTTTTGCCAGTTACGTCTTCTGGGTCACTATTGGTCATATAACAACTATTTTAGAAAGGAAATGAATGGAATATGCTACATTTATAAATGCTATTGCAGATATTTTAACACATTTCATTAAACTAGTAGGTGAAACCAAACATTATTCAAAAATCTGGTAAAAGGTGGTAAAATTTGCTAGATTGACAAAAAGAATAGGATTTGGCTGAGTTTAATAACTACCTTTTCTGACCTGTAACCTTAATACACTGAATATAATTTTTAAAAATCCAAAGCAAATCTCTGAAGTGAAGCCTGTGAAAAATCTACATAAAAGCACACATTTATCTAAGGGATACACAACTGGCCACTAGTAAACAGCAGATACATATTTGTTCTCTTCCTTAAAAACATTAAGACAATATAGAATAGAACATACTATTGTTTGTAAAAATGAATTTATTAAAATGCTCATTATAAAAGAATATTAAAATGCACAGAAATGAACATTAATTACAAACTTTACATCTTATGCCACAATGTATGAAAAGCATCATGAATAGTTCTACTTCACTTAAGCTGCTCATACATTTTTACCTTCTCAAACATAATTATGAACATAAAATGGTACAAGAAGTGTTTCAACAAGAGTACATTCTGACCCCCTATTGTGAATTAATGTTTTATGAAATTCAAGACACACATGCAATAACAAAGGGAAGACTTTGGTGACAGTTTACAAGATGGCCTTGTTTATTTTTAAAATAAAAATGATAGCTTTCCCTTTCTAATGACATACAGCTAAATTATCTGAGGGATGTTTAATGAAAAATCCCCTGAGTATTTAATGGTCTAATGTTTCAATATGCTAAAATTCACAGGCAATACAAAAGGATATAAAGCTCAGTTTCTCTAGTGGTTAACACTGGACAGGCTGAGGGCCAGATTCTCCCTCTTCACAGGTCCACTGCCACACCCATCAATTTCCCCAGGGCTGCTGCCTCTGAAGCCAGTTACAGATGCAGCCACATTGTCTGCAGACACAGCTCCCTGCTTTTCTTCATCACTGCAAGTCAGCCCTGGACTCACTAACAAACACTGTGGATGGCATGGGGAAACGACCCTGCATCTCCACTACAACTTTGCTCTTTTGGGCATCTTAACAGTGTCAGATATTACATTTGGTGCCTTTAAACATGTAGAGGGTTTTCTTCCCTCCTGTCCACAGCAGCGCATGTAATCTATGAAGAGGATTTTCTCTGCTGGGGCTATGAAAACAAATGCACATTTCTTTTAAGTTCTATCATACATACAGGAGATAAGGTAAAAATATTTCCTTTTCTATGCTGACATACATAGCGAGTAATTGCCAAATTTAAACACAAGGAGATAGCCACACACTTCAGAGAAGAGGTAATAGAGAGGAAGTGACACCCGCTTCTAGAAGCAGTATCTCAGAAGTGAAGAGAGGACCAGTGGCACTCCCATCTTGGCTGCGAATGAGAAAGAGTTTCCTTCAGTGGGAAGAAATTCATTTCTCCATCCCAGTGCAGTCAGACCTCATGTGGCCTGTTTTGAACTCTGACTACATCATTAACATGATCAAGAGAGACAGTGAAATGGTGTCCCTGATCCATTAAGACAATTCAAAAGCCGAGAGTACTGCTTTGATGGATCCTACATAAATACTTAAAAATCATTCATGGCAGGCATTTGAAATCATGACCTAGACTTAAGCTGTTTTTTTGTAAAAAGCCTCTAAAATCTGAGTTTCCCATTGCTGCTAGGATTCTGATAGGTTGGCTCCTCTGGCTTTTAACAGCATCCCAGTGAGGCCCATGCAGCATGACCATGATGCAAATCAGCTCCCTCTCCTGCACCCAGCACTGACCCGTTACCAGTAGGGGTGAGAGGGCCTGGCTCCCTGTCTTTTCCAGAGCGCTCAGGAGGCCCGACACTTACAAGGCAATAAAGTGAAGTAGGCTGCTAGGCTGAACAAAAGTGAGGGGGCAAGATGTGCATGGCAGGACAGGAGTGCAGCAGGAAGTAATCTCCAGATAATGGTAGGGCTTGTGACCAAACCATTTTCCTTTATTACTCTTAACTGCCTGATTGACTCTAGAGGAGGCCAAAATATCAGATCTAATCTAGAGTCTCTTTACTTGATGATGAATAATCTCCGTATACTCCTGTCTCTAGTACAATCAGACAGTTACATCAAATTACTGGGCCCGGAATAACAGGATGGAGGATGCAAGGAAGCCACATTCTTTATGGCAGAGACTTTGGTGTGTTGATCACTTTGGCATATAGAAATAAGCCAAGTCCTACAGACTCCTTGACAAAAGGCACTCCCCACCCAGTGACCACAATGGGGGCACTTGCTGTTTCTGCCCATGCACACAGTCATGCCCCAATGGCTGTGTAGTGAGCCATTCGGAAAGGCAGCTGGTGATGTGTAATACTGCACCTTCTGTATCTAATGAATAAAAGTCAACTGGTAGAAAATTGATGGGCATATCTTTTCCAGACAATTACGTTGATAAAAATGTAATTTTAATCATGTGACATCACTGTTTTCCAAGAAACTACACATCTTTAGAAAAGATAAACTAATTATCCAGATCAACATGAGTTAAAATGCTGTTTGAATCTGTAACTTTCCCTACTTTTGTCATTTTATTCCCTTGAGATCTGCAAAGCAGTCAACATTGATTAGGCACAGGACCTCCTAGGAGGGCTCCTGGAAGATAAAAAGTATCACTGTGGATTAGGACAAATATGCTTCAAAACCTTGCTATCTTTATTCCAACCTACTACAAGTATTTCTTTGAGATGGAAAGACATGTTCAAATGAAGACTGAAACTATTTCCTCTGATTAACTGAGGTTTCCTTTCTGGAGGTATTGATAATACACCTAACTATTGTGAATCCGTGAGTCTAGTTAGCTATTTTTAATCACATGAAAGCTGTTAAATTTATAATGATGGTACTGCGTGGAAAAGATGACCCTGGAACAGTTCTAGCAAAGTGAAGAAATAAAACACGGCTTGAAAATAAAGGATATCATGTGCCTGAGAATAGACAGAAATGAAAGTAATCAAATAGAAAAAAAAGAACCCATTCTACTTTAGAAGGGGTGGTTTTTAAGCACACTAAGGGACTTTTTCTGTCAAATTCCAATTTATCAGAAAAAGGTAACACTTAGGTTCTCCAGGTGATAAGTTTTATGCCCTTCATGATCTAAGTTTTACATTGTTCAGTTTCTGCATCGCTAGCTGGAACTGAAAAATAATACATCTGGAAATGGCAATAGTTAAGACTCGTATTTGCCAAAGTGATTTAACTTAAACATTCTCATTAGTGATTCCTAATATATTTTGACAGAGCTAAATTCCTTAAAGTGCTTCTCAGAACATAAAGCTCTTATTCTAATTTTGGTCGTAAATTGTTATCTACTGCTTCTATCATTCGTTCAGCTATCACCCCCATATTTTTTGTCATATCTTTGAGGTGATTCTCATGAAGAAGCTTTTGGGTTAGGTACTTTTCTCTCTGGATCTTGCTCTTCGTGCGTTTTGATACATCGGGAATTGCATATGAAATGAAAAATTTCACAGAGTAGATGATGTGCTGGGGGAGAGAAGAAGAAAAATATCACTCACAAAGAAATGGAGGAGAACACCGAGTTCCTTTCATTCTTGCTTCTCATTATGGCAGTTTATCTGGACGAGGCAGTGGACATTTTACACACACATCCAACCACTAATGCCGTCATGTCTAATCAATAGTGTAGCTCTGTCTAGCAGTTATTGTTACTTTCTATATATAAATAATACTTTGTGATATGTAGAAAAGTATATACACACACATATAATGGTTATAAAGGATAAAGAAAAAATGAATACCCCAGAAAACCACCATTAAACTTAAAAACTAGGATGTTGACAATGCTGTTGTATTTTGTGTCTCTTTTTCTAATGGCCCTGCACTTCTGCTAAAGTCAATGCTATCATATCTGAACAAGTGTATGTGTATCATTCTCACTTATTTTTTAAAAAGTTTGACAAAATATATATATAGACCCCCAAAATATAGTCTTGCTTGACTTCACCTTGATGATCTGCATGCAGTCTTTTGGAAATTATTTTCTTTTGTTTTGGATCAGGTTCTCACTCTGTCACCCAGGCTGGAGTGCAGTGGTGTGATCATAGCTCACTGAAGCCTCCTACTCCTGGGCTCAAGTGATGCATGTGCATGCCACCATGCCTGGCTACTTTTAAAATTTCTTTGTGGAGATAGGGTCTCGCTATGTTGCCCAGGCTGGTCAGAAACTCCTGTCCTCAAGCAATCCTCCCAACTTGGCCTTCCAAAGCACTAGGATTATAGGCTTGGGCCACCACGCCCGGCTGCTTTTTGTTCAAAACTATTGCCTAAAATTCATCAATGTTGGCCGGGCGCGGTGGCTCACACCTGTAATCCCAGCACTTTGGGAGGCCGAGGCGGGGGGATCACCTGAGGTCGGGAGTTCAAGACCAGCCTGACCAACCATGGGAGAAACCCCTCTCTACTAAAAATACAAAAATTAGCCAGGCATGGTGGCGCATGCCTGTAATCCCAGCTACTCGAAAGGCTGAGGCAGGAGAATCTCTTTGAACCTGGGAGGCGGAGGTTGCAGTGAGCTGAGATACGCCATTGCACTCCAGCCTGGGGCGAAAGAGTGAAACTCCGTCTTAAAAAAAAAAAAAAAAAAAAAAAAAAAAAGGCCGGGCCGCGGGGCTCAAGCCTGTAATCCCAGCACTTTGGGAGGCCCGAGATGGGTGGATCCATGACGTCAGGAAATCGAGACCATCACTGGCTAAGACACAGTGAAACCCGTCTCTACTAAAAAATACAAAAACTAGCCGGGTGAGGTGGCGGGCGCTGTAGTCCCAGCTACATCGGGAGGCTGAGGCAGGAGAATGCGTAAACCCGGGAGCCGGAGCTTGCAGCGAGCTGAGATCCGGCCCACTGCACTCCGAGCCCAGGTGACAGAGCGAGACTCCGTCTCAAAAAAACAAAAAAGATTAATCAATGTTATTCTATAAAACTAGTCCATTAATTTTCACTGCTGTATAATATTCTTCTGTGTGAATACACTGTAATTTATTTGTTCCCCTAT
Source organism: Rhinopithecus bieti (assembly GCF_001698545.2). Lineage (NCBI taxonomy): Eukaryota > Metazoa > Chordata > Mammalia > Primates > Cercopithecidae > Rhinopithecus > Rhinopithecus bieti. The sequence goes on from NW_016807308.1 coordinate 683,140, forward strand.
GAACAGGCATTGAGATTGTTTCCAGTTTTCGTTTTAGGAACAAGGCTGCTGTGAACATTATTGTGCTGGAATCCTAGAGCATTATCTGCAAATTTCTCAGGAGTGTGGACCTAGGAGTGGGACTGCTGAGACTCTGTCATGTGAATGTTCCATTTTATAAGAGGATATCAAAACATTTTCCAAAGCAGGTATACCAACTTACACTCCCACAGCAGTGATAGTTTCAGTTGCTCTACATCCTTGCCAGCACTTGGTATCATCAAACTTTTTTTTTTTTTTGAGACAGAGTCTCACTGTCATCCAGGCTTGAATGCAGTGGTGCGATCTTGGCCCACTGCAACCTCCATCTCCGGGGTTCAAGCGATTCTCCTGCCTCAGCCACCTGAGTAACTGGGATTACAGGTACCTGCCACCACACCTAGCTAATTAGCTAATTTTGGGTTTTGCCATGTTGTCCAGGCTGGATTAGACTTTTTTTTTTTTTTTTTTTTAAACCAATTTAGTGACTATGAAATGGACTTTCCCTTTGGTCTTACTCTGCATTTCCCTGATTACCAATGAGGCTAAATACCTTTTCATTTTTAAATTTATCAATAAAAAATCTCTGACCTAGCAAGGGGAGAGAGATAATATAAGCATAATTAAAAACAAATTATTCATGGTGTTAAAAAGTGATGAGTACTATGAAGAGATTCTTCTGTAGATTAGTCTGGATATGCCTAAGTGAGCAAACACTTTGAGGTGAGGGAACAAGCCCTGCAGATATCAGAAGGAAAGACATTCTAGGCAAAGGGAATAGCTAATGCAGAGCTGGTTTGGAGGAAACCTCCAGAGTGCATTCAAGAAAAGGCAAGGATGGTGCGGAGTAGGTGAGGAGGAGAGAAATGATGTCTGAGGGGCACTGGGGCATGGCTGGATCCATGAGGCCTTGTGTGCCACTGTGAGGACTCTGGCTCTGACTCTGAGTAAGAGAGGAAGACAAGAGCAAGCCCAGCTAGGAGACTCTGGCCCTAATCCAGGCAAAAAAATGATAGTGGCTCTGACCTGGTGGTAGCAGCATAGTTGGTCTGAAGTGCTCACTGATATCTTTTCAAAGGAAAAGTCAACCAGATTGGATATAGCATAAGGGTTCCAAGGACTCTGGCCTGAGCAGTGTTGAGATGGAGTTGCCATAATCAAGAGGGAAATACTGTGGATGGGAGAGATTTTAGGCTGGGTTGGGAGGAGAACATTTGGAGTGAATGGAGGAAAATATAGGCATGTGGGGCAGTAGATGTGAGACATCTGTTAGGCATTCAAGCAGAAAGGTCAGGTAGGCCATTGGATTCATGGGTGGAGTTCAGGACAGGGGTGCCCTGGAAACAACCATTTTAAGGTCCTTTTAGCATACAGATGGTATTTAGAGCCAACAGACTCCAGGAGATCATCAAGAGACCAAGGAGAGAGAAAAGAAGACAACAAAGGGATGAGTCCCGGGACCACTAGAGTATAAAGTACTGGCATAGAACCTGAGGTGGAATGGCCAGGGACGCAGGAGGAAAGTGTATTTTCTTAGGAGCCCAGTGAGGAGGAGTTTCCAGGGGTAAGTGATGAGGAAAATCTGAAGTCAGATTTTCAGCGAAATTTTGACTCAGATTTTTGCTTTCAAAAGTTGCTAAGTCAGGTGAGGGGAGGGTGGAGAAGTGGTGGCTGCTGGTAACTGGCAAGAGCAGCTTCAGTGAAGTGGAGGGGGTGATAGCATGACAGAAAGACAGAGGAATCGAGGACAGCATGAGTACTGGCAACTCATTCAACGGCGCTGGCCACAAAGAGGAGAAGAGAAGTGAAGCAGGACTGGCGAGATAAGGATGGAGAGAATTTTGAGATGTGAGAGATATTAGTGTGTTTACTGATAACAGAAATTATATAGCAAAGGGACAAAGGTTGATGCTGTAGGAAGGAGTTCTTTCATCTGTTTCTGAGGTAGGGAATACTTATAGATATGTGGAATTTCTCTGTTATGTTACCCTTGCATTTCCAGGTTAAAGCCTGGTGGTGTGATGTTATCTTTTTAAAATATATTGCTAGATTCAGATTTGTACATTTTTAAAAATTTTTGTGTAAAGGTATACAACATGATGTTGTAAGACACATGTATGTAGTGAGTCCTCAACATCATCGACAGGTTCTTGGAAACTGCAACTCCAGGTCCTCCAACAACGTCATTTCCTTCAATGTTGTTTCATTACAGCATTGATGAGAAAAAACACTGGTTTAGTTAGATGTTGTTATCTTAAAGTCATGGTTTCCAAGAGCCTAATGAGGATGTTAAGTGAGGACTTACTCTATAGTGGAACAAATTAACATGTCCATCATCTCACTTTACACATCTTAGAACTTTGCATCTATGTAATGAACAGGGTTGGCTTTATTTTCCTTTCTCTCTTCTTGTCTGATTTTAGGATTTAGGCTACTCTTAGCCTCACCAAATGAGTTGGAGAGTATTTCCTCTTTCTGATCTCTGAAGGCATTTGTATAGGATTGAAATGATCCGTTTTAAAAAGCTTGGTATCACTCTCCAATAAAAACCACATGGTCTGGTGTTTTCATTGCAGAAAGATTTCAAACTTCTGCTGTAATTGAAGGTTTATAGCTACCTTCTTTAGCATTCTGGAGATAGACTACTCTCTTGGCTTCCGTTGTTACTGTTAAAAAGTCTACTCCCATTCTCGCTTTAGTTTTCTCTGTTAGTCATCAGTTTTTTTCCTCTGGTTACTTCCAAGGTTGTATTTTTGGTGTGCTCATTTTCCTTGCAATATGTGTAAGTGGATTTCTTTATTCTGCTTGATACATGTCATGCTTTCTGATCTGTGAACTCTTTCATCTCTTTTATCCATTTTCTGCTTCATTTTTTTAAGTTAGTATTTCTCATTCTTCCATATCACTTAACTTTTTTTTTCATATGTTCTATTTTCTTATCTCCCTGCGATGTATCAGGAGTAATTTTTTCAGACCTATCTTCCAATTCACAAATTCTCTCTTCAGATTTGCCTAAACTTCTGTTTCATCCATGTTATTTTTTTCATTTCACCAATGATTTAATTTCTAGAAGTTCCATTTAGTTTTTTCAAAATTGCCTTATAATTTTTTTTTAGTTTCTTGCTCTTTTAAAATTCTACCCAAAATTATTTAAATATTTTCACATACAGTTAATTTACATTCCTTATCTGACAGTTCAAACAAACCCTTGAGGTTATTGAGGGTCCAAATCAGTTGTTTCCTGCTGAATCTCATACTTTTTTTTTTTTTTTAAATCACCTCTTGTTATTGACCATCTTTGATTGTGTGCTCATATTTGATTAGCTTGATCTGAGAAAAACCTGGGGTCTAAACTGAGGACACTTTTCTCCAGAGAAGAAACACACTTCTTTCTACTGAGACAAATGCAGCCCTGTTTTGGGTCTCTGGCTTATCTAGGAATCTCAAGCTCAGTTTTTCCACTTCCCTTCTGAACCAAGGCATGATCTCCTTGAGCTCCGAGATAGAGGCACTGATGTGTACCAGCTTGCTCTCTGAGCCCTCCAGCACTACAGGGAGTTTCTCTGTTATGTCACCCTTGCATAACATAACCCTGCTCACTGCCCTATTACAGCCCATCACTTAGGCTGGGTGCAGTGGCTCATGCCTGTAATCCCAGCACTTTGGGAGGCTGAGGAGGGCGGACTACTTGAGGTCAGGAGTTCGAGACCAGCCTGGCCAATATGGTGAAACCCCATCTGTACTAAAAATATACAATTAGCCAGGTATGGTAGCATGCACCTGTAGTCCCAGGTACTTGGGAGGCTGAGGCAGGAGAATCGGCTAAACCCGGGTGGCGGAAGTTGCAGTGAGCTAAGATCATGGCACCACACTCCTGCCTGTGCGACAGAGTGAGACTCTGTCTCTAAAAAAAAAAAAAGCCCATCACCTAATTTTCCCTCTCTCTGTAGATTCTCTTCCCTTCCAGTGAGCTCAGAAATGCAAAGGAATTATCAAGCTGGCTCTAGAAGTTTTGCAGTGGGGATGGTCTGCATACTGCGTATGTAAAGACAATTAAATGGTCTACCACAATATCAAAAGCAGAAGGCCAATCACTTCATCAACTACATGTTTGAATAGAAACTTGTGACTCTTGCTGATATATCACATACTGTACTTGAGAAAGCCACTTACGATGGTGAACTAACCATGAGTTACTTGTCTTCCCTGTTTAATGTTTGGTAGCTACTTGAAAAAAAAAAAAAAACTAGTATAAGTACCAAAAGCCAGGGAGTCTACCCCACTTCTTCTCTGCTGAGTGGTTTTATTCAGAGCAAATGAAATCCACCTGCCTCAGCCCCTCTTGCTGCTAAGAAAACCACATGCTATAGTTCTGGTCAACGAGATGTAGGTGGAAGTCCACAGTAGGGGCTTCTGGCAAAGCATTCTTTCCTGACAAAAAGGACTGGATATGGTTAGCATCGCCCTTCTTCCTGCTTTGCATGTAATTTGTTATCTGGAATTTCAGCAGCCATAAGTGGACACATATATGACAGCAAATCCAAGAACTGGATATACTGCTTCCATCAGTGAACTGGTATTGACTGATTCAGGAGCAACCACATACTTTCGTGAACTCTGTTATGTGGGTTGGAGGGAGGGGAATCAACCTTATTTAAGCCACCATAGACTGCGTTTTCTGCTTCTTGCAGCTTAATACAATCCTATCGACCATACCAATTAAGTAACCTCTGATACTTTATAATTTGGCAGTAGTTAATTCACTCTGCATAGGAAGCAGAGTTGGCTACATCAATTACAAATTTATAGTTGCCTTAGTCATTTTTCAGAGCTGGTCAATTTCAAACTCTCCCAGCAGTAAAAGTTTCTCACAGGCAGAGATCACATCATCTTACTCATCTTGAATAAGCCCTTTCACAGCCCAACATGCTGCCCAGTGCCCTAAATTTTAAAAAGTTAGTAAAGAATGAAATTGAATCCCTTTTGCATATAACATGCTTTTAAAGTTTAAAAGCAGATAATGCTCTCATTAATGAAGTTGTTTGAATATTTTCAGGTCAAAACTGATTAACTTGTTTCCTAAAATATTAGCAAGTGATAAGAAGGTATCATACATGTTAAGTGTGGAGTTGGCAACATTTAATGGAAGGTCTGCAAATACACATCCTTATAAACTGTTTGAAAGCATACTTTTCCTACCTCCATGACAATGATAAAAGCCAGCTTGGCTGCGATCACGTGCCAATAGTAGATGTTGTGTTTATACTCCTGGGGGTGTCCAGGTGGGTATCGGAAATCACGATACCTGAAAATGAAATGGAGACATATTGGGAGACAAATCTTTTTGACTGAATACTGTAAACAAAGGCCCCATTTAAAAAGAAGTCATGGCCGGGTGCAGTGGCTCATGCCTGTAATCCTAGCACTTTGGGAGGCCGAGGCATGTGGATCACTTGAGGCCAGAAGTGCGAGACCAGCCTGGCCAATATGGCGAAACCCCATCTCTACTAAAAATACAAAAATTAGCCAGGCGTGGTGGCACGCGCTTGTAATCCCAGCTATTCAGGTGGCTGAGGCATGAGAATTGCTTGAACATGGGAGGTGGAGGTTGCAGGGAGCTGATACGGCGTCACTGCACTCCTGTCTGGGCAACAGAGCAGGACTCTGTCTCAAAA
>NW_016807308.1:689076-702068 GCF_001698545.2 Rhinopithecus bieti
AAAAAAAAAAAAAAAAAAAAAAGAGGTCATATTTGATTCAATGCTCTTTTAAACTGGACATCACATATATTTTCTCTTAAAGCTCAATTTGGTAACAAAGCCCCAAAATAACTACAGTTATACCTCATTTAATATTTAATCACAGAATGATGGTAATAACAGGGTCCATCTTTGTAGAAAATAACCCATCTTTATAAAAGAACTAAAGTTTTAAATTTTTTCTCCCAACATTTATCCCTGTTCTCTCAAAACAATTCCTGTTTAAGGGATCATGTTTATAAATTTATTTATATAATGGTATCATCAGGGTTCATTTAGCTACGGGACTCTCTCTCCTCATACAGAGTACTATCTGCTTGCTATAATTTTTTACCTAATTCTTGTCAGATATCAACTGTTAACTGCTGTTGGTGTATCTTCCTCAGGTAGTACATATCTAATTTTATGCCTGTAAGCTATTAAACCTGGAAGAGTTTAATTTCTGATTAGAATTGTGGAAAGTAAGCATAAGGAGATACAATACAGAATTGTAAAGAGGCTCCACTAGGTGTAACACTAACATTTATTTTGGGCTTATTTCTGGTTTCCTGGTTGCATTATTGAGAATTTGAGTTAGTGAAGCCTTTGAGGAGTTGGACTAAATAAACTTTAAAGCCTCTTGTTTTAGGTGAAACTCTATGATCCAGGAAAAAAGGTCAATGACCTACGGTTCACAAACTATCAATTGGTAATTTACCTGGTACATACTGTTCACTGTTGAACTCACCAGCCATTAAAATCGATGGAGAGAGTTTTGGAATATTTTTAGATAATACTGTTCAGCTAAGTATTTACATCTCTTCTCTCTGTATGTCCCTGTTACGTGAGGTGCTAGTTTGCCATCATTCAATATCTTCAGATTGTGCTTGAATAACACAATAGTATTAACAACTGAATTATCTTTGTTCTGGGACCTCTTGAAGTTTCTCTATTTCTATGACTTTTCTTTGGAATCAATCTCCCTGTAATCCTTTGAAACTCTCATCTTTAAATCTTATGGTTTGGTCTGAAACTTCTACCCCTGGTCTTCATTAACTTTTTAATAAATATACATACATATACATTTTCTGAGTTTCACTCAAGAGAAAGCCATGGGGAAAAAATGTCTCTAGCAGCTTGATTTAAATGACACCAAAGCACCTAGTTGATCCTGAAGTTATAAAGAAATAAAAATTAAATAATTAAAAAAATGACACCAAACAGAATTAAGTCACAAGAAAACCCCTTTTAAAGATGAAGTGCATTTTTAAACAAGTAAAGCAGAACTTGCCTGCATGTGGTATGGTTACCCAGCTCAGAGTATGGGTTTCCCTTGCTTTTGTTTTTGAAGTCTGCAACTTTGAAGATGGAAAGAGTGTTGTTGATGTACCCTTCCATGGTGTAGGAAGTGTGGTCCCCATAGGGAGGGACGGAGAAGGACCAGTAGTAAACCAGGCGGGGGATCATGTCCGATGTGAAAGCAATGATCATGGCCTATTTTGAGAGAAAACAACAAAGCGAAAGTGAAGTTATGGTTTTTTGTTTGTTTTGGTTTTGAGACGGAGTCTCGCTCTTGTTGCGTAGGCTGGGGTGCAACAGCACGATCTTGGCTCACTGCAACCTCCACCTCCTGGGTTCAAGCAATTCTCCTGCCTCAGCCTTCTGAGTAGCGGGGATTACAGGCACGTGCCAATAAGCCCGGCTAATTTTTATGCTTTTGGTAGAGACAGAGTTTTGTCATGTTGGCCAGGCCGGTCTTGAACTCCTGGCCTCAGGTGATCTGCTCGCCTCAGCCTCCCAAAGTGCTGGGATTACAGGCATGAGCCACCCCGCCTGGCCGAAGTTACAGTTATCATAGGTCAGGTTAACAAATATGGCAGATTTACTATTTTCATCATGTTGATTTTTTTTTTTTAAAGATTCAGAAATCTTAATTCTTTCTTAACTGCGAAATATATGCAGATAGTGAGATAGGATCTTGCTCTGTTGCCCAGGCTGGAGTGCACTGGCATGATCACAGCTCACTGTAACCTCAAACTCCTTGGCTCAAGTGATCCTCCTGAGTAGTTAGAATTACAGGTGCACTCCACTCTGCCTGGCTAATCTTTAAACATTTTTTGTAGAGATGAGGTCTTACTATGTTGTCTAGCCTAGTCTGGAACTCCTGGCCTCAAGCAATTCTCTCAGCCTCTCTGAGTGCTGGCATTATAGGCATGAGCCACTGACCTCAGCCTAGAAAACTTGCACATGTAATCAGAGTCAATGTTATGAAAATAATTCAGCTTTATATAATTGATTTTAGCACTTGCTTTTCATAAACACAATGTAAACTGCATGTTTTCCTTGATCTAAATTTAAATAATGACCTCTAAGTTTACTTTTTTCCTGTATAGTATTTTGACTTGTTTAGACAAGTCCAACCATGACCTGATTTGTTTTAAACCCTCAGTACATGGTTATGTTCATCGCTTCATTAGAGTGCGAGCATTTATTAATTTTAGCAAAATTTGGGTAGCAGATAGAATTATACATAGTCAAATAATAATGTCTGTTTAGTTTGATCTAGTATCTAAGTCTCTAAACTTCAAAAAGATTAAGTGGATGAAGTTATGAAAATTATAAATTAAACAACAACATACAGAAAATTTAGTATGTTCCTAGATAAAAGGAGTAAATATGGGCCAATCATAAACCTGTGTGTCAGAGAGACATCTATTAGGAGGTAAAGCTATTATGAATTACATGAATTTTCTCTAAAATTCTTTAATTTGGGCTTTAAACTCTCAAGTGTGTAAAACTGGTTTGAATGAAGGAGAAAGGATTTTATTTTAAACCAAATTCTATGTGAATAAAATAGCTAAATGATTGTCATTGATGAGGCAGAAAAGCAGACATGTTTTTGGCTTAACATGATTTTCAATAGTATTCATTTGAACATATGGTTTAGACACAGTGAGACCACAAACCAAATCTCAGGCAAAGCAAGAAAAAACAATTAAGGAGCTTTTCTATTGTAAAATTTCTCTCGCTAGAACCAGCTCTGTCATTTCCTCTGATGTGAAAAATATATATATATATATGAGTGTGTTTCTGCCTGTCAGTACTGGGGAGCCACAAGAATATTTCACCTTTTTTCCCTCAGATTTCAATAGATTAAATTTTGCTATTATCATTTAACTCAACTATATCTTTTTATAGAATCACTGGCAGATGTGCATCAGGAAGCTACAAAAAAATTCCAACAAGATAATTTTATTGTCTTCTGACGAGATACTTTTCTTCCTGAATTGAGCTGCTCTGAGAGACATGCTGCAAGAGTACAAATAAATGCAGTGTGCTTCATTTCCCATGCTGTTCTGCACACAGTTTTCCATTTATATAAAAATAAATTAAAATTGGTCTTCAATAACAGATGCTCTGGCATGATACAACAATGTCAATTCAGCTTATTTATTGAACCAGCAGCTTTAAAATGAATGATTTTATACCAAATTCCTGCTTGATGCCCATTCTCATCCTGGTAGTTATTCTCTTTTGGTAGACAGTAGGTTGTGAGATACATACTGGGTGTTTGAGGGAATAAGACACACATTTAATGCTTGCACACACTTAAACAGATGCCTATGTATGTGGATTTATAACTTCCATCTTGGAAGTATAACAAATCCTAATATGGAAAAAGGGATTGCCCATAGTTTAATCAATGTCACAAATCTCATAAGCAGTTTTCCTAGGTTAAGTGATAAGAAAAAGGCATTATTGGATAAGAACCAATAGCACCAATTAGCCGGCGTGAGTGTCTGTACACATACACACACTGAGTCGCCTTGGAAACAGCCAATCCTCCATCTGTGCTCATGGAGTGGAGCCATGGCACGGATGCTGGGAAAAGGTACCTAATACAATCAATCTAGAATGCTTGAGGAATAGGGAGAGTTTGAGTCAACTGAATTTTCTGGTTCATTGAAGGTCAAATAAAAACCCTTTTAGTTTCAAACTTTGTTGCTGAAAATTTTCTTAAAGCACACAAGTCCACATTCTTGCCCAGCTCAGTGTACTAGAGCATATTGAACATGACAGATTCATTGTTTTATGACTGAGGAACTTGAAAGGCGTCATGGCCATTTTTCTAAACATCAGTCTTCATTTTGCGCACCGTAGATGTTGAAGGTATGGGGTACCTGGGTGAAAGGAAACTGACATACCCTAGTAGTTGGTTTTTGTGTGCGATTTGCAACTTTCTCCAGATAGTACAGATAGCATGCAATTCGGATATATTTAAGGTTCTGGGGTAGGGATGACAGCTAGGTTATACAGGTTTATTGTATAAAACTGTAACTATAGTCCAGACAGTGACTACTTTTGGAATTCTTTTGCCTCCAATTGGAGTACCTGTCAAAGTCCTCAGAGTCACTGTTAATAACAATGACGAGTAATGAAGATGATTAAATAACAGCAGCTAACATTCAATAGAAATGAGGCTTCATGCCTAATATTGAATTCCCTAATATTGTGGTTGGTATGTACTATTCTTATGATATGCAGTAGGGAAGTAATAATTTTGCAAATAATAAAATGGGGCTCTGGAGTGGTAAGGCCTGGCTCAAGATCATGCAGCTACAGTACTGGGAACTGGAGCTCGGGTCTACCTGACTCTAGAGCCCACAATGCTCCGTAACTTCCCTCACCCAGAGCCTAACCTACAGGCACTGCCAACGTCTCCTACAGGCACTGCCAACTTCTGTTGTTTTGGCTGGGGACTCAGGGAAGATGTGGCTTAAGAAAACAAAACTGGGGAATCACTTTGTTAAGGAGGTTCACCTGGAAGTGAGACTGTCAGTGAAATATGGAAGGAAATGGCCCTAGTTTTGGGACACTTCTTGGGAAGGTGTTCCTCTAATGGGATGGCATGAAAATTGCATTGCCTGAGAACTCCCTTCTGGCTGTACATAAAAATGACACGTTCAGATGGCCCATAATCAATGAATACAGGCTGTAAACAACTGAGTTCTGTCCCCTCACAGCTGTGATATATACAGGGCATGAGGCTGCTTCAGCCAATGATCAGAGCATGGCGAGCAAAGACCTAAGGGTGGGGTGGGAAAGGTGATGAAACCCACCCACCTCCCTCCTTTAAGAATTGCTGCTCTGGAGTCAAGGAAGGTAATCAGGAGTGCACAAAGTGTTTATACTTCACCATCAGAGTTAGTATTTTAGGTTGATGCTTTGGAATATGTAGTAAAACAAGGTAGAATGATCTTATTTTAGGGCCCTCAAAGTCTAAATGAACAGATTTCTATCCACATTATAAAAAAGCATTTTCTGATAACTCTTTTTATAGTTATGTGAGGATTAAAAGTGTTAGTACTTATCATTACCTTATTTCATATTGAATAAAAAGTTTAGCAAATGAGCAATAACAGTACCTGTGTAGGCGGTCTTGACAGTTAAAAATAATTATACACAAAATGAAAATACATTTAACAAGTGGTTATATATAGCAACTATGTCGTTTATGTGGATGACAGACTTAGCATCTTCCTCCCATTTTAAAAAACACTAACATTTGATTCCTTAGGTAGCAAATCTAATGCATCTTCAAGTTCTTTACCCTGTAAAGCTTAGGTCTACTCACATTGGTCACCACAGCCAGAATTGCTATTCCTTGCATGATGGGCTGCCATGCTCCAATGTCCTGGGCTTTCTCTGGTACCAGGCGTCTAAACTGGGTGGTCAGTTTCCATGCGTCCACTCTTATTTCCAATATATTGTTCACGAGAGCCAACAGAGGGGCCAGTGGAAAAGAGGCCACAAATAAGGTGACGAACCCAAACTGAATAACTGTCAATGGAATGGACACACATCATGGAGTGGTGGTGGATGGAAGGACAACATATTTTTCTTTACTCTTGAAAGAGAAAGGCAAACGAACTAAATCCCAGAGAGAAAACACATCTGTGGTAAATAATAATTTAGTGTTCAACAGTGAAAGAATTCAAACAAAACACAAATATAAAATCTCTAGAAAGAAGACTAATTATACCCTATTTCTTTCACATGTATACACTTAATAGGACCAATCTATTTAGACATCTTTAGTCAACCAGAATTATTTGCTGGTAATAAATTTGAGACATCATAAGCATATTATTCATTCTCAGTGTTGAAATAGAATGTTGGAAGATGATTTGTGGTTTAGGATTTTTTTTAAGAAAAAAGAAATATTGTGGCATTATCTAACAAGTTAAAGAGAAAAAGAAATGGACCCATGGGAAGGCTATGCTTAGAGAATGTTGGAAGAAATATGCTGAGAACAAGCAAATGAGTGAGCTCCCCGAGTCTGCAAATGCAAGTGCAGCGCATTCAGAGAATTTGATAGTATTAGAAATCACAGAAATAAATGGGATAAAAGTGTCGTAAGTTATAAAATCCTTCCTTAAGATTCTTGATCTTGATGTTAGTTGTGGTCCTTGTGGTCATAATAAGTCAAAATTTGAGTGGTGACTTAGAAGTTCTTTTCTCCTTGTTTGTAATTGACACGGCCTTATTATAAATGCGGCAGCAGAGATTTTTGGGGTGATACCATGGAGCGGAAGAAGAAAATATCCAAAAAAGGAAACTCAGTTTTAGACCCTGCCCTCCTAACTGGCAGACCTTCAGAGGAAACATATACAGATACGTAACTAAGACTGTGGAGGGGAGGAAAACGTAGAGCCCCATTAGGCCTCGTGCTCAGACAGGGGGCAGGGACGACTCTGGTCAGGAAGGGAGAGGCTGTGGAGGGTGTGGCGAGGCAAGCAGAACTGGCATTTACTTCTGGTCTGAGAGGCAAAGGGCATGTTGCAGAAGAGCAGACAGGGCTAGAAGGATCCAGTACGTCCCACAGGCCAGGCAGGAGCACTCATGCAGAGAAGTGAGCCAGGCAAGGACCAGAGTTGGTGATGCTACAGAGTCATGAGCAGCACCAATAAGCAGTGATATCAATGTCCCTGTCTATGACTCACCCAATCCTAAATAACTCATCAGCCCCCAGGGCATGCAAGTAATAGCCATGTGTGGAGTCAGCCAGTCAACTGTGGTAAACTAGCAAGTGTGTGTCCTACGGAAAGGGACAGCTCATAGTTGCCATGTTGGAATGAGGGCTCCATGTTGCCAGATCTCCTGATTGTTCAAGAGAAGCCAGAGATTAGGATTATGTTATCAGTAAACCTAGTCAAAAATCCAAAAGAGAAAAGATACCACTTACAATGACAACAAAAGCACAGACTATTTAGAAATAAATTAATGAGAAATATAAGACTACTATGATAACTGACTTAAGAAAAAACAAATAATGATGAATGAATGGTAGGATGTGCCATACTCTTGATTGGGCAAACTTGAATGCAGGGACATATCAAAATTTTTTCCACAAAATAATTTAGAATTCTAACGTAAATTCTGTTAATAATCCCAAATGGATTTAACAAAAAAAGCTGACAGGTCAGCCAGGTGTGGCAGCTAATCCCTGTAATCCTAGCACTTTAGGAGGCTGAGGAGGGAGGATTATTTGAGCCCAGAAGTTTGAGACCAGCCTAGGCAACATAGCAAGACCCTGTCTCTACAAAAAATACAAAAATTAGCTGGGCATGGTGGTACAAGCCTGTAGTCTCAGCTACCCAGGAGGCTGAGGTGGGAGGATTGCTTTAGTTGAGGAGGCGGAGGTTGCAGTGAGCCCAGATTGTGCCACTGCACTCCAGCCTGGGCAACAGGGCAAGACTCTGTCTTTCAAAGAAAGATAAGAAAAAAAGCTGAAAAGTGATACTGAAGTTCTTCAAGAAATAGAAACAGGTAAAATAATGAACAGGGATGTTTGCATAGACAGGAACATTCTGAAAAAATAAAATGGGATAGCTCTGGGATATATTAAAGTATATTATAATGCTATGGTAATTGAAACAGTTTAGAACTAGTACATGAGTAGATAGTATGAATTAAATAGGGTGAATTTTAAGAGGAGATGCAAATATTCATGGGTTTTAATATATTATAAAGTGATGTTTTGAAGCAGTGGATGCAAGTATTGGCACAGCTAGCTAAGTCATGGGAAAAACTGGTATGGGGCCATCACTTTTGACACCAAAATAAATTCCACATGGATTAAAAACAAAACACCAGAAAAGTCCATGTAATTTGTTCTGATATTCAAGTGAGAAAATTTTATAAGCAACTTTTGAAACCAAGAATAACAACAACAAAAGTCAATGCAAAACACCCACTATGAAAACAAAAACAACCCTGCCTGTGACTTTTTCATAATCCTATACTGCTCTCTAATGCTTTCTCTGCTTGCTTCTACATGTTACAGTTGAGTTTTCTGAAGGAAGTATCCATCTTCACAACAAGTGGCAGAGTAACTAGTCCCTGAAGCCCCGCACCCTGCTGAGGCCCTCACCACTGCACTGGACCTACTCTTGCTAACTTTGCCGGTGGCTGCATGTTCATAAGCTGATGCTCCTTTTTGGTCCTGATTTTTGTGATTTCTTGTGACATGGTCATAAGAAATTTATGGCCAAGATTTATGTGACATGGCCAAACAGTCCCCCTGCTGTGGAATATTTATTTCCCCTTGATTTCCTTTTACTTAATTTTAAAAGTCAAAATATATATTGAAAAGCAAAAAAACTAAAAAAACCCTACCTAGCTATAGCACTGCTTCCACTTCCTGCCCCAGGTCTAGCAATTAGGAGTGTGTGGGTGCTGGCTCTTCCTTTCTTCCCCCTCTGGATTTTCCATTATGCCCCTTTTCCTTCATGACCAAATTCCTCTGAAGCAACATTATCTCCCAAGCCTTCTCTGGGTTGACACAACCCTGCTGGAGTTCTTCCCACTGCTCTGCTCTTCTTTTCCTTTGTGGGTCTCCCTCCCTCTTCACTCTTCAAATGTCCCTCTCCCCCAGGGCCTCTTCATCAATTCTCTGTCCATCTCTCTTTATATTCCTGCTAGGCATGCCTGATTCACCCTCATGGCCTCACCCATGGCTCATCTGAGCTCCTGACTGTGGTGTCCAACTTTCTAATAGACATTGCCTTTCAGATGTTTTCATGCTAAAAATATCCAACACTGAGCCATTTCCTAGAGAACAGCTCCTCTCCTTATGTTCTGCCCTGCATATATGGTCTCCTGGAAGTTATCTTAATTTAATTCCTTATCTGCTATGCAATTCAGCTCTTTAACACTTACCTAACTCCATCTCCCTCTCTCTACTCCTATGCCCACTATTTAGGCACCTATCACTTGTTGTCCGGGTTACCTGCTGTAGCCTCCTAAATCATCTCCCTCCCACCACAAGTCTCATCCAAAATATCTTCCATTCTGCTGCCTGATTGATCGTATTCCACATAAATGTTATGCAGTTCTCTTGTTTACAAATATTCCAGTGGATCCCAATTTCTTTTTTTTTTTTTTTTTTTGAGACGGAGTCTCGCTCTGCCGCCCAGGCTGGAGTGCAGTGGCCGGATCTCAGCTCACTGCAAGCTCCGCCTCCTGGGTTTACGCCATTCTCCTGCCTCAGCCTCCCGAGTAGCTGGGACTACAGGCGCCCGCCACGTCGCCCAGCTAGCTTTTTTGTATTTTTAGTAGAGATGGGGTTTCACCGTGTTAGCCAGGATGGTCTCGATCTCCTGACCTCGTGATCCGCCCGTCTCGGCCTCCCAAGGTGCTGGGATTACAGGCTTGAGCCACCGCGCCCGGCCCCCAATTTCTTTAAGAATAAAGTTCAAGTCCCCTGGTTAAGCACACCAGACCCATCATGATATGGCCCCTGCCTACCTGATATTTCCACCTGTGAATCCTTTGTTCACTTGCCGTTCTTTGACCAAGCTGTTGTACTTTTAAGTATGTCCACCTCTCCACACAAAATGTCCATTCTCTTCACTATACTTCAGATAACTAACTTCCATTCACCCTTCAAAATCCAGTTCAAATATCACCTGCTCAAGGAAGTCTGATTAGCATTCTTCCTAACCATGCGCCAAGTGCTGAGCTCCATGAGGGGAGGGACCAAGTGCCCTGGTATGCCCAGCGGCTGAGAGTGTTTGGCACAGCAGGTGCTCAATGTTTAATGAATGAATGAGTGAATGAATGAATGAACAAATGAAGAGCTGGAGGCCTGCAAATCCTCCCAATTACCTAGTTGCCCTTTTGGAAAGCTCATCCTGTAAAGGTTAGGAGACTTCATGGCAGATGATGGGCTCGAACCGAGCAGAGATGAGAGCATGAAGGGAAGAAGGCCTGAGTCCTGGAGAGTGCAGCGGAGGCATCGGTGGGGTCAGCACAGGAGGGAGAAAAAGAAAGGGGCACAAGGAGCTGCTGAAGAATAGCTGATATTCATTACAGTACAATTACATGGAGAAAATCATATATGAAGGTCATTGTTTTAGCAGATTTGAAAACATTAACTTGGAGACAGATGAAAGTGAGATCAAGGCACCATAGCAAGGGTGGAAGAGACAGTGCCAGAGACAAACAGGGCCCACTCATCACTTCACTGCACTCCGTTTATGGCACCTGCCTACCAGGAAGGCCTTATCAAGTTCTCAGGACACCTGTGTCTGCAGTACATTACTGAGTACAAAACAGTATTTATGGCTTCCAGGTTTGAATACAGACAACTACATTTATGTTGTGTGTACTCGGAGTCAGGAACACTCTTAGAGAAGCAATTTGGGTTAACAGCTCAGAGTTACTCCAATAATCTCGAAGGATGGTGGGAAATTCACTAAATAAAAAACGTTTCACTCAAACAGGTCATACAGAACTTGGTGAGAAGTGAGTGAGGAATGTTAATGTGAAATCAACTAAGTTAGATATGTGTGTCGGAGCTCCAAGTTCAAGTTGCTTAAATGTTTATAAGTACAAGGTTCCAGGCACTGGTGCTCTAGTAGAGAACGTGGCAGCTGCCTCCATCAGGCTCAGTGCAATGGGGACAGAGGCAGGCATAGAGCGCATACCGCCACAGCAGGTAGCAGGTGCTGCTAACGCCTAGAAGAAAAGAGCAGCAAAGCTGCCTGAAAAGTTCAGGGGCCCGGCTGAGGCTCAGCAGGACTTGTCAGGTAGGAAAGAAGGAAAGAGAGTTGAGGCTGGGTGCAAGGCCAAGCAAGGGTGGAGGCTCCAGGCTGGCTTTCTGGAGGATGTTTCCCTTAAGCAGTAAGAGCCACAATTTAAAAGGTAGATGGTGGTGTCATTAAGGAATATGGGGAAATGGGAAGGAGGGGACTGTGTAGTGGTGAGACCAATACCAAAGGCTCTCAATGGTTATTTTTAGAGAAATGAAAACAATTCAAAAGGCACTTGGAAATTCTCTCACAGACTAGAAGGACAAAACACAGATTTCACTCTCCTGTTGCCCACACAGTAACAGACTGCCTACTCCCAGAAATTCAGAAATCAAGTTTTCTAAGTCATTAGGTACTATTTAGATAACAGGAAAACAACTAATAAACTTAAAATTCTGTCTATAATAGCTGTTATTCTATACTTTCTTGTAGGGCAGGATGAGGCAGAATTATTTAGTTGATAACTATTTTAAAGAGCCTATGAAACTTTAAAAGTCCTATCAACTTCTCCCCAAAGCACATGACCATATAACTTTCTCTTCTGATGTCATTTATTTGACTATCAACTAAAGAAAAAAAACTTCTTAAAAATAACAAATGACATTCTACCCCAGGATTCTTTTTAATGCTGTTAATAGTTCCAATAAGAAATATTTACAATTACGACTCATTTTTGAATAACAGGTCTTACAGTCCTTCTGAAAATAAGCAGAATAGTAACTAAGGACAGCTACTACATATGTACTGCAGCTACACCCTTAATAAAACCTGGTCACAAAACATAACAAAGCAAAAATGAAATTCAAATCAGGCTCTGGGCTGCTGCAAAGTACTGCTGACTAAAGAAGCCACAAGATGAACCTTTTTACTCACTGAAGGAAGCAGATGTGTTTCTATGTATAATGTGTATTTTTAAAAGCAATTATTTTATATATAGAATGTGATTTAATAAAAACCACCTTCTAACTGCAGACTTGTAAACAGGAACCACAAAGGGGTGTCTTTGCCAATATGCAAAGCCCTATGCATAAATGCAAAGCCTGTCAACAAAATGATGCGTTTCTTTTCTATTCTCCTAAGCTTAAAAAAATTGTAATTCAGTGTAATGGTTAGCCTAAAGGGTACAGATACAAAACATGTAAATTGTTAGCCATCTATTAGACATAAGCATGTCATGCATAATACAAAAGGTGATGTTTCCTATGGAAATCTATTGTGAGATGCTTCCGTTTAAAGGCAACCGAGAGGTCAAAATCAAGTTCCACTGAAAAGAATTAAGAGCCCAAGCAAATAATATAAAAATGGACCAAGGCATTTAGGAAAGAGAGGACCTGTACTAAATCTTAATTCCAGACCAGCACAATGGTTTCAAACTCAGGCCAGTTATGAGCCATGAAGTCACTCAAGGAACCAGGCAGAAATGAGATGTGAAAGTGGGCATCCTGGGACCATTCCCGCCATGAAGCTGCATGCTCCTGCAGGCTTGCTTAAATGACTCAGTTCAGAAGTGTACTGGCCAACAGCTGTGCCTGCATGGACTGAATCACACCTAATTATAGTTGCTGAGTTCATTCTCAGACAACATGATTAGAATGCTTTAAGAATTCATGGTAAAGGGCTGGGCGCGGTGGCTCAAGCCTGTAATCCCAGCACTTTGGGAGGCCGAGACGGGCGGATCACGAGGTCAGGAGATCGAGACCATCCTGGCTAACATGGTGAAACCCCGTCTCTACTAAAAAAATACAAAAAACTAGCCGGGCGAGGTGGCAGGCGCCTGTAGTCCCAGCCACTCGGGAGGCTGAGGCAGGAGAATGGCGTAAACCCGGGAGGCGGAGCTTGCAGTGAGCTGAGGTCCGGCCACTGCACTCCAGCCTGGGC
>NW_016807308.1:704892-717818 GCF_001698545.2 Rhinopithecus bieti
AAAAAAAAAAAAAAAAAAAAAAAAAAAAAAATAGAATTCATGGTGAAGATGGCTGGGCCCAGTGGCTCATGTGTGTAATCCTAGCACTTTGGGAGGCTGAGGTGGGTGGATCATTTGAGCCCAGGAGTTTGAGACCAGCCTGGCCAACATGGTGAAACCCTGTCAGTACTAAAAGTCCAAAAATTAGCTGGGTGTGGTGGCCTGTAATCCTGGTTACTCGGGAGGCTGAGGCAGGAGAATTGCTTGAACCTGGGAGGCGGAGGTTGCAGTGAGCCCCGATTGTACCACTGCACTCCAGCCTGGGCTATAGAGCGAGACTCTGTCTCAAAAAAAAAAAAACAAAAAAAAGAATTAATGGTAATGATGTACCTCAATGAATACTGCATTCCATTGCCCGCTAATAAATTTCTAGCTTTGTACAACATAAATATTGACAAAGACACACATGACCACCTTATCTGAAAGCCGGATTGTATAATTTTATCTAGTGGAGAAAAACATCCTCTTCTTCAATATGCTAAATGTTAATATGGCTTAATAACAGATGCTTTTGGGATCCACAACATACTCCCAACATATTTTATATCACTAAAAACTTCACTAAGAACTTACTCATTTCAAGATATTCATAAAATAATCCCAGTTTGCCCATAGGCTGCAGATGGTAGTCCTGTTCCCATCGTGGGGTTATCTTTTCTGATCCAGAAACTCTGTGAAATCGCCCAATTAGATTCATGATCCAGCTGCCAAAAAAAAAAAAAAAAAAAATTTATAAATTAGAACGAATATTATCAGGCCAAGGTCATAAAAATATTTTGCTGCTATCTTAAAGCTGCACCAGTAATCTTCTCAATAAACTATTTTTTGTTTGCATGCTAAATTTGTTTCTATTTCTGTCTCCTTATTCCAAAATATTTTGAAAAATAGGACTACATACCTGGGTTTATCAAAGCTACAGCTGCTACTATTTTTTTCTCCTACCTTTTCCTATGGACAGCTTAATTTTTAAAAGGCAGGTTCCTACATTTGATGAACTTCAGTTGTTTGTTTTTTCATTTCCCCCTTATCATTCAAAATGGTCTTGCCAGTATGAAAATCACCAGAGAAAACAAGATATAGTATGCGAGCTGGTGGTAAGTGCTGTGGAGAAAACTAAGTAGGGCAGGGAATGCTTGCATTTGTGTCTAGGGAGGTGGCCGGTGAAGGCCTCCTTCAGAATGATATGTGATTAAGGATGTGAAGGAGACAAAGGAGTGGGAAACCTGGGGGAAGAAGTCCCAGGCAGAAGGAACGGTGATGACAGAGACCCTGAGGCAGGAGCAGGCCTCCATGATTCACAGACAGCACACAGGGTAGGGATAAGAGACCACTGTCAGGATCTGGGCAGTTTTTCTCCTCTGAGGGAAGTGAGGAGCCACGGGAGGGCACCAAGTAGGAAAGTGACATAATCTGACTTTAGGTAAAATAGGTCCAATTCCTATTTTAAGCTGAATCATTTAAGGACCAGAAGAGTGAAATGCCTCCTCCAGGTCATAGTGCAGAGCTAGGAGAAAACAGCCTGGACTGTGTCCCAGCGCTCTGTCCACCCCTGGATACTGCCCGCTGAGCTGCCCACTGTCTCTTTTTTATGTCATGTTTTTTCCCTCTCTCAAAAGCCTTGTGGCTGAGATAAGTGCTTCCCCCCTTTTATGGCAATTTGTCTGGAAAAGAAATCTGAGTTGGCAGTAAAATGAGGTGTGCACCTGTGGCATAAAGAACTGTTGTCCCCTCAAGCAACTGCCGGTTTGTGGTTTACCTGTGGAGTCATCAGAAGAGGCATGATAACAACTCCAAATACAGATCTAACATCTGGATACACTGGGTGATTAAACATGTGGGTGTGGCCTTCAAACTCTGATAATGAGAAGGCATCCCGTGATGGTTAAGGACAGTTACTGTAAGAAAACCAGGCAGACCCTCATCCTCTCCATCATGTGTGCACACCCAGCCAGCATAAGACAGACAGTACAAATGGCTCACTCTGCTGGGTTTCCCACTGCTACTGATCTCAGGGCTCACTTCTCACTGACTGCTACTGAAGCTTTACTCAGGGCAAATTATCTCTACTACAGGAGACATCTCTGAACTCACAATCTTTCCCCACTTCTTTCTCTTTGATGATGTTAAGACAGGCAGCAGGAGGCTGTGGAAAGTGGAGGGGATATGAGTTCAGACACCCCTGAATCTGAAACCAAACTCTATTTCTTAGCTGGTTAACATTGGTAAAAATAAATAAATAAATAAATAAAACGGGGTGATAAAACCTACACTGCCCAGGGCTGCTGTCAGGATTAAATGATTCAAAATAGGTAATGGATGTAGCACGTTTCCTAACACATCAAAACCTGCTGTATGGGATTTTCTGTTGAGCAATACAGGCTGCACTGGCTGAAGCCAAGTGTAAATAAGGACTATGTTACCTAGACTCTTGGCTCAGTTATCCAGGCCACCTGGATCAGTGGTTCCCACTTCAGCACATACAAGCACGGCGTGGAATGCTTATGAGTAGTGCAGCTTCCTATGCTCCCAACCAAAAGGTCTGAGATAAGCTCCAGAATCTGCAGTTTTACAGTCATTCCAAGCGGGGTGTGACTCAGGTAGCACCAAGGACCACACATGTCCATCACCCTTCATGACACCTAACTCTAACGTCACTGGGTGTGGTTTCTATTGGTTTATCCTTTGCTCTGCCTCCCACACTTCTAGCCTCAGACTTTTGCTGAATCCTTTCCATGCCCTCAAAGAAGCAGGTCTTTTTCTATCTGGGCTCTAAATCACATCAAAATTCAGATTCAGGATGAAACTCCTGTCCTGGCAACTACTTGTGTCATCTGGCACTTCCTTCTCATATCAGGTCATCTTAGAAGTCTTTTTGACTAGCTTTCATTTCTGACTTACAGACGCTGAGCCTCCTGTTTGGCTTTCCTGAGTCTAACCACTCATGTTTGCGTTTTCTATAGGTCTGTGTTTCTAGTGCAGGGACCTCAATCTTGACTTCACATGAGAATCACCCACAGAACTTTTAGAAAAATATACACACCAGAAATTTTTTCCCTGGCGAAGGCTAGAAGCAGGCGTTACAAAATAATTTCCATAGGAATTAACCATGTGTATTGTCATAACCACATCATCAGTTGTGCTTTACTAGGTCCTTATTTTGTGCAAAACATGGTGAGAAGCACTTTACATCTCACTTCCTCTTCACCTCCATTATCACATTTAATCCACATGCTGGAGATAATCATTTCTGTTTCAGACATTCTACAGTATTCCCACTTGCTAATTTTGAAATACAAGCATCCTTCACTACCTGAATCTATTTTATGTGTGAGTTTACTGTTCCTGAACTTAGAGAGCAAGTGTAGATAGTGAGGGACACCTATATTTAGGACTCTGATTGCCTATAGCTCATCTTCTCTCCAAATCCTATCTTGAGAAGGGACATTTTCTCCTAAAACACTTCTTTTTTCTTATTATACAAATAAGTATGCTTATTAATATAAAAAGAGATATTTATGTTACAATATACATGTATAAATATATATAAAGGAAAATTATAGCCATCTACTATTTAAATACCAAAAAATAATGCTATGGGCATTTTGCATCCTTAATTCTATTATCTCTGACATTTTATTATAAAAAATTCTCCAGAGTGAGCTATTTAACACAGGAATTATACTAGTCTTTTATTAAGAAGAGAATAAAATCTCCAAGAATGCCTTAAATATCAAAACACTAAGTGGAGCTGGGAAGGCCAAAGGGCTCTGAGCTTGCTCTCTGAGTCTCACTGACAACTCTGTAATTTACTGATGTGATGTATCTGAAGCATATAAGGCACTCATTCATTCACTCAGCTGCTTTACACTGAGTCCCTGTCACATGCCAGGTATTGGGGAGGCCCCAAAAGGAACCTGGATCCCTGAGCCAGATATGCTCCTTTCCTTGTTCCAAGAATCCTACTCAAGGGGTATGGGCCCAAAGGCGGGAGGGCGGGGGGGAAGGAAGAGGGTACATGTGTGGTAAAATACATTTCTCCAGGTTTCTCTTGACTGCTTACATGATGTGAAAACAACCGCTGACTTATAAGGCTTTTCTCTATTTTTGGTATAGTTTTGGATAGAAAAGATAACTGGTATCTTTTTTTTTTTGAGACGGAGTTTCGCTCTTGTTGCCTAGGCTGGAGTGCAATAGTACGATCTCAGCTCACCACAACCTCCACCTCCAGGTTCAAGCAATTCTCCTGCCTCAGTCTCCAGAGTAACTGGATTATAGGGCATGCCACCTAACATCGCTGGGCTAATTTTTGTATTTTTAGCAGAGACAGGGTTTCTCCATGTTGGTCAGTGCCCTGGTCTCGCACGTCGACCGACTCGGGTGATCTGCACACTAGGCTCAAAGTGCTGGATTACAGGTCTGAACTATCGCGCCTGGCTTGATATATCATTTGATAAATTCGATTTTGTATAACAAAGGTAAAAAAGCTGGCACTACAAAGAGAAGCAGCACAGCACTCTCTAATTTGGCTAACACTCAGCATTCAAGTTTTCAAAACAAGAAACAAAGGAGAGAAATTTGAGGCAAAGTCATATCACTATATTTTCACGAAGAGCTTACTTGAAGTGAAAGTATAAACACGGATAGATATAATGCTGATCTTTAAAAATTTATGTGAACATAATTTCAGCTTCATATGAATTTCTCAATAGGAATTTAGGAATAGGGCTGCTAAAAACGCATTGTTACCTGACACAGTGTTAAATAATTAACGCTACTTTTTTTCCGAAAAGCAATCACTGTTTAATGCTGCAGAATGAAGACTTTCCTCAATTTTTATACATTTGTTTTCATTTAGAAACACAGTACTATTTATTCATGACCTACTTTTACTTATCTGGAAAAATCTGAATATGAGCTCAATGAAAGTGAGGGTTGTTTTCTGTAGAGAAGGATTAAAAAAAAAAAAAAAAAAAAAAAAGAATTTCACAGCTAAAACCAGAATCCCTTTCTGGGTGGGGGAAGAGGAAGGAGAGAGATCTTTGTTTAGAGAAAGACCCTGAAAGTTTCCATTGAAGATGGAGAATAATACCTGTTAAGAAATCTGGAAGGATGCACTGAAACCCAGAGTGAGTTAACTGCTCAACAAAGAGAATGAACAGAAACTTGGTGACTGGGGAGAAAAATGCCAGGAGTAGGAGAAGAAAGAGAGAGAAGCTGTATGTGATGGAGGGAAGAGGGCAACACGGCAGGAGGTGAGAGCCTATAAAGAGGGTGGTAAATTTTAAAAAATTCCCAGGTATATATAGTGGGATAAAAGACTTCTTATAAAGGTGGAGGCTTTTTGTTTCCAAACAAAAGAACGGAAGAGGTGGTGGGGGAGATGAGGAGAGGAGGGGGACGGGGTAGAAGACAGGAAGTGGGAGAGGTGACTACAGAACACAGTCACAAACATGAAACTTTGCTGGCTTTGAGATGGAGAAGAGGTCACAAGGAGGTCACAAGGCAGGGAGCATAGATGGTGGCCTCCAGAAGCTAGGAAAGGCAAAGAGATTCACCTCAGAGCCCTTGGAAAGGAACACAGCCCCACCAACACCTTGATTTTAGTCCAGTGAGACTTCTGACCCCCAGGACCATAAGATATTACATGTTGTTTTTACCCCATTAATCTTGGGGTAATTTGTTATTGCAGCAATAGAAGACCAAAACAAAAAGCTCCCTGAAATTTGCAGAAATTGCAGACGGTATTGGACTTTACACTTTGATAGGGGAGGGGGCCTAAGTGAAAGTTGTAAAGGGCAATGAAATCTTAGTTAACATCTTAAGTACAACTATTCTGTTGTGCTCATTTCTAGGAAAACAGTAAGTCAAAACCTTTGTGGTTATTATTCTAGACATTATTTCTTAAAACATTATGTATCCCAGTGCCTTAGGGTCATGCAAGAACCTCTGTTCTTAAGAGTCTGGACTCATGGGATCCTGGATTTGAATCCCACAGTAGCCTCTTAATGCTAATGTGAAACTGGGTAAATCATTTAACCTCTTTAAACCACAGATCTTTATTAGCAGAAAGGAGAAAAAAATAAGAATAGTTTGATAGATTAAATGATATATATATATATATATATATATAGCACTTAATATAGTGACTGGAATTCACACTGACTTTTAAATGCATAACATATAGGAAAGAGAGAAGGATGTGAGAAATTGTGGAAATACACAGGTCACAGCTCTAGCCAGTGCTGTCGCTCAAAGGGCTGCTATTAATCAGTCACCAACAATAGCCCAGTAGGTATAAACTACAGCAGAAGGGGATTTACATTAAATATAAAGAAGGTTTTAAAATACAATTATTAGATCCTGGATACATTTACACTGTTGGTTGGACTATGCTGTCTGGAGACCTTTAATGACAGTAGCTTCTGATCCATTTAGAGGTGGACATGCAGCTATGTGGCTATGGAGGCAAATGATTTGCGTGGCTGGGCTGTTCTATTCCTTGTCCTTTTACCCATGGCTATACAAATTAACACTTACGGCAATAATACTTCTTGTATGTTATTCCAGATTGCTTTTCCTCCCATGATTATTGTCAGCTGAGTTGTCAGTTCAAGAAGACAGCCACCTGGGTCACACTGGAAGGTTAAAAAGAAAATACCATTTAAATATTCAATAGATCTAACTTGAAATATCGGCATCTTATTTTTCTGATATTTGTTCTGCTTAGGCTAAAAAATAAATCTAGGAATTTACAGTAAAGAACTATTCATTTGGGTAACTGAGAGAAAACTCAGCTTAAATTGGCAAGATAATACAATTCTACATTCATACCTCTTCATTTCTGTATTTTCCCAACCAATAAACTGGGTCTCCTGGATAGCCTACAAATTTGCCCTTAAAGAATGCTATGTAGAAGCATGAAGAGTAGTAGTTGACAAACTGGAATAAGAACATCTTCATGGTGAGGCTGTTCTCATAATCAGTCTGGGTCCTTGGGAGTTCTGTAGTTAAAAGAAAGAAAAATAAGATTTTAAAATTGTACACAGCTTTGAGACTCTAATAAAAAATACTGATACATGAGTTAACACGTTAAAAAAATACAATTCACACTGTTTCCATTTAAGGTGTTTTGAATACCTTAATACAGCCACTGTGTTAATTCCAAGTTTGCACAGTGTTATGAGTTCTCCCTCACAGTAGGAATACAATAGCCCACATGTTCCCCTCCCCCACAACAAAATCAACCGCTCCTTAAAATTTACAGGTACAGTGTTATCAAATAAGAACTGCCATAGGTATAATTGACAGAAAATTAGTTTTGAACCGCCTGCTAAATGATATTATCTTGTTTTCCTGAATTGCATTAAGGTGGGTCTGTTGAAGAAAACAAGCAAACCAAGGTACAACTTGCTAGAGGCATTTGGGAAAGAAAATAGGTCATCCTCCTAGTGTGGAGTTTGAATCAGTTCGATCATTTTAGATGACCACCGAGCAGGCCATTCAGAGAACGACTCAGACGTATGCAGTATGGCAAGCACTTAACTTGGCCACTAAGCAGCTGCCTGGGATACAAGCCAGAGAGAAGAAACACATTAAAAAATCAAAGCCTGATGAGAATTATATTAATATGAACAGCATGGGGGAAGACACGTAGCAGTGTGATAGCTTGTCCTCTCAGCAACAGAGGAACATATTTGCCACTGGAACCATGACCCTATTCCACTTATTTGCAATAAAGAGACTATTTACTTTCAACAATAGAGTACATGATCTAATGTAATTGAAAATATTATTCAGCACTGATCTGTTTACACAGAGTTTGGACATTATAATGATTGTCTTTGCTTTGTCCCTTTTACTAATGGAAAGCTGTAGATAATTTATTTCCACACATGCTAGAGAAAATATGTTTATACTCGAAAATTTCTAAAAATTGTAACCTACTGGAATTGAAAAGCCTAAAAGAGAACAGTCTCTATTTTGGCAGTTTCTAAAATATGTCAGAAGTTACCTAAGCTATAGTAGGACCTTACCGAAGTTAGTAATCATAATTGCCACTTTTTCATATATGGTGTTCAGAATCATGATAATTATAAAGCTGATGATGGAGGCTGTGATGGACGTGGCTGTCTGTGGAGTCAGGTACTTCTGGATTGGGTCTGTTCCATTAACGTTCTTGGGAAGTTTTGCAGAAAATACAATGAACACTGAGAGCCTATAGACAATTATCCCAATAACTGAAGCGATGATCAATAGGATCTGAAAGCACAATAAACACAGTAGCATGAGACTCACCAATAACTGCACTTGTACTGTTAAAAACTGACCTCACACTTTGCGTGTGTAAAGTGATGTAAATCTCAAGTAAGTGATACCAAGGGTGTAGAAAGTCTGGCATGTTAAATTTTTAAAAAAGAAAAAGGAATGATGGAAGTGAAAAGAAGGCGCATACACATATGTAAAACATTAATAAGAGGAGAAACTGGGTGCAGGGGGTGATGAGAGGGAACTGGAAACTATTTTCTGTGCAATTTTTTTGTAAACCTAAAATCACTCCAAAAAAAGTCTATTTAAAAAAGAGTATCTTCAGACAGCATAAAAATGGAACAATTAGTAGCATAATCTGGTAGAAGGAAAAAATGTCTGAGTGTAGAACCAAAGAAAACATCCCTTCTACAATTACTAAATTATTTAGGTTGTGAGTTAACGTTTTTTGGTCACTCATACTCCATTAAGGAGATACATTTCCTTGCAACAGAGAAGCTATCACCAATTGAAGTGTCAGCAGGTGCTAGCTTTTGTCTTAATCACTGTAGCAGGGGAGAGTCTCAGCACAGCCAGTGAAGCTGGCACAGAGGTGCCCTGAGCTAACTGTTGCTACTGGCAGCAGGTCTCTGCTGATAAAAGCTTCACACACTTTTCACTCTCAGATCTTATGACCTTAAACTGGCAGTCATTTGTACTTGCATTTCCACAAGATTCATGCCACTAGACCACTGTATTTTTGCATAATCCCCAGTAAGAGAGATTTTCACTTTCTCAGTAAGCAGAATTCCCACCACTGAACGACACACATTAAAGGTCCCATGAATTTTCTTACTTGATACACAGTACTAGACACTATTGGAGAGGCATCTTTAAACTGTTTTCCCTACATCTACTTTCTCCAGAACCATGCACTCAAGGTGTATGACTGCTCATGATGACAGAAAAGTTTCAGAGCAGGGAAACTGAGGACCAAGCAAACCATATCTTGTTGACAGTAACAGAGGCCAGTTGTCACCTGCGGAGAGCAGTAAAGGGAGTGATTACAGGATGGTCCTGGGGCTAGACTCCTCTATTTGAATACTAGCTCTACTGGGGCTTCAATATCCTCTCCTGTGTATTAGGAATACTATGGCATCTAACTTATGGAACTGTTGAGAATTCAATGAGTTACTTCAGGTAAAAACAGAATATTAAGCTCAGGTACATGAAAAGCACTATATAAGTACTAGCTATGATTATGGCAACCAAAGTTAAGTGTTTAAAAAGATGTCTTTCTTACTCTTTAAGAAATCTGCTTGTAGAGAAGGCATTACATTTCTCCTGTGATCTATTTCCTTTCACAACACTTGTGAGACGAATAAGATTTGTGTGTGTGTATATGTAAAGATTAGTTAAGGCTGAGAAAAAATTAAAAAGATGAATCAAGTCATCCACTCTTAGCACAATACATACAGGGTGTTTAAATATTATGTATTTTAAAAAATTATCTCCGTAATTTTTATTATAAAGTAATGATAAAGATAACATTCTTTAAGTGCTTTCTCTTCACCTTAGCACATGTGTATTTGTTTAATCTCATAACAGGCTTGTGAGTAAGGTAGTATATTATCTCTCTCTTACTGATGAGAAAATAGAGGCTCAAATACATTAAGCAATTTGTCCAAGATTAGACAACTAGTAAGTAAAAGAACTGGGGTCTCCTAAGATTCCAAAGACACTCACCTCTCCATGGCACTGCCTCCCACATGGTTTATGAAATGAATTCTAATTCATCCCAGAGCTTTTACAAACTTGTTAAGTTCCCATATTTCTTTGGGGTGCTTCCCATACTTCAGTGTTTCTTCATAGGGGCAGGAAGCTTTTTATTCTTTTTCCTCAAGTTTATAACTTATTTCTGATTCTAACATTAATACTTTTCTGATCATAACTTTAGTATATATGGTCACTGTGGACAATCTGAAAGTCTCTTGTAGTGGACACTGATTGCTTTTGCTAGCCTGGGTCTGTTCCCCATCCTAGAAGAGAACCTAGATTTTGCTTCAGGGGAAATAACGCCTCTGTTTTTAGCCCTGGGGTTTAGGTGTGATTGCCCTAATGTGCTCCAGAGGTACAACCTGATTGCTTGAGACAAACAGGTAACATCCCACTGGCCTCAGCAGTTGATCCAGGGATTGACACATAACTCAGTAACAGCCACCGAGACATGAGGAGACATCTGTTAGTGCCCATGGGAAAGAGAAGCTTCACCTATCAATAGAGAAAGCCACTAAAAAAAGACCTCTCGGCTGGGCGTGGTGGCTCACGCCTGTAATCACAGCACTTCGGGGGGCTGAGGCGGGCCAATCATGATGTCAGGAGTTCCAGACCAGTTTGGCCAACATGGTGAAACCCCATCTCTCCTAAAAATACAAAAATTTGCTGGGCGTGGTGGCAGGTGCCTGTAATCCCAGCTCCTCGGGAGGCTGAGGCAGGAGAATCGCTTGAACACGGGAGGCGGAGGTTGCGGTGAGCTGAGACCACGGCATTGCACTCCAGCCTGGGCGACAGAGCGAGAATCCGTCTCAAACAAAGAACCTCTCTTTACTTGGAAGATGTGACATTTGAAATGCTGCAGCCATTCTGGTATCATAAGGAAGTGTCCAGACCCACCAAGCCCAGGAGGCCAGTTGACACAGGATGAAGGTTACAAAACAGAGCCCTTGATAATATCTGGTCTGCAGTATCTGGATTTGACTGGAGCCATACCTCAGTCCTGGAATTTTCAGTTTCAGAAAATAAATAGGTGGAAAGAAAAAAATCCCACCTTCCCCTCTTTTGCTGTTGCTTAAACCAACTGAAGACCGATTTTCTGCCAACCGTAACTGCAAGATTCCTAACAAAAATGACATTAAATAGGAAAAAATTTATCTACTATCTACATGTGGGCACAATTCCTTCAGGATTATGTATGCATTGTATGCATATTTAAAACCACTTTACATATTTTATCCTTCCCTTAAACGTATCATAAACTATAAGCATTTTTATATGCCTTAAAATATTTTCATGACCATACTTTCTCATGGCCGCACAACATTCCACTGTTTGAAGGGTGAGAAGTAGAATATTTTGGTTGATATATATGTTTATGTGTATATAAATATATACATAAAATGTTAAAAGTATGTGAAAAAACCTTACTGACCTTTACTGACCATTTTCAAACATTTCCTGATTGAAAGTCCTAAGAGCTAAATTAGTGGATTAAAGCATATGAATATTCTTGAAACTTGAAACACAACTGCTAAGCTGCCTTCTAGGAAGCTGGAGCAGTATAGAATTACAATAGTCTTGTGTCGGAGTAGTTGACTGTTGCACTTCATCATCACACTGAGCCCTATTATTCAAGAGGTGAAAAATCATATCTCATTTTAATGTGAATGGATTTAATCACTATTAAGATTTGGCATTTTGTAATGCTCACTGGTCATTATATTTTTCCTTTGTAAATGCATATTTATGTTCTGTTTCTTTAGCCGCTGAGATCTTTGGGGTTATTTTCTAGGTGATCTGGCCTCTATGTATTAAAGGTATTGACCTCTTGTTTGCCTTATTGTTAACAAATATATCTTCTGGTATTTTATTTACATTTAGGATACTTTTGATGTATGGAAATATTTAAATGTTTTCCTCTGAAACTTTTTCTATTGCTAGTAAGTTTAGAAAATCTTTTTACATCTAAAGGTCATATATTCATCAAATTTATTTGTAGTTTTAAACTTTTTTTTTAAAG
Organism: Rhinopithecus bieti; assembly: GCF_001698545.2. Lineage (NCBI taxonomy): Eukaryota > Metazoa > Chordata > Mammalia > Primates > Cercopithecidae > Rhinopithecus > Rhinopithecus bieti. Next base: position 716,972 of record NW_016807308.1, read on the forward strand.
TACTTTAATTTCTAGGGTACATGTGCACAACGTGCAGGTTTGTTACATATGTATACATGTGTCATGTTGGTGTGCTGCACCCATCAACTCATCATTCACATTAGGTATTTCTCCTAATTCTATGCCTCCCCTAGCCCCCAACCGCCTGACAGGCCCCGGTGTGTGATATTCCCCACCCTGTGTCTAAGTGATCTCATTGTTCAATTCCCACCTATGAGTGAGAACATGCGGTGTTTCATTTTCTGTCCTGTGATAGTTTGCTCAGAATGATGGTTTCCAGCTTCATCCATGTCCCTGCAAAGGATGTGAACTCATCCTTTTTTATGGCTGCCTACTATTCCATGGTGTTTACGTGCCACATTTTCTTAATCCAGTCTCATTGATGGACATTTGGGTTGGTTCCAAGTCTTTGCTATTGTGAATAGTGCCACAATAAACATGTGTGCATTTTTTTTTATAGTCGTATGATTTATAATCCTTTGGGTATATATCCAGTAATGGGACTGCTGGGTCAAATGGTAATTCTAGTTCTAGATCCTTGAGGAATCGCCACACTGTCTTCCACGATGGTTGAACCAATTTACACTCCCACCAACAGTGTAAAAGCGTTCCTATTTCTCCACATCCTCTCCAGCATCTGCTGTTTCCTGACTTTTCAATGATTGCCATTGTAACTGGTGTGAGATGGTATCTCATTGTGGTTTTGATTTGCATTTCTCTGATGACCAATGATGATGAACATTTTTTCATGTGTCTGTTGGCTGCATAGATGTTTTCTTTTGAAAAGTGTCTGTTTGTGTGCTTTGCCCACTTTTTGATGGGGTTTTTCCTTGTAAATTTGTTTGAG
>NW_016807308.1:720353-737021 GCF_001698545.2 Rhinopithecus bieti
TTTGTGTCCAGGAATTTATTCATTTCTTCTAGATTTTCTAGTTTATTTACACAGAGGTTTTTATAGTATTCTCGGATGGTAGTTTGTATTTCTGTGGGATTGGTGGTGATATCCCCTTTATCATTTTTTTATTGCATCTATTTGATTCTTCTCTCTTTTCTTATTAGTCTTGCTAGTGGTCTATCAATTTTGTTGATCTTTTCAAAAAACCAGCTCCTGGATTCACTGATTTTTTGAAGGGTTTTTTGTGTCTCTAACTCTTTCAGTTCTGCTCTGATCTTAGTTATTTCTTGCCTTCTGCTAGTTTTTGAATTTGTTTGTTCTTGCTTCTCTAGTTCTTTTCTGATGTTAGGGTGTCGATTTTAGATCTTTCCTGCTCTCTCTTGTGGGCATTTAGTGCTATAAATTTCCCTCTACACACTGCTTTAAATGTGTCCCAGAGATTCTGGTACATTGTGTCTTTGTTCTCACTGATTTCAAAGAACATCTTTATTTCGGCCTTCATTTGTTATTTACCCGGTAGTCATTCAGGAGCAAGTTGGTCAGTTTCCATGTAGTTGAGCAGTTTTGAATAAGTTTCTTAATCCTGAGTTCTAATTTGATTGCACTGTGCTCTGAGAGACTGTTTGTCATGATTTCTGTTCTTTTACATTTGCTGAGGAGTGCTTACTTCCAATTATGTGGTCAATTTTAAAATAAGTGCGATGTGGTGCTAAGAAGAATGTATATTCTGTTGATTTGGGGTGGAGAGTTCTGTAGATGTCTATTAGGTCTGCTTGTTGCAGAGCTGAGTTCAGGTCCTGGATATCCTTGTCAACCTTCTGTCTCATTGATCTAATATTGACAGTGGGGTGTTAAAGTCTCCCATGATTACTGTGTGGGAGTCTAAGTCTCTTTGTAGGTCTGTAAGGACTGGCTTTATGAACCTGGGTGCTCCTGTGTTGGGTGCATATATATTTAGGATAGTTAGCTCTTCTTGCTGAATTGATTCCTTTACCATTATGTAATGGCCTATTTTGTCTTTCTTTTCATCTTTGTTGGTTTGAAGTCTGTTTTATTAGACTAGGATTGCAATCCCTGCTTTTTTTTGCTTTCCATTTGCCTGATAGATCTTCCTCCATCCCTTACTTTGGGCCTACGTGCGTCTTTGCAAGTGAGATGGGTCTCCTGAATTCAGCACATTGATGTGTCTTGACTGTTTATCAAATTTGCCAGTCTGTGTCTTTTAATTGCAGCATTTAGCCCATTTACATTTAAGGTTAATATTGTTATGTGTGAATTTGATCCTGTCATTATGACGTTCGCTGGTTATTTTGCCCATTAATTAATGCAGTTTCTTCATAGCATCGATGGTCTTTACAATTTGGCATGTTTTTGCAGTGGCTAGTACTGGTTGTTCATATTTAGTGCTTCCTTCAGGAGCTCTTGTAAGGCAGGTCTGGTGGTGACAAAATCTCTCAGCATTTGCTTGTCGGTAAAGGATTTTATTTCTCCTTCACTTATGAAGCTTAGTTTGGCTGGACAGGAAATTCTGAGTTGAAAATTCTTTTCTTTAAGAATGTTGAATATTGGCCCCCACTCTTTTCTGGCTGTAGGGTTTCTGCCATGAGATGCGTTGTTACTCTGATGGGCTTCCCTTTGTGGGTAACTCGACCTTTCTCTCTGACTGCCCTTAACACTTTTTCCTTCATTTCAACCTTGGTGAATCTGAAAATTATGTGTCTTGAGGTTGCTCTTCTCGAGGAGTATCTTTGTGGTGTTCTCTGTATTTCCTGAATTTGAATGTTGGCCTGCCTTGCTAGTTGGGGAATTTCTCCTGGATAACATCCTGAAGAGTATTTTCCAACTTGGTTCCATTCTCTCCATCACTTTCAGGTACACCAGTCAAACGTAGATTTGGGTTTTTCACATAGATCCATCTTTCTTGGAGGCTTTGTTTCTTTTTCCTCTTTTTCCTCTAACCTTATTTTCTTGTTTCATTTCATTAATTTGATCTTCAATCACTGATACCCTTTCTTCCACTTTATCGAATCAGCTATTGAAGTTTGTGCATGCGTCACAAAGTTCTCATGCCATGGTTTTCAGCTCCATCGGGTCATTTAAGGTTTTCTCTACACAGTTTATTCTAGTTAGCCATTTGTCTCTTTTTCAAGGTTTTTAGCTTCCTTGCAATGGGTTAGAACATTATCTTTTAGCTCACAGAAGTTTGTTATTACTGACATTCTGAAGCCTACTTCTGTCAACTCATCAAAGTCATTCTCCTTCCAGCTTTGTTCTGTTACTGGCGAGGAGCTGCAATCCTTTGGAGGAGAAGAGGCGCTCTGGTTTTTAGAATTTTCAGCTTTTCTGCTCTGGTTTCTCCCCATCTTTGTGGTTTTATCTACCTTTGGTCTTTGATGTTGGTGACTTACAGCTGGGGTTTTGGTGTAGATGACCTTTGTGTTGATGTTGATGCTGTTCCTTTCTGTTTGTTAGTTTTCCTTCTAACAGTCAGGTCCCTCAGCTGCAGGTCTGTTGGAGTTTGCTAGAGGTCCACTTCAGACCCTGTTTGCCTGGGTATCACCAGCAGAGGCTGCAGAACAGCAAATACTGCTGCCTGATCCTTCCTCTGGAAGCTTTGTCCCAGAGGGGCAGCCGCCTATATGAGGTGTCTGTCGCTCCAACTGGTAGCTGTCTCCCAGTTAGGCTCCACGGGGGTCAGGACCCACTTGAGGAAGCAGTCTGTCCATTCTCAGAGCTCAAACACCGTGCTGGGAGAACCACTGCTCTCTTCAGAGCTGTCAGACAGGGATGTTTAAGTCTGCAGAAGTTGTCTGCTGTCTTTTGTTCAGCTATGCCCTGTCCACAGAGGTGGAGCCTAGAGGCATTAGGTCTTGTTGAGCTGCAGTTGGCTCCGCCCAGTTTGAGCTTCCTGGCCACTTTGTTTACCTACTAAAGCCTCAGCAATGGCAGATGCCCCTCCCCCAGCCAGGCTGCCACCTTGCAGATGGATCTCAGATTGCTGTGCTAGCAGTAGGCAAGGCTCCGTGGGCGTGGGACCCACCAAGCCAGGCAGGGGAGAGAATCACTTTGTCTGCGGGTTGCTAAGACAGACCTTGGGAAAAGTGCAGTATTTGGGTGGGGGGTGTCCTGTTTGTCCAGGTAATCTGTCACAGCTTCCCTTGGCTAGGAAAGGGAAATCCCCTGACCCCTTGCACTTCCCAGGTGAGGTGACGCCCCACCCTGCTTCAGCTCCCCCTCCATGGGCTGCACCCACTGTCCAACCAATTCCAATGAGATGAACAAGGTACCTCAGTTGGAAATGCAGAAATCACCGGTCTTCTTCGTAGAACATGCTGGGAGCTGCAGACTCGAGCTGTTCCTATTCAGCCATCTTGGCAACTCCCTTTTTAACTTTTTTTTTTGAGATGGAATCTCGCTCTGTCACCCAGGCTGGAGCACTGTGGTGCAATCTCGGCTCCCTGCAACCTCCACCTCCTGGACTCAAGCAATTTGCCCGGCTTCAGTCTCCCAAGAAGCTGAGATTATAGGTGCATGCCTGGCTAATTTTTGTATTTTTAGTAAAGATGAGGTTTCGCCATGTTAGCTAGGCTGATCTCGAACCCCTGACCTCAGGTGATCTGCCACCTTGGCCTCCCAAAGTGCTGAGATTACAGGCATGAGCCACCGCTCCTGGCCTTTAATTTTTTTTTAATGTTTTTGAAATTTATTATAGTATATGTTTTAAAGTAAGACTTTAATGTTTACTGTCCCCCCAAATTGCTAACAAGTATTCCATTACCATTTATTGCATAATCTCCACTAGTCTGATGGATTTATAATGCCTCTTTTCTGACATATTACATTTTTATTGCTATCAAGGGCTATTTCTAGGCTTCATGTGCTATTCTTGAATCTGGCTGTTCTTGAGCCAATTAAAACTCACACTAGGCCGGGCACGGTGGCTCAAGCCTGTAATCCCAGCACTTTGGGAGGCCGAGACGGGCAGATCACGAGGTCAGGAGATCGAGACCATCCTGGCTAACACGGTGAAACTCCGTCTCTACTAAAAAAAATACAAAATCTAGCCGGGCGAGGTGGCGGGCGCCTGTAGTCCCAGCTACTGTGGAGGCTGAGGCAGGAGAATGGCGTAAACCCGGGAGGCAGAGCTTGCAGTGAGCTGAGATCCGGCCACTGCACTCCAGCCTGGGCGACAGAGCGAGACTCCGTCTCAAAAAAAAAACCTCACACTAACTTATTACATCACTAATATGATTCCATCAATAAGCCCAAAACTAACTTAATAAGTACTGATATTTTACCAAAAATGTGTTTCTATCTAGAATCATTCATTTAATCATTCATTCAGATTCTTTATAACTTTCAATAGTTTTTATGTTTTGATAGTCCTATTATCTTTCTGTTAAGGGTATTCCTAGACATTTTATTTATTTATTTTTGCGATGGAGTCTTGTGCTGTCACCCAGTTGAGTGCAGTGGCATGATTTTTGCTCATTGCAACCTCCGTCTTCTGGGTTCAAGTAATTCTTGTGCCTCAGCCTCCCGAGTAGTTGGGACTACAGGTGTGTGCCACCACACCTGGCTAATTTTTATATTTTTAGTAGTGACAAAGTTTCATCATGTTGGCCAGGCTGGTCTTGACTCCTGACCTCAGGTGATCTGCCCTCCTCAGCCTCCCAAAGTGCTGGGATTAGAGGCATGAGCCACCGCCCCCAGCCAACATTTTGATTGTTGCTGTTGGAAAATTTTAGAATTCTTAATGCTTTCCATTTGGTCTTCACCAGAAACTGGAAAATCCGGAATCACTGATTTAAACAGATGAGGTGAAAAGAACTAGAAGAACCACTGTGAACAGATAAGGTATCTTGAACCTTGGGAGTTGTTCCATGTGGCAGCTAAAATAGTTCTCTGGAAACATCTGCCTGTCTGTCTGTCTCTCTGAGACCATATAGTTTCCAGGTTCAGCACTTAGTTTCCTCAACATTTAAAATTAGATATTAAAAAATCTGTTATATAATGAAAACATTTTAATCATTCAAAACATTTTGTGATAGAATTACCCAGAAAAAGACAGCACTTGCACAGAGGGTTATCCGTATACATTTTCCCCAGGCAGTAAAAGGAATACGTTCTTCTTCCTAATTACAAAAACAAAAAAGTTTAGTCAATCAAGGGATTATGGTAATAAAATTATTTTTCTCCTGACTGGCCAATAAATCTTAGATTTAATTTTAAAAAATTAGTTTGCAAGCATAGTCTCCTTACTCATAATTGCACTTTTTTGTTAATAATTTCAAAGTCACACATCACAAAACATGTGCAGTGTTCATTTTAATAAGTTTTTGGAACATGCAAGCATGAATAAACTGTTTATTGGCCATGACCTGAGCTCAGGAATCTGGGTGTCTGATGGTGCCATGCTGCAAAGCTAAATTCTGGGCTTGTCTTAGGTTTTAGAAATCGCTGATGATAGCGCAGAGCCCAGGCAGAACAAAAAGTTTCCTAGATGTCTGCAATACTAGGTATCCACTATGTGTTTCCTGGTTGGGCTTTATATATTTTGAATGATAAATTTTGAATGATAAATTTTTAGAGGATTTCCATTTTATAGTTCATAAAAATATATTTGAGTTCTTAAGAGTAGAAATCAACCCTCTACATGATTCACCTGTATTGTAAGAGCAGCCTAATAATAGCTGCAAATACTTACAGAGTATTTAACTCTGTGCCAGGCATTATTCTAGGTAGCTTCCATACATTAACTCAATCCTTAGCTGCAATCATGAGGAAAGAACTGTATTATTCCCATTTTATAGATGTGGTCACTGAGGCACAGAGAAGTTAACTAATTTGTCCAACATCACCCAACTGGTAAGTTGCTATGTTCAGACATGAACTCTGGCATCAGAGACTTCATTCACCATCACCCTATAAGGCCTCTCTAAACACAGGGAGGGTATGTGGGCAACAAAAATGAAATGAGGAACAACCATAAAGAAAAAGGGACCTTCACTTGCAATATTTTAGCAAGCAACATTTCAAGGGAAACTTAACTTATAAGCTGGCAATTGTAACTATAAAATTGGCAGGTTTAAATGACCAAATTGTCTTTTCTTCAGTATTTTTCCCATGTTGCTGGTATTATAAGATTTTTTAGTGCTCAAATGACTTCATAAACATCTAATTTTGTTTAAGTTTTGGCTTTCATTTCTGAATATACAATCTTTCAACAACATATGCTTTGACCCTGCCCTCTCTAGTAAACAGCAGGAACTATTCATAATGGGGATTCTTTGAAGCTTGTTACACTGTGAAAGACAAATGTCACTTTCTACAACCTTGTTTTTTTCCCATTTGTAAAAGGAAGAGATTGAACTGTTCCCTCTGGTTCCTTTTAGTGCCAACATTTTGTAAATCTGTGATTCAATTTATAAAACGTATAGTTGGGAACATTTTCAGACATTCTTGGTAAAAGCATTTTCTTTCCAAGAGCTATTCGTATTCAGAACCTACTGTTCTTATGCTGATGACTTCAAGTACAATCAACTCAAAGTTTTCTGCGTTGATGGAAAAGAGCTAGAATGCGGATGATTTAAAAATCATCTTTCAGGGACTTTGGAATATTTATACGGACAGAATACAGTTTTTTATTTTTGGAGCAGTGGTAGCAGCAGCAAATCTACCTTTCCAATGACATAAAATACCTAGCACAGTATCTGAACAGAGTTGGACCCCACAAAATACTTTGCTTCTTCCTCCATCCTTTCTCTAACTTTAGGATAAAGGCCACACTACTTTCTGCACATCCCAACCAGAAGGTGGAGCAGTGACTGAGGCTCACTGCAAGATAAAGGGGCAGCTGGTCTAGGATGAATAAGGGGCTGGAATAATGAAAGTATATGTGAAAACTGAGAATCAACTATAAAACCAATGCCTCTTTCCTTATATATGTCACAGTAAGAATTTTTTTTTTGTATTTTACTGTTTTATGAAAGAAGGGGCCCCATTTATCTCCTGTGGCTACTGTTCTAAGCAGTGCTTCTTCACCTTGGCTGCACATCAGAATCACCAAAGGAGCTTTAAAAAAATCCCTGTGCTCAGAATACCCCCAGGTTACCAAGTACCAGAGTATGTCGTGATGGAACTCAGGCATCAATATTTTTTAAGCTCCCCCAGGTGATTCTAATGTGTGGCCAAGGAGGAGAACCACAGCAGTAAGTAGATTAAACTGCATCTAAATACCACCCTCCTTACCTGAGTAATCTCATTTATCACTACGTGAGTACATCGTGCTTCATATTCTGGTCGGGCTTGTTCTTCCTGCTGTAACTCAACAGTATCCCATTCATACTCAAGTTCTGCCTGGCGTCGCTTCCAAAACTCCAAAAACAAGGTAACTAACAGAGAGACAGAACAGCTTGTGTGGATTTTCGATGATGACTGATGTTTCAGAAATCTGTACTGAATAATATTAATTATCTATTGTACTGGCCTGTTTTCACACTGCTATAAAGAACTACCTGGACTGGGTAATATATAAAGGAAAGCGGTTTAATTGACTTACAGTTCTTCATGGCTGGGGAGGCCTCAGGAAACTTACAATCATGATGTAAGGCAAAGGGGAAGCAAAACACATCTCACATGGCAATAGGAGAGAGAGAGAGCAAGGGGGAAAGTGCCACAGCTTTAAACCATCATATATCATGAGAACTCACTCACTATCATGAGAACAGGATGTGGGAAATCCACCCCCATGATCCAATTACCTCCTACCAGGCCCCTCCCATGACACATGGGGATTACAATTTGACATGAGATTTGGGTGGGGACGCAGAAACAAACCACATCATCCATAATACTTCTGTATATGGCAAATCAAATCTAAATTATAGGATATACTACTATTTAAAAGGGAAAAACATGATTTTAAAGAAAATGCTGGTAATTTACAACATTATGAAATAGACTATAGATTCTGGGAAAGGCAATGTGATGGTCAGAAGACATGTGAATATGTCTGACACTGAAGCATATGTTCCAGCACTTTATTGCCAACTAAAACACAAAAAATGGTCACAGTTCCAAAGGAGCTCATGGTCCATCATTCATCTGCTTTTCCCCACACGCTCCTTCTTGTACTCTCCTTTCCTTCCTAAGGGCCTAAAGGAGAAGAGGATTTATATGGGATGTCCCAAATAAATTAATATTCACTCATATGGAAAACTGATGTTTTTCTCAATCTTATGTAAAGTATGACTAAAATAATTTTTTTAGGAATCAGAATTTTAACTTTAAATACTAAATAAAACATTAAATGTTAATTGAAAATGCAGTTTCAGGGTAAATACCCTATGCCTTTCTTTTAATCAGACTGCTAACCCTAAGTCCTTCCTATAAAGAAATTCTGTAATTACCACTCTTCTATTTACAAACATTCGTTGAGTGTCTACTATCAGCTGGGAATAAAGAGAAAACAAGACACAGTCCCTGCTTCAAGGAGCCCCCTAGGCGTTTGGGAATTATACTGTCCTTGAAGTGACAGGTATAGTTGATTATTAAGAGGGATATGATAAAGGTAAGCACAGGTTGCTCTGGGCACATAGAGCCAGAACATTTAACTGGGTGTTTCCGGGAAGGCCATCCCAGAGGAGGGGACCACTGTGATGAGTCCTGAGATGCCTCAGAGCTGATTAGGTGAAAGCGGTGGTGAGTGGAAAACTAAGGCCACCTGTGAGCTGCACATGCAAAGGCAAGGTGGCCAGAGAGCCAGGTACTTTCCCAAAACTGCAAACAATCTGGTAGTAAGTGAAAGGTGTGATGGAGGTGGGGCAGCCAGGTAAGAGCTCTGCAGGGACACATCACAAAGCGTTTGCTGTGCTTTGAAAGGAGTTTAGAGAGTTTAACGTACAGGTGGAGGAGCCTTTGAAGGTAGTCTAGAGTGAGACTAGGGGCAGGGAGACCTACTGGCAGGTACCTGATGTGGCAGGATCCCTGAGGGATGTTGAGCAGGTAGACAGATGAATGCTGGTATGACAGAATGATGCTATCCAGGTTTCTGGCTCAGGCAATATCCTAAATTCTAGTGGCATTACTTGGAAATAGGAAGTGTGTTAAGAAGGTCAAGTGTGTGGTTTGGTTATGATCAGATGCAATGCATGTGGACTACTCAAGAAGAAATGTCCAGTAGACAGGTAAAAGTCTACAACGTAGGAGGAAGATCTGGGTTGAGCTGGATTTTCACTGTTTCAAGTGGCAACTGGGGCCATGAGAGAAGGAGATTATTAAATGAGGTGCAGGGTAGTAATCACACCCTGGCTGCATGTAAGAAGGACCAGGGAGCTTTTACGGAGTACCGAGCTCAGGTGCCACCCTGTAAATTACGATTTTTGGTCTGGAATGGGGCCTGAACACAGTTGCTTTGCTTTTTGTTGGTTTTGTTTTGTTTTTGAGGTTTAATACGCGGTCAGGGTGGAGACTCACTGAAGTAGAGAGTGAAGAGAGTCAGAATGAAATCATGCAGACCCTGCAGCGGGCAGCCTGAAATGCAGGAGGCAGTCTTGGGATGCACCTGTAAGGAGCAAGAATCCAACACCCCCCAATGGCAAAGACAACTGAACATGTTTAAAAGCACTCACTTCCTAGCAGTGTTTGTTTTGACTACTACTTTTCCAGTAAGTTAGAGTAGAAATAATCTGGATGTTGGAATCAGGATCAAACTGTTGAGTGTTTTATACAGAGGGTGATGGCTACTGAGAAACAACCCAGACATTTGTGCTTCTGTACCTGCCCAAGGGGAAATGAAGTGAGTATTGGCTTCTTTGTCAATGGGATGGAAATCTAGAGGGCACCATGTTCTTTTGTGGACTGAGCTGTGACTGGGTGGTCTTGCTGCCCAGCTGAGCCATGCTGGTCTCAGGTGGCAGATACTCCCCAAAGAGACCCTGTTGGGAGGAATAAGCCACCCATGAACCAACCTTCCTTAGGCTGCATATGAAGCAGTATAACATACACCACCCACTTACTAAAGCTCCCCAAGGTTCTGCATCTCCTTGATAAAACTCCCATACACCTCAATCAACAGAGGACCCTACTTTTTAATCTACCAAGAATCCTAATGCCAGTATTGCATATGCCCCCACCCCTGAAGCTCCCTCCACTCTGTCTCCCTCTCTGTAACTATGAAATCACTCCACTGGTCAGGTGCATTCTCTCAGAAAGGGCACGCTTTATTCCCTATGTCAACCCTTCTTCTGCCCTTCAAAATATTAATACACAGCACTCATGCATCCCAACCTGTATCTGCTTCGAGGTCTACTGTCTATCATACCCACTGGAATGTCACCTTCACATGTGCAGGGATTTGGTTTTCTTCATAGCAGAAGCACTGGGACATAGTAGGCACATAACGAATGAATGCACTGAATGGACAAACTGAAGGAAACCAGCCAGAAACTGGAGGACCCCCCTACCTGGGGAATCATCCACTCAGAGGTCCCAGCTGACTCCAACTGCTCACCTCTACACATAACCATCCACTCTCCTTATTTCCTGCTATGCTAGTCTACTTGGGCCTTCAGTACCTCCTGTACAGATGTACCTTGATTTATCATGCTTTACGGATAGTGTTTTTATCTTCTTACAAATTCATGGTTTGTGGCAATCCCACGTTTAGCCTGTATCAATGCCATTTTTCCACAACATGTACCCACTTTGTGTCACATTTTAGTAATTCTCACATTTCAAATTTTTCATTATTACTGTATCTTTTATAGTGGTCTGTGATAAGTGATCTTTGATGTTACTATTGTAATTGTTTTGGGGCAACATGAAGTGCACCTATATAAGATAGCAAAATTAACAAATGTGTGTGTTCTGACCATTCCACTGATTGGCTGCTCCCCCATCTCTCTGCCTCTCTTCTGGCCTCTCTATTCCTTGAGATGCAACAATAGTTGCATCTAACTGCTAACCCAACAATAGTTCCATCTGATGCCATAGTGAAATTAGGCCAATTAATAACCCTACAATGGCTTCAAGGTGTTCAAGTGAAACAAGACTCACACATCTCTCACTTTAAGTGAAAACTAGAAATTATTAAGTTTAGTGAGGAAGGTGTATCGAAAGCTAGGCCTCTTGTGCCAGTTTGCCAAGCTGTGAGTGCAAAGGAAAAGTTCTTCAGGGATATGAAAAGTGCTACTCCATACTGGGTATATACCCAAAGGATTATAAATCATGCTGCTATAAAGACACTTGCACACGTATGTTTATTGCAGCACTATTCACAATAGCAAAGACTTGGAACAACCCAATGTCCATCTGTGACAGACTGATTAAGAAAATGTGGCACAGTCATCACCATGGAATACTTCGCCATAAAAAGGATGAGTTTGCATCCTTTGTAGGGACATGGATTGCAAGCTGAAACCATCATTCTTGAAGCAAACTACACAAGAAGAGAAAACAAACACTGCATGTTCTCCACTCATAGGTGGGAACTGAACAATGAGATCACTTGAATCGGGAGGGAACATCACACACTCCTATCATGGGCAGGGGGTGCGGGGAGGGATTGCTTTGGGAGTTATACCTGATATAAATGACGAATTGATGGGTGCTGACGAGTTGATGGGTGCAGCACACCAACATGGCACAAGTATACATATGTAACAAACCTGCACGTTATGCACATGTACCCTAGAACTTAAATAATAATAAAAAAAAAAATTTAAAAACCAGATAACATAACTTTTGGCCAAATTAAAAAAAAAAAAAAAAAAGGAAAGAAAAGAAAAGTGCTACTCCAGTGAACACACAAATGATAAAAAAGTGAAACAACCTTATTGCTGATAAGGAGAGAGTTTTAACGATCTGGATAGAAGACCAAACCAGCCACAATATTCCCTTCAACCACAGCCTAATTCAGAGCAAGGCCGGAACTCTCTTCCATTCTGTGAACGCTGAGAGAGGTGAGGAAGCTGCAGAAGAAAAGTTTGAAGCTAGCAGAGGTTGGCTCATGAGGTTTAAGGAAAGAAATCATCTCCATAGCATAGAAGTGCAAGCTGAAGTAGCAAGTGCTAACATGCAAGCAGAACAAGTTATCCAGAAGATCTAGCTAAGATCCTTGATGAAGATGGCTACACAACAGACTTTCAAGGTAGAAGAAATAGCCTCCCACTGAAGAAGATGTCATCTGGGACTTTCACAGCTAGAGAGGAGAAGTCAATGCCTGCCTTCAGAACTTCCAAGGACAGGCTCACTCTCTCGTTAGGGGCTAATGCAGCTGGTGACTTCATGTTGAAGCCAATGTTCATAGATCATTCCAAAAACCCTAGGGCCTCTAAGAATTATGTGAAATCTACTCTGCCTGTACTCTAAATGGAACAATAGAGCCTAGATGACAGCACATCTGTTTATAACATGGTGTGCTGAATTATTTCAAGCCCATTGTTCACAAAAAATTACTTTTAAAAAAATTACTGCTCATTGGCAATGTATCCACTCACCCAATAACTCTGATGGAGATGTACAGAGATTAGTATTGTTTTCACGGCTATGAACATCCATTCGGCAGCCCATAGATCAAGGAGTCATTTCAACTTTCATATTTTATTATTTAAGAAATACATTTAGTAAGGCTACAGCTGCCATAGATAGTAATTATTTGGCTAGATATTGGCAAAATAAACAGAAATCTTCTGGAAAAGATTCACCATTCTAGATGCCATTTAAGAGCATTCATAATTCATGGGAGGAGGTCAAGATGTCAACATTAACAGGAGTTTAGGAGAAGTTGATTCTAACCCTCATGGATGACTTTGAGAAGTTCAAAACTTCAGTGGAGGAAGTCACTGCAGATGTGGTAGAAAGAGCAAGAGGAACTAGAAATGGAGTCTGAAGATGTGACTGAACTGCTGTAGTCTCATGATCAAACTTGAAGGAATGAGAAGTTGCTTTTTATGGATCTGCAAAGAAAGTGGTTTCTTGAGATGAAATCTACTCCTGGTGAAGATGCTGTCATTACTGAAATGACAACAAAGGATTTAGAATATTATACAAACTTAGTTGATAAAGCTGCAGCAGGGTTTGAGAGGATTGATTCCAATTTTCAAAGAAGTTCTACTATGGGTAAAATACTACCATTACAGCATCACATGCTAGATAACTCTTGTGAAACAAGAGTGCACTAATGTGGCAAACTTTATTGTTGTCTTATTTTAAGAAATTGGCATAGCCACCTAAACCTTCAGCAACCACCCTGCTAATCAGTGAGCAGCCATCAACACCGAGGCAAGACCAGCCCCCAGCAAAAAGATTAACATTCTCTAAAGGCTCAGATGATTGTCAGCATTTCAGTAATAAAGTATTTTTAAGGTATGTACATTTTTTGACAATGCTACGCACACTCACTAGACTACAGTATGGTATAACCATAACTTTGATATGCACTGAGAAACAAAGAATTTGTGTGGCTCCCTTTACTGTGATATTCGCCTTTTTGTGGTGGTCTGGAACCTAACCCACAGTATCTCTGAGGTATTCCTGTACCCAGCAAGAGGCCAGGATAACCCCAGATGGAGAATATACCATGAAGCATTGACAGTTTACTGGTGAGATCAAGCTTGAGCACCCTGACTGTGGGGAGGGGTGCAGGGTCAACAGCTGAAGGAATTATCATGTGTACTCTTCTACTTTACAGACTGCAAACATACTCTTCCAGCAGAACCATTTTTTAAGGATGCTGTGACTAAGCACATTAAAATCTTGGTGCACTTTGACACTTATAGGCATAAATGAAAAACTGGTACTTATAAGCCTGTTAAAATTAGGCTGGAAGACTGGTGGCTTCTTATTTCTGCGCTAGAAAGAAGGGTCTGCACCTGTGTCACATGAGGTAGAACCAAGGAGACTAAACTGACAGTTTCTAACCCATTCTCATTTTTTTTCACAGCACCAAACAAAATAATGCAACTATATCAGTAAAAACCAAATTTCTGCATCTTTCTAAAAGCTTGCTGCAACTTCATTAATATACACTGTATTTTGTCATCAATCTAAAGACTAATAGCCAAATTATTGGCAGAACTCTTATTCTATGCTTCTCACTTTCTGTCTATGGGGCTTTAGATAATTGGCCCCTGAGTGTCATCTTTAGATAACTCACTCCCTGAGTGTCATCTTCTTCATCTTTAAAACTGGAGTGTGATAGCCACTCATTTACTCAGTACCTATCTAGTATCTATCTCATATCTATCCAATATCAACTAGGAGATAATTCATGAACACATTCTTAACTTTTCTCACAAAGAGCAACATAAGCAATTCTAGTCGGTGCTATAAGGGAAGAACAGTGGATGCCCTCTTCCCTCTTCCCTGAACTTTAACATATGCTTCTGTTTACCAAATTCTGAACTATAGGAAGCAGTTCTGCCTGGGAAGTGATAGAATTGCAATGCAAGCAAGACATAGCCTGGTGAGAAATAATGAGCTGTTAGCAAATCCTCAGCCTTGAAGGAAAACCCCTGGGAGTTGCAGCAATGGGAGAGTGTTTTAGTTCCTTACTTCACTCAGCCTCAGATTCTGCCGGGTCTATGGAAGACACTGCTAACCTAATAGTCACCCAGTGTTTTGGAGTACTCCTGGGCCACGTCAGTGCTGACTCACAATGCTGTTTGTCCCAGATTGAGGGCACCAGGCCCTGGGGTGACCGTGCATGATCACAGACAGAAATTTCTGTTCTGTATCTTTTGCTCTCTTCCCCTGCAATAAGACATCTGACAGAACTCCAGCAGGGAGCACTGCACTTCTGTTCTCTGGCAAACCAGAAGTGCTGATTAGACACATTTAAAACTCTTACATCAACATATAATGAGAAAAGAGAAAGGTTGTCTGGAACTTGGAGATCAATAACAGCTCTTCCTCTTAATCAGGATATTATTATATCTAAACAAAATATGCATCAGATGAAGAAGATGTCCATATACCCAAAAAGATTTCAGAGCAGTAAAGTGTTAGTGGTGTTATATCCTGCATTGTCTAAGGACAAGACACATTCTGGTAGATGGGAATGTTCTGGTTGCTGTAAGAGTTTGCTGCTGAAGGTCTAGGATGTTTTAACAGGCCTCGAAACTATTTAGGCCTCATAACCCACAGAGGCACAGGAGTTAGATTAACTCACTCAGCCTTTATTGCAACTTTTTTTCTTTTAGATGGAGTCTCACACTGTCGCCCAGGATGGAGTGCAGTAGTGATCTTGGCTCACTGTAACCTCTGTCTCCTGGATTCAAGAAATTCTCGTGCCTCAGCCTCCAGCTGGGATTACAGGTGTGCACCATCACACCTGTCTAATTTTTGTATTTTTAGTAGAGGCGGGGTTTCACCATGTTGGCCAGGCTGGTCTCAAACTCCTGACCTCAGTGATCCACCTGCCTCAGCCTCCCAAAGTGCTGAGATTGCAGGTGTGAGCCACCACACCCAGTCGTTTATTCCAACTTCCTAATTCAAAGGCTAGAAACTCTGTTGCAGCTAGGGTTCCAGATCTGATTTTTTAAAATGCCTGTCAGAAGCATCTGTATGTCACTTAAGTCAGAAACTGGGCTGAATGGAGTCAGGGTGGTGGTAGCAGGAGCTGCATTATTTTGCTGGTGTGGACCCAGCAGAAGCAGCACAGGTCTCAAAGTAACAGTCACAGCAGCTGTTTTCTGATCCCCAGTGCAGCTAGTTAGGCTTCCTGATTCCCCAGGTCCTCAGTGAGCCAGATGACTGGTGGTTTTCTGGAAATAACTAGGCCTAGTTTAGAACTCACCCCTCAAAGGTGAAAATTAAACATTGCAGTCATGTAGCCAAGAGTCTGATCCAGGGAGAATCAGGTATAAGTAGGCAAGATGCAACAAGGAAGGGAGTGGGCAGGATGCGTTTAGAACTTTTAACTTCAACCATGGGTTGGTGGTTAGGACTCTATGAATCAGTATGAACAGGTGGGCTGCCTTGTCCTAAAAGGATGGACATTTTTAAGGTAAGTATATGATTTATATTATATTGATTACAAAAGGTTTTCTACTCTCAACTTTTATAATTTCTAGGGAGCAGAAAAATACTCTAAGTGCCATATGCATCTGGGCACAAAAGAGATGCTGCAGGAACATAATGGTGGTGATATGAATAACTTCATATGAGGCTGTAGCCTGTTTGGTTCTGCAATTTCAGAATTTCTGTAAAGTGGTTCACAGCAGTAGTTCTCAAAGCAGAAGTAACAAGGAAAGCCACACAAAGCACTTAAAAAGTTTATCATACATATCCTTAAAGATATACAAATGATGCTACAGGCAGTGCTGAAATACTTTCTGCGTTCTAAAATCAGATAAAATAAAATCAGCAGCTAATGTGTACGTCAGTTCTATAACCATGGTGTAGTTAATGATCAGAGAAGGGAAGGTTAGCTAGGAAATTTGAGGTTTGTCTTTCTAGTGTCAAAATTAACGTTTTTTTGCTTTATTTCAAATGTCTTCTTTAACTGGGGCTATCAGCATCCATTAGTATATGGAGTTCAGTAGATGTGTCAGAATGTTATACAATATGATTCAACGCTGAGAATACAGTTAATAGTTAAAAGTGCTGACCCACGTGTTCAGCACCTAAAGCTCTTACTGGGGAGGGGCGGGGGGGGGGGGG
>NW_016807308.1:739194-744250 GCF_001698545.2 Rhinopithecus bieti
AAAAAAAAAAAAAAAAAAAAAAAAAAAAAGCCTTTTCAAATGTTAAAGAAAACTCAAAGCTGCTTTGAAGTAGAAAGTCTACTTTGTTTTAGGTGATTTTTTTGGGTTGCTCTTTATACTCAAATAAAGTGGATAAACCTTCATCTATGTAAAAACATTACTTCTGCTATTTTCATAAAAGAATAGCTACATTCTCATCCATCTGATTTTCAAGGCCCCCCTCAATCATCCACACTGATTGTGATGAGAAAAAGCAAGTATAATCCTTAATTGTCTGTCATCCAATTACTATTCTACAAAACCTCAAGGAAGACAGAATAAATGCACACCTGCTCTGGGGAACAATGCTTTCCACCTACTCCTCTAGTCCCGGGATTCCACAGACCACATATTTCAAATCTTTTACCTTTGACTCTCATGGAACCATCTTCTCCAAGTTAACTTTTAATGCTATGCCTTATCCTTCATTGTAAAACTGTAAGAAAGGTCCCATAGAAAACAGTTCTGCATGTTGTAATGCTATTATCGAAGATTCTGTCCAATGCTACTTCCATTTTAGGAATCAATGCAATCTTCTAAGTATTTGACAACACTCTACTTGCCTTGACACTTCTGCTCACCTACTCCAAAAAGAAAATCCCATTTGTGAATTCTTAGCTCTACTCTTTTGAGAAAACGTCAATGGAAACACTTCTGTCAGTGCTAGAGGGAAAAATGGGAGCATTACGAAAGTGGAAGTGTACTGCCAATGTCAAGATCACTCCAGCTGCCTTGCTGAAGGTGAGGGACATGCCTAGCACTCCTATGCGGGAATTAGGCCTGAATGAAGTTAGTATTTTTGTCACATGTGTGAGAATCCTGGACCCTTGAGAAAGAATAAGATAGCTGACTTCTTTACTCTGTGTTCCATGAACTATGTGGAAGCAGGAAGTAAGGGAAAAAGGAAGCAAGGAGCTTACTTGATAAGAAGCCTAGCTTAGCTTGCTAGGCAGGATGGCACAGAGAGGGCAAGACAGCTGTGCTGAGAGCAGTCTGAATCAGCATACTGCTTTACTCACACAGAGCAGGAAAGAAAAGAAGGAGCTGCATATGTAGGCATGATGATTTTAAGCAGAGAAACCAATTAGAATCTTGGGGGAAAAAATGACAATTTGTTATGCTTTCTTCCTGGAAAGATGCAAAGTCAAAATTTTATAACTAAATGTGTTTTTATGAACAAAATATTACAACTTACCATGTTTCCCCTTTATCCTACCAGCTAGAAAGCTAAGAATCTTATTTAATAATAAGATTATTAAGGATGGGTAGTTGGAGAAGAAAGAAGAGGTGGGTGTGGGGAGTGTGAAGGACAGAACTTCTTAAGGAAAATGAAACTTCCACTTGCATCTTTGTAGATGACAATCTGCCTCTGGTATTATCGTTGGCATCTGCCTTAAAGCCAGTACTTCGGGATCCAGTTAACTAGTGCCCTTTAGCCTAGGAGTCAGCATCACTGGAAGCAGCTTCCTTCTTACTAGCTTCAAGTCTTTCACTCTATGTGATCTACAACACATATTTATAGCCTAGAGTTTGTGTTGGTTTGGAAGAGGGGCTTAATTTCTAAATTAAGTATAAAATCCATCTGTTGACAACACCCTGCAATCAGCTTAACTAAGTGGTGAAACAATTTTCAAACATAGAACTGGATCTGAGTAAAGTGCCTGCAATGTCAGCTGGCAAAGAATATGGTAATGATGAGAAATGCAGATTTGTTATAAATTTCTGACTCTGCAGTTACTAGGTGGGTGACTTTGGGCAGATTATTTGATCTCCCAGATCCCCAGTATTTTACACTGTAAAATGGAGATAATGCCTGTTCCACCTATCTCATAGGGTTGTTGTGTATGTTAAAAGTGGTAAGTATAAAACTATGCAAAGTATGATATAGAAAGTGGCATCAGTATAACAGTAATACATTCTGCTAAAATCTGACTTACATGGAGTAGGCTACAATGTTCTAGGGCCACTAATGATTCCTAAACTCTCATGGCAGAACAAGGGGATAGAGAGAAGATCATCAGAGGAAAGCGTAGGTCAGAATTGTAAGGAAAATGCTCTGAAGTAAGCTGATCATCTTTCTTTCTGTCCAGATTTCCAGCCTGCTTTCAGTAAGCTCCTTCCAATCTTGATGCTCGTCCTAAACCTCAGGACCATCTGCATGTATAAGGAGAGCCAGATGTGTTTTCTGGCAATGTTTTAAGACGAATACCTTTTATCACATATAAAACCTTTCTCATGCATAGTTACAGTCTAAGTCTGACCATCAGGGTGTTTACAATCTAAGCATAGTTTTGGCATATGTTGAAAGGGGAAAACAGAAGTACAGATTTCAGGTTTCCCCTTACTTGAATTAAGGAAAATACTTATAAAGGTTGAGTGTCCCAAATCCAAAGCTTTTGAGTACTGACACAATGTTCAAAGGAAATGTTCAAAGCAGCATTTCAGATTTTGGATTTTGGATTAGGGATGCTCAACCAGTAAGTCTAAGGCAAATATTCCAAAATCCAAAACACTTTGGATCCCAAGCATTTCAGATAACGAATACTCAACCTGTAGTAAATCTATTAAAAGTATTTATAAGATAAAATGGGTTTGAGATTTCTGCTTTTATTACTTGAAATACTCAAATAGTTTAGATTCCACCATTATCTCACTGACACTCTATGAGATTTTATCTAAGGTCTTAAATCACAATTTTATTATTTGTAAAAGAGGAATAAAGCATTGTATATTAATGTACAAAACGTTTGAAAGGTTAGTTGAAAAATATCTGTCTGAATTCCTAAGAGGANGGGGTCGTATTACAGTGCAGGAGCACAGAGGATCTTAATACACAAATTCAATCTTTATTCTTCTATGTGTCAAATATTAGCCAGAGTTTGGTCTCCAGCCAAAACATGCTAAATGGCCAAATGCCAGTGTAACTGATTGGGACGTCTGGTCACCTTACAGTGCATTATCCTTTGAGTGGCAACAAGTGTCTCTAAAAAGTGAGCAAAATAATCGGATTGTCTTTCTGTGACCTGTTTGGTAATTCTTCATAGGCACAATCACTACCAAAGAGAAATACTGCTGAGGACACTGTAAATAACTGATTCTGTGAGATACATACATTGATGTGTCATCCTTTAAAGAACAAGAAACTTGGTTCAGTTTTTTCCTCCACCTTCCTATAACCTGAATTCTGCTGTTTCTCATACTTACACAATGAAATTGGAAATGCATCTAATTTTGAAAATGGACATTTTTCTTCTATGTTAGAACATTTAGATCAATTAAACATTTAAAGATAATGATAACTGCCTCATTGTATTAATGATGCTATCCCAAAGTAAATAATATAGTGTTATAGTTACCATATGGGAATTAGATCCTGTAGAATTATATCTGTTCTAGTTAGTAAGTAGAGTTTCTTATTATTATACAAGTAGCAGATACTCATTAAATACACAGAAGTGTATGAGGAAGAAAGCTCACCCATAATCACTGTGTTGCTGCCTCCTCCTGACCTCCACTCCCATAAAAGTTAGGTTGTATCACACTGTGAGGGCTGTTGCAATAATGGCTTCCAACAAATCATGCCTCCTACATCCAAGCCACTGGGTAGTACTCCCACTGCCCCACATTGATGCTGGTTTGGCCATATGACTTACTTTGGCTGATGGGACATTAGCTAACTTGGTGCAACAATAGGCTTAAAAATGCATATGCACTGAAGCTCGTCCTCTCTTCTCTTTGGAACCCTGACACCAAGAATCCTGGGCTAGCCTATTTGAAGATGAGACACCATGTAGAGTAGAGAAACCTTCCCAGCCGAGCCCCACAGACCAAACGAGGTTTCTAGTTGCAAGATCGTCTATCCCAGTGGAGCTGCCAGCTTACTAGAGTCAGCTAAGCCAGCCCATGCCTAAAGAACCTCTCAGTTGACCCAGTGAATGATGAGAAATAATAAATATGAGAAAAGAGGTTTGTTGTTTTAAGCTACTATATTTTGATGCAGATTTTAATATAGTAAAAGCTAACTGATACAATGTCCTCAGTTATAAATGGAATTCTAGGGGAGTTGAAGTCTGGGCAATACAAGGTCCTAAAATTGGGTTACTTTGATAGCCTACATAAAACTGTATAATACTATCAAACTGAGTGCACAAAAAAAAAAAAAAATAACTTACCCCATACTCCCATAAATACTGCAAAGACTAGGGTTCCAAAACTGTCAAAGATGCACAATTTCTGGAAAATATAAATGACACGAGTCATATCCTCCACTTATTAGGATTCAGTAAATACGAAATGCTTTGTCTATTCTACAGTCTTTAAGTTCTTTTCAAAGCTGATGCCTAGTTTAACAATCATCTATGATCATACATCATTCAATGTATCTACTACATACTTATAGTGAAATTTGATTCTTTTAAAAGCAAACAATCTTTGCTGTATTAACCAGTGTATTTTCCAATGAAACTCTGCATATCCCACTAAGGAAATAGATATAGTTCCTAGAATTCCACTGAGTTGAAAGCCTCTATTGGGCTTGAATAACAGTCTCTTATGAGCTGTCATAATGGATTTGAGGAAGTAGTATGGCTGTAGGAATACAATGACCCCTAAGCAACTTTTAGATTTATGATTTGTATCTTATCATCATCCCAACCTGGTCAGAGGGTAAGTTTCAGAATTCCTGTTTTTCCTGTTAAGAGACATACAAAGCTGAGGTTTATCTCGAGGTGGCTCTCCTCCAGGAGAGCTCTGTTTTCTTAAACCCCATGACAGCTTTTCTACCATCACTGACAGATGCTTCTACTGGAATAAAGGATGCACAGGTGCTTTTGCTAACATTACAGTGAATACAATGATCATGAATGATCATAACATACCTGGCCAAAGAAGGCTTTATTCACTAGTTCTGCTAAGTTTTATCTCTTTGCTAGTATATAAGTAGCCTATCTCCCTCTATGAGTTTCTGGAAAATATTTTAATCAGTTACTAATTTTCATTAATGAGCAATTTTACATTT
>NW_016807308.1:745677-749904 GCF_001698545.2 Rhinopithecus bieti
CTACCAGCTAGAAAGCTAAGAATCTTATTTAATAATAAGATTATTAAGGATGGGTAGTTGGAGAAGAAAGAAGAGGTGGGTGTGGGGAGTGTGAAGGACAGAACTTCTTAAGGAAAATGAAACTTCCACTTGCATCTTTGTAGATGACAATCTGCCTCTGGTATTATCGTTGGCATCTGCCTTAAAGCCAGTACTTCGGGATCCAGTTAACTAGTGCCCTTTAGCCTAGGAGTCAGCATCACTGGAAGCAGCTTCCTTCTTACTAGCTTCAAGTCTTTCACTCTATGTGATCTACAACACATATTTATAGCCTAGAGTTTGTGTTGGTTTGGAAGAGGGGGCTTAATTTCTAAATTAAGTATAAAAATCCATCTGTTGACAACACCCTGCAATCAGCTTAACTAAGTGGTGAAACAATTTTTCAAACATAGAACTGGATCTGAGTAAAGTGCCTGCAATGTCAGCTGGCAAAGAATATGGTAATGATGAGAAATGCAGATTTGTTATAAATTTCTGACTCTGCAGTTACTAGGTGGGTGACTTTGGGCAGATTATTTGATCTCCCAGATCCCCAGTATTTTACACTGTAAAATGGAGATAATGCCTGTTCCACCTATCTCATAGGGTTGTTGTGTATGTTAAAAGTGGTAAGTATAAAAACTATGCAAAGTATGATATAGAAAGTGGCATCAGTATAACAGTAATACATTCTGCTAAAATCTGACTTACATGGAGTAGGCTACAATGTTCTAGGGCCACTAATGATTCCTAAACTCTCATGGCAGAACAAGGGGATAGAGAGAAGATCATCAGAGGAAAGCGTAGGTCAGAATTGTAAGGAAAATGCTCTGAAGTAAGCTGATCATCTTTCTTTCTGTCCAGATTTCCAGCCTGCTTTCAGTAAGCTCCTTCCAATCTTGATGCTCGTCCTAAACCTCAGGACCATCTGCATGTATAAGGAGAGCCAGATGTGTTTTCTGGCAATGTTTTAAGACGAATACCTTTTATCACATATAAAACCTTTCTCATGCATAGTTACAGTCTAAGTCTGACCATCAGGGTGTTTACAATCTAAGCATAGTTTTGGCATATGTTGAAAGGGGGAAAACAGAAGTACAGATTTCAGGTTTCCCCTTACTTGAATTAAGGAAAATACTTATAAAGGTTGAGTGTCCCAAATCCAAAGCTTTTTGAGTACTGACACAATGTTCAAAGGAAATGTTCAAAGCAGCATTTCAGATTTTGGATTTTTGGATTAGGGATGCTCAACCAGTAAGTCTAAGGCAAATATTCCAAAATCCAAAACACTTTGGATCCCAAGCATTTCAGATAACGAATACTCAACCTGTAGTAAATCTATTAAAAAGTATTTATAAGATAAAATGGGTTTGAGATTTCTGCTTTTATTACTTGAAATACTCAAATAGTTTAGATTCCACCATTATCTCACTGACACTCTATGAGATTTTATCTAAGGTCTTAAATCACAATTTTATTATTTGTAAAAGAGGAATAAAGCATTGTATATTAATGTACAAAACGTTTGAAAGGTTAGTTGAAAAATATCTGTCTGAATTCCTAAGAGGAAAAAAGATACAATATCTATGTTTTATCTAAATTATCATTAGAAAAAAAAAATCTTTCATTAGGTGTAAATATTGGGAATAGCAAAATTACCTTTGAGGACTCGCAAGTAATATTGAGTTTCCAGAATGGACAAAGCCTATCACATTGAGGACACATTATGATCTTGCCGCCAATATCAGGATGACAAACTTCTTTGCTAAAAAGAGAGCAATAAAACTTAATTTTAAAAAATTTAATCAATTTAAGGGAGGATGATAAAATCCAATATCCATTCACAATAAGAAACAAAACTAAACCAGTCTTGTAAAACTAGAAACGGAAGTGAACTTCATTAACCCGATAAAGGCTTGTTACATAAAACTCATTAAAAATCATACTAAGTGGTAAAATGCTGAAAGTATTTCCTTTAGATCAGGAATAAAGCAAAAGATTCTTCTATCACTGTTTCTTTTCAGCTGGAGGTCTCTGCCACCATCGTATGTTAAGTAAAATAAGGCCACAAGGATAAGCCAGGAAGAAAGAGAACTGTTATTACTAACAGATTACATGACTATCTATATGGATGACTCAAAAGACCCTAAAGATAAATTATTAGAATTAATAAGTTGAGTAAAGGCCGGGTGCAGTGGCTCATGCCTGTAATCCCAGCACTTTGAGAGGCTGAGGCGGGTGGATCACCTGAGGTCAGGAGTTCAAGACCAGCCTGGCCAACATGATGAAACCCTGTCTCTACTAAAAATATAAAAATCAGCAGAGCATGGTGGTGCATGCCTGTAATCCCAGCTACTTGAGAGGCTGAGGCAGGAGAATGGCTTGAACCCAGGAGGTGGAGGTTGTAGTGAGCTAAGATCATGCCACTGCACTCCAGCCTGGGTGACAGAGTGAGATTCTGTCTCAAAAACCAAAGCAAAAATAAGTTGAGTAAAATTTGCTGGATGCAAAATCAATATACAAAATACAGGGACACAAAAAGGAATTATGTCCCCATACACCTGTAATTATTAGGAAATAATTCTTAAAAAATACCATTTTAATAGTGTAAAAAATATAAAGTGTTCAGGAATAAATCTAATTCAAAATATGTTAAGATTTATAGGGAGAAAAGAGAATTTTCTGAAATGCATTAAAGAAGGCCTACACTATCATATTCACAATTTGAATAATCGATTTGTAATAATCAGTTTGTAATTTGTAATAATCAATGTTTGTAATTTGTAATAATCAATATTTAAAGATATTAGTTCTCTCCCATTTAAGCTATAAATTCACTGGAAGAGCAGAGACTCAGAACAGTCAAAATACTTCTGAAGACAAAGTATTCATTTTGTCTTTTGTCTGAGGACAAAGCATTATGGGAAAGGTTAAGAAAAACTGACCAACAGAAGAATATAAAGAGGTCAGAAACAGACCTCTTGCCTATGTAAAAACTGATACATACCAGAGCTGGCCAAGCAAATTAGTAAAGTGAGAACTGACATTTCAATAAAATGGGTCTGGTACAACAGGATATCCACATGAATAAACATAAAATTGAACCCCTAATAGCATTTTATATACATCAATTCCAGGTAGAAAATGAGAATGCCAACGTACCAACTTACTAGGAAAAAAAAAATCTAGATAACCTCAGAGTAAGGAGAATCTCATAAACAAGAAACCAAAAAGCATAAACCACAAAGAAAAATATTGATACATTCAAGATATTTTCAAAGAATGTAATTAAAAAAATAACATTAAAGGGAGAAAAATATAAGTCACAAATTGGTAAAAGTTTCTCAGACGTAAAAATGACAAACGATTATTTGTCAGAGTATTTAAAGAACTCCTATAAATTAATACAAAAAAAACCCCAAAACAAAACAAAAACAAAAACAAAAAAACAACCCAAGTCACATTGCATGCTGCTCCCTCTAGGAGAAGCCATTCAGATAGGCTAGGCTTGTATGTGACTAGGACTGGAGTTGTGCAGTTAGGTGGTCTTGCAAACAGCTAAGGAAAAACAAATAGGAATGGGAAGTTTTCCTAGAATAGCTGAGTAAAGATCTTGGAAAACCCTCTCCCTCCATAAAAGCAATGAGAACACAGGCAAAAATTGTCAAAATCAGCCTTTGCTGAACTCTGGAAATTAACCAAGTGCTGGATGTCATCTGAGGAGCATTTATTTGAGGAAAACTGGCTAAATCTCTATAAGGATGAGGCCTGTGGCATTTTAACCTGACTGATTCCCATCCCCATCTCCCTAGCTTCGTGGTAGCCTTAAAAACCAACAGGCTTGTAACTACAGAAGCTGTGAAAAATAGCAGCCTAGCAGCCACTGAAGGGGGAAGAAGTAGTCTAAAGCTACCCCAAAAAACCCATCCTCAGAGAAGTCTTACTATTTGACCTGTCTAGCAGCTCCCCTGAGAAGCTCCATGCTCAAGATTTCTCATCCTTTTTTTTTTTCTTTTTTATTATACTTTATGTTCTGGGGTACATGTGCACAACGTACAGGTTTATTACATATGTATACATGCGCCATGTTGGTGTGCTGCAGCCACTAACTCGTCATTGACATTAGGTATTTCTCCTAATGCTATCCCTCCCCGCTCCCCCGACCCCACAACAGGCCCCAGTGTGTGATGTTCCCCTTCCTGTGTCCAA
>NW_016807309.1:0-791 GCF_001698545.2 Rhinopithecus bieti
TTTTGGTAAATCTGAGAAAGGATACTTTGGATCACATTGATGCCCATGGTGACAAAGGAAATATCCTCAGAGAGGAACTAGAAAGAAGTTTTCTAAGAAAGGCCCTTGTGATGTGTGAATTAATCTCAGAGTTACACTGTTCTTTTCAATGAGCAGTTTGCTAAAACTCCTTTCCTGGAATTTGCAAAGTGATATTTGGGAGTGTCTTGAGGCCTATGGTGAAAAAAGAAACATCCTCAGATGAAAACTAGAAAGAAGCTTTATGAGAAACTGCTTTGTGATAGCTGAATTCATCTCACAGCGTTACAACTTTCTTTTCATTGAGCAGCTTGGTTGTGCTGTTTTGGATAATCTGCAAAGGGATATTCGGGAGCTCATAGAGGTTGATGGTGAAAAGGAAGTATCTTCAAATAAAAACAGGAGAGAAGGTTTTTGAGAAACTGTTTTGTGATGTGTGCATTCACCTCATAGACATAAACCATATTTTTGATTGACCAGTTTGGCATCACTGTTTTTGTGGTATCTGAGAAGGGATATTTGGTAACACATTGAGGCTGATGCTGGAAAAGTAAATCTGCTGCACAGATGAAAGGTAGAATGGAGCCTTCTGAGAAATTTCTTTGTGATGGGTGAATTTATCTTCCAGAGGTAAACCACACTTTTCATTGAGCAGTTTATTAACCCTGTTTTTGTGGAATCTACAAAGGGATATTTGAAGCACAGAGAAGCCTATGGTGAAAAGGAAATACCCTAAGATAAAATTAGAAAGAAGCTTTCTGAGAGACTGCTTT
>NW_016807310.1:0-1088 GCF_001698545.2 Rhinopithecus bieti
ATATAAAATGATCACACAAATAAAGACATTTAATCTATACCACAAGACATAATTGACATGATCACAACAAATCCATAAGTGGATAGAGTTAGTTCTTCTCTCTTTTCAGGCTATGTCTCCAGCTAACAGGTCCAGTGTTATCCTACTGCACCTGAGTGCCTAAACCCCTATTGGCTCTAACCTTCCAAGTTTAATTTTAGTCGGTTCACTAATGATAAACTATCATGTTTTAACACTAACGAGTCAATGGCTGACCATGACACTATCCCCTACTTGGGTTATTGGTTTGATTAAAAAATGTTCGTTAGCCAATGGTATAATTTAATCTTATGTATCAGAAAGAATGATGCTGGAGAAAGAGACTTTGGGGGTTGCAATTATTTCTGCAAATTTTCAATCTATACTTCTATAATGTAATGTAAGTATAGGCTATTATATATATGTGAGAAACTGGCAAATCTCACATATTCTTTCCATTCAGGTCTTATATATATAAAATACTGTGTGTCATAAACTAAAAATATACATACATATAATATAATATAGGCATACTACAACAAAGCATATATGCAAAAAATTAAAAATATATATGATCCCATCACCTAGGAAACATAACTTCATTTAAATAAAAGATTAAAAAGTAAGACTCCTTTTGGAGATTGTACTCTAGGATTAAGAAGGATATAATCTTGAAGTATGATAATTAATATTTAGACAAGGTCAATACTTAATTTATAAATGAGTTAGCAGCAGTTTTATTAAGGGATGTCTCTATCTTCAAAATATTCCCCTTGAGACTGGGCGCAGTGACTCATGCCTGTAATCCCAGCACTTTGGGAGGCCGAGGTGGGTGGATCACCTGAGGTCAGGAGTTCAAGACCAGCCTGTCCAACATAGTGAAACCCCGTCTCTACTAAAAATAAAAATAATTAGCTGGGCATGGTGGCGGGCACCTGTAATCCCAGCTACTTGGGAGTCTGAGACCCGAGAATCGCTGCTTGAACCCAAGAGGTGGAAGTTGCAGTGAGCTTAGATTCAGCCATTGCACTCCAGCCAGGGTGACAGAGCGAGACTCCATGTTAAAAAAA
>NW_016807311.1:0-1185 GCF_001698545.2 Rhinopithecus bieti
ATTCACACATCCCAATGCAGTTTCTCAGAAGGCTTCTTTCCAGTTGCTGTCGGAGGATATTTCATTTTCACCATAGCCCTGAAGGAGCTCCCAAATATCACTTGGCAGAATCCATGACAAAAGCGTTAGCACCCTCTTCCAAGAAGGGAAGGGTGGACCTCTGTGTGATGGAGTCACACATCAGAAAGCAATCTCTCCGAAATCTTCTCTCTAGTTATTATCTGAGGATATTTCCTTTCTCACCATGGGCCCCAATTGTCTCCCAAAGATCACCTTGCAGATTGCAAGAAAAGAGTGTTAGCAAACTTCCTCCTGAGGACTAAGTTGTAATGCCGCGAGACGAATTCAGAGATCACAGGAACGTTTCTCAGAAAGCTTCTTTCTCGTTTTTCACTGATGATATTCCCTTTATCAGCGTAGGCCTCAGTGCCATCCAAAGCAGCCCTTCTCAGGTTCTCAAAGACAGTGTTAATGGCCTGCTCCATGAAACATAAGTGAAACTCTATTAGATGAATTCACACATCAACAAGAAGTTTCCAAGAAAGCTTCTCTCTAGTTTTCTTCTGAGGATATTTCCTTTGTCACGGTAAGCTTCATAGCGCTAAGAAGTATCCCATCGCAGATTTCAAGAAACCGGTGTTAGCAAACTGATCACTGAAGAAAAACGTGTAACTCTGTGAGTTGCATTCATACATCGCAGTGCAGCTTTTCAGAAGGCTTCTTTCCACTTGCTGTCAGAGGATATTTCCTTTTTCACCATATCCCTCAAGGAGCTGCCAAATATCACTTTGCAGAATCCACGACAACAGTGTTAGCAAACTGATCCAAGAAGGGAAGGGTGGAACTGTGTGTGATCAAGTCACACATCAGAAAATAATGTCTCAGAAAGTTTCTCTCTAGTTATTATCTGAGGATATTTCCTTTTTCACCATGGCCCCAATTGGCTCCCAAAGATCACCTTGCAGATTCCACAAAAAGAGTGTTAGCCAACTGTTTCCTGAGGACTACGTTGTAACTCTGTGAGACTTATTCACAGATCACAAGGAAGGTTCTCAGAAAGCTTCTTTCTCGTTTTGAACTGATGATATTTCCTTTATCAGCATAGGCCTCAATGCCATCCAAAGTAGCCCTTCTCAGGTTCCTCAATGATAGTGTTAATGGCCTGCTCCATGAAAATAAGTGTAA
>NW_016807312.1:0-1185 GCF_001698545.2 Rhinopithecus bieti
ACCTAATATGCCTTCGCAGATTCCTCAAAGACAGAGTTTGCAAACTGGGCAAAGTAGAGTACGCTTTAACTCTGTGAAATGAATGCATATATCAGAGAGCAGTTTCTTGGAACGCTTCTTTCTCGGTTTCATTTGAGGATCTTTCACTTTTCGTCATAGTCTTCAATGCGCGACGAAATAGAACTTTTTCGGTTTTACAGGAACAGTGTTTAAACACTGCCTTGTGAGAAAAGAGGTATAACTCTCTGAGTGGAATACACGCATGACAAAGCAGATTCTCAGAAGTCTTCTCTCCAGTTATTAACTGTAGATATTTCCTTTTTCACCATAGGCCTGAATCTGCTCCCGAATGTAACTTCGTGCATCCGAACCATGATGGAGTTTCTAAACTGCATAATATAAAGAAAATTTTATCTATGTGAGATGAATATACATAGCTATCACAAAGCAGTTTCACAGAAAGCTTCTTTCCAGTTTCTGTCTGAGGATATTTCCTTTTTCACCATAGTCATCCATAAAAGCCCGAATGTCCCTTGGTAACTTTTTCTTCAAAAGGGATTCCCCAATCCTCTATGAGAAAAAAGGTGTAACTCTGTGAATGAAATGCACACATCACAAAGCAGTTCCTATAAAAGCTTCTCTCCGGTTTCTATCTGAAGATATTTCCGTTTTCACCATAAGCCTGTATGATCCTGAATATCCCATCACAGATCCACACATGACGGAGTTTCCAGAGTGTGTAATGTAAAGAAAGCTTTACCTATGTGAGATGAATAAACATAGTAAAAAGCAGATTCACAGAAAACTTCTTTCCAGTTTTTATCTGAAGATATTTCCTTTTCACCGTAGTCCTGAATGTGCTCCCAAATGTCCCTTCGTGGATCCATCCATGACATACTTTCCAAGCTGTGTAATGTAAAGAAAGCTTTATCTATGTGAGATGAATACACATATCACAGAACAGTTTCGCAGAAAGCTTCCTTCTGGTTTTTATCTGAGGATATTTCTTTCTCCATATTCCAAAGAGCACTCCCAAATATCCTTCCTCAGATTCCACAAAGTTTCCAAGTTGTGTAATATAGAGAAAGCTTTATCTATGTGAGATGAATGCACCTATCACAGAGCAGTTTCACAGAAAGCTTCTTTCCAGTTTTTGTTTTAGAGTATTTCCCTTTTCATCATAGG
>NW_016807313.1:0-9713 GCF_001698545.2 Rhinopithecus bieti
GCTGGGATTTGGAGACTGGAGCTCTTCCTATTCGGCCATCTTGCTCCGCCCCTCGACATCATCTTTATTACAGCCTACAGCCTTGGCATTTCTCTTTTTTCTTTTCTTTTTTTTTTTTTTAATAGAAATGGGGTCTCTCTATGTTGCCCAGGCTAGTCTCAAACTCTTGGACTCAAGTAGTTCTGCCACCTTGGCCTCCCAAAGTGTTGGGATTACAGGCATGAGCCACTGTGCCCAGCTGGCGCTTTGCCTCTCATGGTTGAGATTTTTCATTTTCCTACCCTATTTTTAAAAATGGAATTCTAGGCTGGGCGTGGTGACTCATACCTGTAATTCCAGCACTCTGGAAGACCAAGGTGGGAGAATCACTTGAGGCTAGTAGTTCAAGACCAGCCTAGGCAACATTGTGAGACCCCCTGTCTCTACTAAAAAAAGAAAACTAAAAATTAGCTGGGTGTGGTGGTGTGCACCTGTAATCCCAGCTACTGAGGAGGTTGAAGTGGGAGGCTTCCTTGAGCCCAGGAGTTTGAGGTCACATTGAACTATGATAACACTACTGCACTCCAGCCTAGGTGATGGAATGAGACCCTGTCTCCAAAAATTTTTTTTAGAAAATAAAATCAGAATTCTCGTTTCAAAATTTAAGAGTGAAATAAGATGAATTTTGAATGATGTACTCATGGCCAACCCCAAATGCAAAGTTCCATTTTAATTTAAGTTATCAGCATGAATAAACGACAAAATAGGAAAATCCTTATGTTTCTCTAATTACCACAACTAAAATTGAATGACTCTTAGGACTCTAAGTCTACTTATAAAAAATTAATATTTGGCACTTATAATTAGTTAAAGGTTATCATCATGAAAGGTTCTTTTACCTGGCATGGGTTTACAAAAGTGTGTATACTTTTCCTTTTCATTAGAGCTCATATGCTTTTTTTTTTTTTTTTAACTGTTTGAGCTTGATATTTTTTAAGTATGTTTTAGGAATTTTTTTGCTTTTATCTCTTTCTCCATTTGCTCCCACCCCAATTATTTGCCCTGTTCTTTGAGACTGTCAGGATAGAAATAAAACACAAACAAGCAGGGGGAAAAAAGCTAGTATGTCACATGGCAATAAGAGCTATAGAGGAGAAAAAAAGCAGGAGGTAGGGATTGAAAATGCTTATGGGGATGAGAGGGTTGCTACTGTAAATAGCGTGCCCGGGAAGGCCTTAGGTACAGAGAGGTGCTTTTTTGCAGAGACCTCAAGCTCGTGAATGACTAAGCCTTATAGATACATAAGGCAAGTGTGGTCCAGACAGAGGAAAGGGCAAAGGCCCTGAGGCAAAAATAGGCTTGGCATGTTTAAGGAATAACAAAGAAGCTATTGTCACAGAAGAGAGTGAGTGAGGGGGAAAAGCGGAGGGAATGAAGTGGAGTCGGGGAATTGTGGCAGATTGTATTAGACTTGGAGTACATTATAGGGACTAGCTTTTACCAAATTAAGAAATTAAGTGAGATAGGGACCACTGGACGGTTTTGAGCAGAATAGCAGTGGTTTCATTTTCCTGCTTACCTTGTTTCTGCTACTGTTTTACCACTCCAGCCTCACATCTTAAAAGTATCTTTCATTTGTCCTCCATATTTAGTCACACAGCAATACTGCAATTCTTCCATTAGATTATTTTATATCACTCCCCGTGTATCTCCATTGTCACCTTAGAGTTCACATTCTAATCATGTCACTCCTAAATTATTAGAAAAATAGAAACAACTTTGTGATAGTTACAGTTTGGCAAATTGTAGTGTAAAGAAATAAACTTCTTACAAAACCGTTTTAACAGAATAGGTTTCCTCATGAAGTCATCGGCTCCTTGTCACTGGAAATACTAAAATAGGACCAGGCATGGTGCCTCACCCCTGTAATCATGGGCCAAGGCTTAAGGCCAGGAGTTTGAGCCTGGACTGGGCAACAAAGTGAAACCCTGTCTCTACAAAAAACATTTTTAAAAAAATTCAGCCAGGCTTAGTGGTGTGCACCTATAGTCCCAGCTACTTGGCAGGCTGAGGCAGGAGGATTGCTTGAGCCCAGGAGAAGTTGAATGACTTTCCCTAATGAGCTTGCACTACTTGGCCTCATAGGCTCTTTGCAACTAGAGTTCTCTGAAATCATGCTGTGGTAGCCTGATCTTGACATAGTCATCTCTCCCCATGCTGTGCACCCTGGATTATACTGGCATATTCCATTTCTTTTTGTTTTGTTTTTGAGATGGGGTTTCATTCTGTCTCCCAGGGTAGAGTGCAGTGGCATGATCTCGGCTGACTGCAGCCTCGACATCCTAGGCTCAAGTGATCCTCCCACTTCAAACCTCCTGAGTAGCTAGGACAAGGGCACACCACCACGTCCAGCTAATTTTTGTATTTTTTCTAGAGATAGTTTCACCATGTTGCCCAGGCTGGTCTCAAACTCCTAGGCTTGAGCAATCCACCCACCTTGTCCTCCCAAAGTGCTTGGATTATAGGCATGAGCCACTTCACCTGGACTCCATTTCTTTTTTTCTTTTTCTTTCTTTTTTTTTTTTTTGAGACAAGAGTCTCGCTCTGTCACCCAGGCTGGAGTGCAGTGGCACGATCTTGGCTCACTACAACTTCTGCCTCCTGGGTTCAAGCAATTCTTCTGCCTCAGCCTCCCGAGTAGCTGGGATTACAGGTGCCTGCCACCATGCCCTTCTAATTCTTGTATTTTTAGTAGATACAGGGTTTCACCATGTTGGCCAGGCTGGTCTGAAACTGCTGACCTCAGGTGATCCACCCGCCTCGGCCTCCCCAAGTGCTGGGATTACAGGCGTGAGCCACCACGCCCGGCCTCCATTTCTTAAAATACCATTTTCGGCCAGGTGCAGTGGCTCACACTTGTAATCCCAGCACTTTGGGAGGCTGAGGTGGGCAGATCACCTGAGAGGTGAGTTGAGCAGTTCGAGACCAGCCTGGCCAACATGGTGAAACCCTGTCTCTACTAAAAATACAAAAATTAGAAGGGCATGGTGGCAGGCACCTGTAATCCCGGCTACTCGGGAGGCTGAGGCAGGAGAATTGCTCGAACCCGGGAGGCAGAGGTTGTAGTGAGCCGAGATTGTGCAACTACACTCCAGCCTGGGTGACAGAGCAAGATTCTGTCCCAAAAAAAAAAAAAAAAAATTTCATCCCGGCATCTTCATATTGTCCAGCTCCTCCTTAATTACCCCATACTGCTCTAGAAAAACCTAAACTTGCTTGCTCTATTCAAGGCCCTCTTCAGTCACAAGTCCAATCTCATCTGTGTTTCTCTCTGTATTAGATGGGCTTGTCTGCTACTGTCCAATGAATATCCCTACTTACCTCCAAATCTGAATCTGTTTAAACGTCCAAAACAAAAAAGGCTATTAAAAGTTCATAATCTCAGCATCTGCATTTCCTGCTCCCTGCCTGTCCTCTATTCTTCCTTCTCATTGTTTTCCTTTTCTCCAAAATCAACTGGTGCTCCTTCTTCATTCATTCATACAACAAAGACTTGAGGGCCTACCAGGCACTGAACTACACAATGGAGATAGAATAATGGAAAAAACAGACAAAAATACCAGCCCTCATGTTTTTTTGCACTTACCAACTTTTGAAGGAGTAGATTTGGATCTACCACATTCTTTTTAATTTCTACTTAGTATTGTACTACATTAATGGACATTTAGATTGTTTCTAATTATTTGGTGTTACCAAACTACGTAATGTATGCTATTAAAAACAAACATGTTGGACGGACATGTCATGGCTCCTGCCAGTAATCCCAGCACTTTTAGAAACCGAGGTGGGAGGATTACTTCAGGCCAGGAGTTGGAGACCAGCCTGCTGACATAGGAAAACCCCATCTCTAATTTTTATTCTTATTTCATTGTTTTTTGTTTTTTTAGAGGACAGGATCTCACCCTGTCACTCAGGCTGGAATGCAGTGGTGCAATGCTAGCTCCCTGCAGCCTTGAACTCCTGGGTTCAAGCAATCCTCCCACCTCAGCCTCCCTAATAGCTGGGACTGTAGACGCACACCACCTCATCCATCTCTAATTTTTAAATAAACTAAAAATTTGGGCCAGGTACAATAAAAAATTTGGGCTCATACCTGTAATCCCAACACTTTGAGAGGCCAAAGCGGGTGGATCACCAGAGGTCAGGAGTTCAAGACCAGCCTGACCAACATGGTGAAACCCTGTCTCTTCTAAAAATACAAAAATTAGACAGGTGTGGTGGCGCATGCCTGTAACCTCAGCTACTTGGGAGGCTGAGGCAGGAGAATTGCTTGAACCCAAGAAGCAAAGGTTGCAGTGAGCCGAGTTTACACCACGGCACTCCAGCCTGGGTGATAGAGTGAAACTCCATCTCAAAAAATAAAATAAAATATTTTTTTTTCTTTTCTTTTTTTTTTTTTTTGAGACGTAGTCTCGCTCTGTCACCCAGGCTGGAGTGCAGTGACGCAATCTCGGCTCACTGCAAGCTCCACCTTCTGGGTTCATGCCATTCTCTTGCCTCAGCCTCTCGAGTAGTTGGGACTATAGGCGCCCGCCCCACGCCTGGCTAATTTTTTTGTATTTTTTAGTAGAGACAGGGTTTCACCATGTTAGCCAGGATAGTCTCGATCTCCTGACCTCGTGATCCGCCTTCCTCGGCCTCCCAAAGTGCTGGGATTACAGGCATGAGCCACCACGCCTGGCCAAAATAAAAATTTTTAATTAAAAAAAAGTTTATATGGGTATATAAAATTATACTATTNTGGAGTGCAGTGACGCAATCTCGGCTCACTGCAAGCTCCACCTTCTGGGTTCATGCCATTCTCTTGCCTCAGCCTCTCGAGTAGTTGGGACTATAGGCGCCCGCCCCACGCCTGGCTAATTTTTTTGTATTTTTTAGTAGAGACAGGGTTTCACCATGTTAGCCAGGATAGTCTCGATCTCCTGACCTCGTGATCCGCCTTCCTCGGCCTCCCAAAGTGCTGGGATTACAGGCATGAGCCACCACGCCTGGCCAAAATAAAAATTTTTAATTAAAAAAAAGTTTATATGGGTATATAAAATTATACTATTTCAGTAGAATATCATAGGTCAAGGGGTATGCATATTTTTTATTTTTTTTAGATACCATACTTTTCTAAGTGATTGTACCAACTTAAGGTCCAATACAGTAGTATATTCAGGGAAAATTTCACTGTGAGTGGCTACCTTCAAGGGTCAGGCTGTTCAAGTAAATGTCAAGGAAAGGTAAAGGAAGTGGTAGAAACTGTGGCAAGCTGAGGAGTGTGGCTCCAAAGGCTTTCTAATTCCATTTTGTTTTGGAAATGCTCTTTGCCAAATAGTATATCTGTGGGCTTTATTTGGCTCTTGCGGCATCAGTGTGAGACCCCTATTTCTACCTTCAACGAAACTGTATCTTCTTGATCTTTTTCATTTTTGCAAAGTCAATGAACTAAAAATGTTATTTCATTGTTATTGTAATACTTTCCTT
Organism: Rhinopithecus bieti; assembly: GCF_001698545.2. Taxonomy (NCBI): domain Eukaryota; kingdom Metazoa; phylum Chordata; class Mammalia; order Primates; family Cercopithecidae; genus Rhinopithecus; species Rhinopithecus bieti. Next base: position 5,509 of record NW_016807313.1, read on the forward strand.
ATTTTGTTTTGTTTTGTTTTGTTTTTTTAGACGGAGTCTTGCTCTGTCACCAGGCTGGAGTGCAGGGGCGCATTCTCAGCTCACTGCAACCTCCACCTTCCGGGTTCAAGCTATCCTCGTGCCTCAGCCTCCCAAGTAGCTGGGAGTACAGGCACGCGCCACCATGCTCAGCTAATTTTTTCTATTTTTAGTAGAAACGGGGTTTCACCATGTTGGCCCAGGTGGTCTCGATCTTTTGACCTTGTGATCCGCCTGCCTCTGCCTCTCAAAGTGCTGGGATTACAGGCATGAGCCACCGTACCTGGCCACTCCTTTCTAAATTATTAGTGAGGTTGAGCATCATTTTACATAGTTTTTGGCCATTTGTATTTCTTCTGGAATTACCTCTTTGTATCTTTTCCCATGTTGCTATTGTTTCTTTAACTTATTAATTTGGATAAGCTTCACATATATTTTGAATATAAACCTTTTGTTTATTGTATTTATTGCAAGTACTTCAAGTCTGTATTTGCCTCATTATTTTTATGGTATATTTTATTTTATTTTTTTTTTGAGATGGAGTCTCCTCTGTCAACGAGGCTGGAGTGTAGTAGTGCGATCTCGGCTCACTGCAACCTCTGCCTCTCAGGTTCAAGCGATTCTCCAGCCTCAGCCTCCTGAGTAGCTGGGGTTACGGGCACCTGCCATCACAATCAGCTAATTTCTGTATTTTTTTAGTAGAGGTGGGATTTCACCATGTTGGCCAGGCTGGTCTCGAACTCCTGACCTCAAGTGATCCGCCCACCTTGGCCTCCCAAAGTGCTGGGATTATAGGTGTGAGCCACTACGCCCAACCTATGGTATATTTTAGTGTTAAACTTTTTTGTTTATTTTAACTCCTCAAATTTATCCTTTGTTTTCTTTTCTTTTCTTTTCTTTTTTTTTTTTGGCAACGAAGTTTTGCTGATCGGCCAGGTTGGAGTGCAATAGCGTAATCTCTGCTCACTGCAACCTCTGACTCCTGGGTTCAGTCTCCCACCTCAGCCTCCTGAGTAGCTGGGATTACAGGCACCTGCCACCACAATCAGCTAATTTCTGTATTTTTTTAGTAGAGACAGGGTTTCGCCATGTTGATCAGACTGGTCTCAAACTCCTGACCTCAGGTGATCCACTCACCTCAGCCTCCCAAAGTACTGGGATTACAGGTGTGAGCCACTGTGGCCAGCCCCCTATCCTTTGTTTTCTTTGTAGCTTCCTGAGTTCCTATTCTGTCTTGCAAAACTTTCTTAGCCCATGTCCATAAGAATGTTTTCCTAAATTTATAGTGTTGCTTTTCACAGTTAGATGGTTAGTCCATTTAAATATGTTTTTATCTATGATGTAAGATAGGGATCTAACATTTTTTCCTCATAATTGATAGACAGTTGCCCAAATACCATTTGTAAGAATAATCCATCTTTTCCCTAATGATTTGGATTGTTATCTTTATCATAAATAAGTAATTATTCATTTGCATTTGAATCTCTCTCTGGATTCCGTTTCACTAATCTATTAGTCTGTTCCTGTGATATTATCATAATTTTTTCTTCTTCTTCTTGAAGATGGGGTCTTATTATGTTCCCCAGGCTTGTCTCAAACTCCTAGGCTGAAGCGATCCTCCTGCCTCAGCCTCCCAAAGTTCTGGGATTACAGATGTGAGCCTCCACGCCCAGCCATACTATACTTTTTAAAACTGCAGTAGCTTTGTAGTAAGATTTAAAATCTAGAATGGCAGGCCTCTTTATTTTTTCCAACTTGTGTTTTTTTGTAATTTTCAAATTTACCCATATGAACATAAAATCAGTTTTCAATTTTAAAACAAATTTTAGGATTCAAGTAAAATGACTTTAAATGAATGACTCTCGCCTATCATTTTAATATTTTTAGAAAGACCTTGAATTTGCACACGTTGTGTTTGGGATATTTATTAGTTTTCTGTTGATATGCAGAGAGCCCAGGCTTTAGAACCAGAATCCTGGGCTTGAGTCCAGTTTTGCAGTTAACTAGCTGTGTGAACTTGAGCAAGTTACTTAGCCTGTCAGCCTAGCTGCCTTCTGTACAGAAGAGATGATAAAGCTTACCTCAGAGAGCTGTTGTGAGTTGTATATTATTTTATTTATTAACCTGTTGATTGAGTTATTCTTGCAAAAATGTTTTTATATAGTGTTCAACATACAGTAATTGTCTCAAAGTAATTTAGTGTAAGTAGTAGCCATAATCACTATTAGGCACTTTTAAAAATAGTATTTTCAAAGAATATTCAGATGAAGTGACATATCTGGCATTTACTTCAAAGTCTGAAAGAGGAATGAAGGGTGTAGCTAAAACAAGGTTAGCCATGGTTAACAACTTATTTATTTATTTATTTATTTATTTATTTATTTATTTTTGGAGACAAAGTCTTGCTCTTGTCCTCCAGGCTGGAGTGCGATGGCACGATCTCAGCTCACTGTAACCTTCACCTCCCGGGTTCAAGCGATTCTCTTGCCTCAGCCTCCCCAGTAGCTGGGATCACAGATGTGCAACATGACGCCCAGCTAGTTTTGTATTTTTAGTAGAGACAGGGTTTCTCCATGTTGGTCAGGCTGGTCTCGAACTCCCGACCTCCAGTGATCGGCCCACCTCAGCCTCCTAAAGTGCTGGAATTACAGGCATGAGCCACTGCGCCCAGCCAATTCTTCTCCTATTTTAACATCAACTTAAATTCAGAACATTTGAAGAGATTTCAGGTTATTATAAGGAACGGTTTTGGTGGGGTTTTTTTCTTTTTTCTTTTCTTTTTTTTTTTTTTGAGACAGGGTCTCACTCTGTCACCCAGGCTGGAGTGCAGTGTTGCAAACAGAGCCCACTGCAGCCTCAACTTCCTGGGCTCAAGCAGTCCTCCTGCTTCAGCCTCCCAAGTAGCTTAGAATCACAGGCACACACCACCATACCTGGCTAATTTTTTTCGTTTCGTTTTTCATTGAGATGAGGTCTCCCTGTGTTGCCCAGGCTGATCTTGAACTCCTGGGCGAAGCAGTCCCCCCGGCCTTGGCCTCCTAAAGTGTTGGGATTACAGGTGTGAGCCACCACACCCAGCCAAACTGTTGATCAGTCTGGGTGCGATGGCTCACAGCTGTTTTCCTAGAACTTTGGGAGGCTGAGGTGGAAGGATTGCTTCAGCTTAGGAGTTCGAGACCAGCCTGGGCAACATAGGGAGACCCCTGTCTCTACAAAAAAAAAATTTTCTTTTCTTTTTTTTTTTTTGAGAAGGAATCTTGTTCTGTTGCCCAGGCAGAAGTGCAGTGGTAGGATCTCAGCTCACTGCAGGCTCCCCCTCCTGGGTTCACGCCATTCTCCTACCTCAGCCTCCCGAGTAGCTGGGACTACAGGCACTCGCCACCACACCCAGCTAAATTTTTGTATTTTTTTTTAGTAGAGACGAGGTTTCACCGTGTTGGCCAGGATGGCCTCAATCTCCTGACTTCGTGATCCACCCGCCTTGGCCCCCCAAAGTGCTGGGATTACAGGCATGAGCCACCGCGCCTGGCCCAAAAAAATAATTTTTAAAAAAGCAGCCAAGTATGGTGGTATGTGCCTGTAGTCCTGGCTACTCAGAAGGCTGAGACAGGAGGATCACTTGAGCCTGGGAGTTTGAGGTTAAAGGGAGCCATGGTGACGCCACTGTACTCCAGCCTGGGCTACCGAGTGAGACCCTGTTTCTAAAAATAAAAACTGTTCATCAGCTGACATGGCTCCTGTGAAGTAGTTATCACTAATCCCTGTAGGGGGATACATAGAGACTAACCGACCTCTGGGGTCACTTCCAACTCTGATTCTATAAACCCTACTTCTTAGTTTGTCATTCCTTCCCTTTTGAAACTAAGAATGATAGCGATGCCCTATAGCCTTTAAAAATTAATGGCGGCTGGGTGCGGTGGCTCGCACCTCTAATCCCAGCACTTTGGGAGGCCGAGGCGGGCGGATCACCTGAGGTCAGGGGTTTGAGACCAGCCTGGCCAACATCGCAAAACCCCGTGTCTACTAAAAATACGAAAATTAGCCGGGCATGGTGGCACATGCCTGTAATCCTACATACTAGGGAGGCTGAGGCAGGAGAATTTCTTGAACCCAGGGGCTGGGGGTTTCAGTGAGTTTAGGTCACACCACTACACTCCAGCCTGGGTGACAGAGCGAGACCCTGTCTC
>NW_016807313.1:10140-12834 GCF_001698545.2 Rhinopithecus bieti
TAAAAAAAAAAAAAAAAGAAATTAAAAATAAATAAAATTAATTGCTAAGTAAAGAGCTGTTTATTTAACAAATATTTATAGGCAGCCCAGGGAAGTAGAGTAGTATAATTTACCGTATAGTGAAGGAAGGGGGTGGCAGGGAGAGAGATAGCTAAAGAAATAATTACAGTCCAATTTGATGCGTGACTGAGCCATATTCAAAGGCTTTCACATACAGAAGAAAGAGTTAATTCTGGGAAAGTTAAAAGAAGTTACATGTGGGCTGATTATTAAAAGTCTTTAAACAAAATATATTGATCATAAACCCTTTAGCCCCAAAAGTTGTATGGTACTTTCATACAGTGAACCTCAGCAGAGATGTTAAATAGTAAAAGGAGATCCTCTACTTCTGAATGATACAGGACTGTCTCTGAGAGATAATATTAGGTAAATGAAACCAGAGTGCAGACTTATGAACATGAGATGTCTATTATTTTTATTGTCACAATTTTTATTGACTATATCTTTTAAGAATGTATTTGGCTGCATATAACAAGACTCTAACAAGACTTACAACAAGACTCTAACAAACAGTGGCAACAAGACTCTAACAAACAGTGGCTTGAAAGAGTGCAGTGTTTATCTCAGATAACAAGAAGTCTAGAGGTGGACACATCAGAGCTGATGCAGCCCTCAAAGAAGTCAGTAGGGGCTCAAAGTTCTTTTTGCTCTACCATGCTTAAAGAGGGTTAAACCTTTAGGAGGGCCCCCCAACCCTCTTTAGGAGGTTTAGAGGGTTGGGAGCCCTCTTTAGGATCGTTAAGTCTCTACTGTGCCTCCAGGCAGCTGGGCCATATTCCAAACAGGGAACATGGGTAAGCCCAAAATGTCAAAGGTATACACCAACTGAATCTGTTCCCTTGTATCAGGAACTCAGTAGATTTCTCAGAAACCCCACCTGGTAGACTAGTGCTTACATTTAATTGGCCAGACTGTGTCACATGATCACATCTAGCTGAAGGGGATCATGAGGTGGTAAGTTTTTTAAGTGAGGACCATTGCCACTCCAAATGTACTCAAGGGTAGATACTTTTCTGAATTTTTTTAACCTCTCAAAAAGAATAAAGGGAGGGAAGGAAGATAGAGAGAAGAAAGCAGGCTCCATCGTCTTTTATCTCCCTTGTCTGTGTGGCAAAACACAATTAACTCTTCTATTTTAACATCAACTTAAATGCAAAACATTTGAAGAGAGTTCAAGTTATTATAAGTAACAATTTGGGTTTTTTGTTTGTTTGTTTTTTGAGACAGGGTATCTGTTGCCCAGGCTGGAGTGCAGTGGCGCAAACACAGGAAAGAATGGATAGGCAAATATTAATAGCAATGTCTGCCACCCTGATTTCTGAAGCTTAGGATGCTAAAAAAATTTGAGAAGCTTTGGAGGAAAATGGACAGATCAAAAGCAGATGAAGTTTTTTAACATATAATGGAAAGAAAGTGATTTGATGAAAATCTTATAAAACATTGATTAATCTTTCAATATGGTAATTACTTTCTTACTCTGATTACTTAACATAAGTTATATTTATTTGTGACTATTTTCTAATCAAGAGTTAGCATGAGGGCCCGGCGTGGTGGCTCAGGCCTGTAATCCCAGCACTTTGGGAGGCCGAGGTGGGCGGATCACTTAAGGTCATTAGTTCAAGACCAGCCTGGCCAACATGGTGAAACCCTGTCTCTACCAAAAATACAAAAAACTTAGCTGGACATCATGGCACACGCCTGTAATCCCAGATACTCAGGAGGCTGATGCACGAGAATCACTTGATTCTGGGAGGCAAAGGTTGCAGTGAGCCGAGATCACGTTACTGCACTCCAGTCTGGGCGACAGAGCGAGACTCCGTCTCAAAAAAAAAAAAAAAAAAAAAGAGCATGAGAAGTATTCAAGAGTACTGAAATATATGTACATAAATTGGCATGAAGACTTTTATTTAAGATAATTTTTTTAAAATCCAGTGCATTGAAAGTTTAATAGATTGCTTTGGGTAACTAAAATAGGAATAAGATCACCAGAAGAAAATTTTCCTAAATTTTTTCATACTGTCACTGCTTCTCTGACATATACTAAATTGGACTCTTGCAAAATATGATCCAGAGTTACTTATCTGGTGATAAAATCTTAGAATCTGAGAGCACAGTACTAGATAGTGAAATTACAGGATAGATTTAAAGACTAGTCATTTCACTCCTATTTCCTATAGAAAAGTAGGTATTTTTTAAATCTTTTAACTATTAACTGCCAGTTTAGGTAACTCTTTTTAAAAAATCCCTGAATCTTATAATTTGGGGACTGGAAGGGATGTGTTTCTCCAGTCCCCCTCCTTTCAGGGACAAGAAGACCAAGGGTCTGAGTTTAAGCGATTTGCCCATGAATTGTCTTATGTAATAAGCAGAAGTAGAACTGTTATCCAGATTCCTGATTAGGCTAAAACTATTGATTTCATTCTGATGAATTCAAACAACTTGACCTTCCCCAGTTACTGTAAACAAAAAGAATTAAGCCCGTTCTTAATATACTTTTTTCCTAGCAACATTCCCTTCCCTGTTGCTTCAAAACTAGGGATAAAAATTGGACAAATGGGGAAAGGATTCCCTATTTAATAAATGGTGCTGGGAAAATTGGCTAGCCATAAGTAGAAAGCTGAAACTGGATCCTTT
>NW_016807313.1:13763-23190 GCF_001698545.2 Rhinopithecus bieti
GGGGAACATCACACACTGGGGCCTATCATGGGGAGGGGGGAGGAGGGAGGGATTGCATTGGGGAGTTATACATGATATAAATGATGAATTGATGGGTGCTGACGAGTTGATGGGTGCAGCACACCAACATGGCATAAGTATACATATGTAACAAACCTGCACGTTATGCACATGTACCCTAGAACTTAAAGTATAATAATAAAAAAAAAAATTGGATAAATTTGTGGCATATATTGTGATGGTAACATTGGTAACTTCGGCTTATTCCCCCTCCCCAACCAGCTACTATTCCTTAGGTAAATAAACATTTTATTTTATTTTATTTTATTTTAGTTTGAGACAGAGTCTCACTCTGTTGCCCAGGCTGGAGTGCAGTGGTGCGATCTCGGCTCACTGCAACCTCCGCCTGCCCAGTTCAAACGATTCTCCTGCCTCAGCCTCCAAGTAGCTGGGATTACAGGCATGCGCCACCATGTCCAGCTAATTTTTGTATTTTTAGTAGAGACGGGGTTTCACCATGTTGGCCAGGCTGCTCTCGAACTCCTGAGGCTCCTGCCTCAGCCTCCCAAAGTGCTGGGATTACAGGCGTGAGCCACTGTGCCCAGCTAAACATTTTAAATTGTCATTTGTTACTAGGATAAGGTGACTCTGAGTTCCAGCTTTGCCTTTTATAAACTCAGTGTTCTTGATCAAGTATTTAACCTCTGCAGACCTCTGTAATTAGAATCACAAGTAGATCATATAAATGAAAGGTTTTTTTAAATGGCAGACACTGTAAAAATTATGGACTTTCACTTTTATTATTGCATACCATTGTTTTTGTTGTTTCTGGCCACGTGGCATTTAAAAGTTGCTATTTATTTAATCAATGCTGTTTTATGACTATAGATGTCAAAATCACTCATTTTCATCCTTTGAGTAATCCAAAACACCACTTTTTGCTTACCTGGTTACTGCTTTCTTTCATAAGCTGAACTGCATGAAAAACTTGTCCAAATGCTTAACCCTTTTACTTTTATGCTTTCCCATAATCTCATTATGTGATTTTTGTGAGATGTGACAATATGGACTTTTTTCAGTGAATGGTTTTATAAACTAGAAATCATTTGCAGGGTAGTAATAAAATAAAATTTTATTCCTTTCTTTTAGTCATTTTTTAAAAGGTAATTTTAAATGTTCTATTTTTAAAAAATGTCTTCTGTTAACTTTTCAACTGTCTTTTAAGCCTCCATTCTTAGTGATTTTCTTTGGGATATAATGAGATTTTAATCTAAACCATGAATTTACTCTTAGATACTGTTTGACTCGCTGATTAATTTCCTTTCTCTACTCCCCAAATTTGTAATCAAGTACAATATGTCTACTGGGTCATCTTTACATAGTCTCTTAATTTTTTTTAACAAAGGAAATCAATTAGACATGAGATTTTCCTTGGCATTTGATAATGCCAAGTTGTTTGGTTCTTTTAATTGTATCTTTATGTGATTATTATAACTGTTAAGCCAGTCTGGTTTTTTCTGAGAGAAGACTCTCATATATTATTTGATGATTTTATATTTATTTATTTATTTATTTAATTTTGAGATGGAATCTTGCTCTGTCATCCAGGCTAGAGTGCAGTAGCACAATCTCAACTCACTGCAACCTCCGCCTTCTGGGTTCAAGTGATTCTCCTGCCTCAGCCTCCCAAGTAGCTCCCAAAAATTAGTCAGACGCCCACCACCATGCCTGGCTAATTTTTCTATTTTTATTAGAGACAGGGTTTCATCATGTTGGCCAGGCTGGTTTCGAACTCCTTACCTCAGGTGATGCACCCGCCTTGGCCTCCCAAAGTACAAGGATTACAGGCATAAGCCTGATTACCTGGCCTGATTATTTTATGTTTATTTCTCTCCATGTCTAAGGCAGTTGTCCTAGGTCAAGGCCTTTTGTTGCATCTTCCTTGGACCTTTGTAATAGCTCCCCCACCCCATATCCCTACTTTCCCTAGATACTTATTTAAGGTTTTTCTATGTATCACCTTTGGAATCTTCTTCCTAAATTATTAAAAAATATATATCATCCTTTCATCTCAAAAGATTGCCTGTGTAATAAAATATAGACCATTTCACCTGCTATAACCAAGCTCCAAAATTCCTATCTCTCACTTACCCACATAGTCCCTTTACTGTAGCCAAACTGATCTCTTTAACCTTTGGTCACATTTTCTACTCTGGCCTTCTCTATGTCATGATTCGTGTTCTTTCTTATTCTGGAGTTCTCAAGCCCTGCTCTTGTTTTGCCCTTTTTCTCCAGCTATGGAAATCTTACTTGCCTTTCCAGGCCCCTCTCAAATTTAGCGTCTTCAAGGAAACTTTTTTAAAGCTTTTATGACACAGATGAGGTCTACAGAAAAAAAGGAAAGATAGAATCTTTCAAGGGCACATGTGGGAGGCAGCCTAATCTAGTAGAAATAGATTGGGGTTTGGAGTCTCTGTTAGTTGTCTATTGTGTAACAAACTACTCCAAACCTTGGTGGCTTAAAACAGAAACCAACTTATTTCTCATAATTCTGTTGTTTGGCTGGACTGTTCCTTTGCTGGTTTCTCCTGTATTTATTTATGTGGCTGTGTTTACCTGGTAAATGTGCAGGGGGCTGAGCTTGACTAGGACAGCTGGGCCTTTCTCCATGTTGCCTTTCATTCTCAAAGAGGCTAGATTAGGTTTCTTAACTTGTAGTCTCGGGTTAGCATTCCAAGAGGGTAAACCCCAATGCAAAAACACTTATCAAGCCTGTTTGTCCCTCTTTTGCTGATGTCCCATTGACCAAACAAGTCACATGGTCAAACTCAGCATCAATCAAGGAGATTATACATGGCTTGGATATCAGAGGGTGTGACTGATAAGTGTAACTTGGTGTAACACTCTGCCACAGTTTGCCCTCTGGCCCCAATGTTTCACATTCCTTCCATATGCAAAACATACCACCTCCCAAGACCCCAGTCTCATCCATTTTATGACATCAAGCTCAGAGTCCCTGATCTCATGATTTCTGTTAGGTCTCCATATGAATATGGTTCCATGGGTACAGCCCCTCTTCAATCAGGGACCTAGGAAATAAAAGAACAAATTATCTACCCACCCCCCACCCACACACCACCGTCTATCCAACATACAATAGTGAATCAGAAAGAAGATAACCACAGTTGTCAGTTTCATTAAAAAGAGAGAGAAATGGGAGGTACATAGCAGTCACTAATCTATAGCAATTCTGAAATCCAGCTGGGCACATATCTGGGCCACCTACTCTATCTTGGAGCAAGGAATGTTTCTTGATTAGGTCTCAGTTCTGTTCCCTGGAAATGATTCTCGAATCCACTCTTCTCCATTGTTCTTGGTTCTGCCTTCTGAGCTTCCTTTTCTTTTCTTTCCTTTTTTTTTTTTTTTTTTTTTTTTTGAGATAGAGTCTCACTCTGTGCCTAGGCTAGAGTGCAATAGTGCCATCAGTTCACTGTAACTTTGAACTCCTGAGCTCAGGTGATTGTCCCACCTCAGCCTCCCAAGTAACTGGGACTACAGGCGTGCACCCCCTCACCCAGCTAATTTTTATTTTTAAATTTTTTGTAGAGATGGGTTCTCACTATGTTGCCTGGACTGATGTTGAACTCCTGGCCTCAAGCAGTCCTACCACCTGGACCTCCCAAAGTGCTGGGATTACAGGCATGAGCCACTGCACCTGGCCTATTTTCCCTTTCTAGTAAGATATAGTTTATACTTGTAGCTGAGTAGCTTTCCAGCTTCCACTAAGAGTTTGCCATTCCTTAAGCCTTTGCCTCCCAGTCTCATTTTTCTGACTCAAAGCAAACACTCCACTTCTAGATATACCATTTCTGTTTCAGATATCTGTTGCTACATAGCAAATCACCCATACAATTTAGTGACTTGAAGCACACTACCATTCTGTGGATTGACCTGAGGGTTCTTCTGCTTGGGGTCATGCAATTCCTGTGACTACGAAAAGCTTATCAGTTGCATAGGGCACTTATCAGGCTTCCTTGTGTATTGTTTGTTGATGTCCTATTGGCCAAAGCAAGTCACATGGCCAGGCGTGGAAGGGGATCATGCAGGACCTTGGAAACCAAAAGACGTGACTCACATGGGGCCATTTGTAGCAGATACCAGCAGATTTTCAGATCTACATTACGGTGTACTCTTGGGAAAGTCATTTTACTTGTGTGCACAATTTTTTCACCTATTAAAAGAGGTTAATAATACCTATCATGAAGTTGTGATAATGTTTAAATTTTTAGTAATTACCTGTTGATTTTTTTTCTGAATATAAAAGTAATACTTTTATCATGGTACAAAATATACAAACTACAGAAAAATATAAAAAAGGAACAAACATCTGCTGAAATTGCCATGTAATACAGTTCTATACTATAAGTTCCTCAGGGGCCTTCTCTATATTATTTGCTACTGTAGGTTTTTGTCTTCATTCTTATTCTGAAAGTTAAAAAGTCCTTGAAGGACGAAACCATATTGTATTCATCTCTGTAAACCCCATAGCTTTGCATTTATGATTGAGATAATGTGGCTAGGAGCAGTGTCTCACACCTTTTATCCCCGCACTTTGGAGTCCGAGGCAGGTAGCTCACCTGAGCTCGGGAGTTCAAGACCAGCCTGGGCAACATGGCAAAACCCTGTCTCTACCAAAAATACGAAAGTTAGCCAGGCTTGGTGTCATACACCAAGTAGTCCCAGCTACTCGGGAGGCTGAAGTGGGAAGATTATTTGAGCCTGGGAGGTGGAAGTTACAGTGAGCTGAGATTGCACCACTGCACTCAAACCTGGGTGACAGCGTGAGACCCCATCAAAAAAAAAAGAGAGTGAGAGAGAATGTACATAATGCCCTTAGACTAGTATCTGGCACAGATTATATTCTCACTTAAATTGGAATTCCATTAGACACTACTAAGGAGTCTCAGAAATCTTGAAGTTATGAGCATGAAGAAAGTATACTGAGAGCACAATATCTAAATGGAGCTGTGGAGGGTGGCCCTCCACTGGCCAACTTCTATCTGGGATATCCTAGTGACTTGTGGGGGAAGAGTGAGGAGTATTACAGAGAAGGAAGGTGTCAAGATCTTCTTACAGATCCCAAACTGCTCAGTAGAGAGGCCTCTATTTAAAGCTTCATTAGAAAGATATAATCCCCCCCCAAAAACAGTGGGTGGCAACCTATGGAATATTTTATTGTTGAAAACTGAAATCAGACATTAATGATAAAATGGTATTCTTGATACTCTAACAAATCTTACCTTTATGTTTTAGTCAAAGAAGTTTGGCAGAGATCACAGAGCTTATTCATACTGCTCTCCTTGTACATCGTGGGATAGTAAATTTAAACGAGTTGCAATCATCTGATGGTCCACTGAAAGACATGCAATTTGGAAATAAAATTGCTATCCTGAGTGGAGACTTTCTTCTAGCAAATGCCTGCAATGGACTTGCTCTGCTACAGAACACCAAGGTAAAAATGGGCAGGGTTTGGTTGTACCTGAATGGCTTCAGGCAGCAATTAGTTGGCTGCTGGAGCCGCAGGTCTGTGTGTCCTCCTGCGCCAACTCCCCTCATGTACATACTCAGTAAACAATAAAACTGTGATGAACATGATGATGGCAGTGTTAGTACCAGGCAAAGTGTAAATGCTAGGAATGAGTTTTGAAAGTAATTTTTTTTTCTGATTATGGATGAAATTATTAATTATAGAATAGGGTTAAATCTTCAAAGAAAATATAAGTAAATATTACCTATAATCCCACTATCCAGAGATAATCACTGCTGGTTTATATCTTCATGTATTTCCTTGTAGTCTTTTTTTGTTGTTCATTAATGCCTTTATATAAGTAAATTTTTTTGTAATATATATGAGAACTTGCTATGTATAAGGTTTTTTTAATCCTGCCTATTTTTTCTTACTTAATATTATGATGTGAGCATGTTCCCATGGTTATAACTTTTTTTATAATATCCAGTCACTTAGATATAATACCTCTTATTTAACAAATTCCTCATTGTTGGACATTGAGGTTGCTTCTTATTTTTACTATCATAAGTAGATCTTCAGTAAAGATCTTTGCATATCAATTTTCCCTATTCCAGATTATTTCTTTAAGATAAAGACCTAGAAGTGGTTCAAAGGGCTAAACATTTGTAGTGTTTTTGTTTTGTTTTTCCTTTTGTTATAGAGACATGGTCTCACTCTATCACCCAGGCTAAAGGCCAGGTGCGGTGGCTCACTCCCATAATCCCAGCACTTTGGGAGGCCAAGGAGGGTGGATCACCTGAGGTCAGGAGTTCGAGACCAGCCTGGCCAACATGGTGAAACCCCATCTCTACTAAAAATAAAAAATGAGCTGGGCGTGGTGGCGCACGCCTGTAATCCCAGCTACTCGGGAGGCTGAAGCAGGAGAATCTCTTGAATCTGGGAGGTAGAGGTTGCAGTGAGCCGAGATTGAGCCACTGCACTCCAGCCTGGGAGGTTGCAGTGAGCTGAGATCGCGCCACCGCACTCCAGCCTGGGCGACAGAGTGAGACTCCGTCTCAAAAAAAATAAAAAATAAAAATAAAAAAATAAAGTGCAGTAGCATAATCATAGCTTACTTCAGCCTCAAACTCCTGGGCTCAAGCCGTCTCTTACCGTAGCCTCCTGAGTAGCTACAGGCACCACTATGCCTGGCTAAGTTTTAAAAATTTTTTGTGGAGACAGAGTCTCACTGTGTTTTCCAGGCTTGTCTTGAACTCCTGGCCTCAAACGATCCTCCCACCTCAACCTCTCAAAGTGCTGGGATTAAGGTATGAGATTAATCCCAGCCACTACAAGGATTAAGGCCACCACACCTGGCCACATTTTTAGTATTCTTGATACATATTGCCAACCTGCTTTCTGGAAGGGTTATAGAGGTATTTCTTGTTATATCAGTTAGGATTAGGTTTGATTATAAGGTAACAGTGCCCTATAAGATCGGAATTTATTTTTTTTTCTCATGTAAAATCACCTAGGAGTAGGCAGTCAAAAGTTGGTATAGTGATTCTGCAAAGTCAGGGATCCAGACTCCTTCTATCTTACAGTTCTGCCATCCTTATCTTACCACATCATGGCCTGAGGCAGTTGCCATTATGGCCTCCCTCCAGTCAATAGAAGGAGGAAGGACATAAAAGGGCAGGTCTCCTTCCCTTGAAGGTTGGATCAGTGTACATCCTAGTTTGCTAAAGCAGAGTCCCAGTGTAAGCCAGCCATCCTGGGATCTCATCTGATTTAGCATTTGTCCTGGATTTTTCATTTTTTAACAGAGAATTATTACTAATAATTATATTAGAATAAGTTGGGATGCGTTTGGTAGATCCCCACTTAGTACTTCCAGCCTCTGTGTTTGTTTTTGTGTAGTGTAATATAATAGTATTGTGAGACCCTTACACAGTGGAGAGAGTTCTCATTATCAGTTGTCCTTTTTTCCTTTTTTTTCTTTTTTGAAACAGGGTCTTACTCTGTCACCTAGGCTGGAGTGCAGTGGTGCGATCACTGTAGCCTCACCCTCCCTGATTAAAGCAATCCTCCTACCTCAGTGTCCCAAGTAGCTGGGACCACAGGTGCATACAACCACACCCGGCTAATTTTTTGTATTTTTTTTTCATAGATGGGTTTTTGCCTTTCATCATGTTGCCCAGGCTGGTCTTGAACTCCTGGGCTCAAGAAATCCTCCTGTGTTGGCCTCCCAAAGTGCTGGGATTACAGGCATGAGCCACTGTGCCCAGCTTCATTTTAAGTTGTTAGGAAATCTGAAAGATACCAGAAATAACATCTCTTTTCCCAACCCTTTCAGGCACAACTAACACTTCCCAGTCAAAGACAGAATGCAGGGCAATTGCTAATACAGTAAAGTGCACTCAGACACAAATGTCTAGGGGCAGCTAACTCTTTCCTGTATCAGGTGGTGGGAGAAGTTTTGATGCTGCTGCCCCAGCTGGCTGTGTAGTGTGTCACCCAATTGTACTGTAGCCCATGCGTGACCTGCAAGAGTCACAAAGCCACCAGGTACCAGTTGATAAGTTCAGTGGGAAACAGTAAATTATAGGTCTGGGTGTCTGTAAAATATATATGGGAAATCAAGGCTGATCAGCTCTGCTAGGGAGCAAGTGTAGCATCGACTGAGCACACTTGCTTGTACAGTGTAAATCTATAACTATTTTATTGCTTGGCAACACTTAGTTTTTGCAGTAAATCTTTTTGGCAGCAGTAAACTGAAAAAACTAAAAGTATGTGTTTCATTTTTTAAGTATTGATTTTTTTTCTTAAGAAAGTTAATAAGGAATGTATATTAATAACTTGAAAAAAATGTTTGTTGACATTTACTAACCACTGTAGAGGCCATAGTGGTATCACTGACCACATGAAAACAAGAAGAGTAAAGTCTGTTGAAGAAGTATCAGGATTTACTTTATGCAGCTGCAGAAGGTATATATCCATACCACTCTGCAACACAACTTATATTTAGAGAAATGACTATTCTAAGTGATTTCACTAATTATCGACTACAAGTGTTTATGTGTATATAGGAAAAGGGAAGCAATAGTTCTTTTGTTTCATTGTCAGAAGAACTATGAAAGCAGTTAAATAATTCCAGTTTTAGTTCAGTGTCATCAGGTATTTCAAGTAAGTACATCATTTAAGTTAGTTCTACAAATGGTTTCATTTTTTTCTTTCCATTCATTCATGGGATTAAGGTAAAGCTTTTGGAAGTGTATTCTGTTAAACATAAAGCCTTTATGAGTGAGATTGGAAGTTCAGTTTAAAAGTTCAATATAGAAAGACCGGGCGCGGTGGCTCAAGCCTGTAATCCCGGCACTTTGGGAGGCCGACGCAGGCGGATCACGAGATCACAAGCTGTAGACCATCCTGGCTAACATGGTGAAACCCCGTCTCTACTAAAAATATAAAAAATTAGCTGGGCGTGGTGGTGGGCACCTGTAGTCCCAGCTACTTGGGAGGCTGAGGCAGGAGAATGGCGTGAACCCGGGAGGCAGAGCTTACAGTGAGCCGAGATTGTGCCACTGCACTCCAGCCTCAGCGACAGAGTGAGACTCTGTCTCAAAAAATAAATAGGGCCGGGCGCGGTGGCTCAAGCCTGTAATCCTAGCACTTTGGGAGGCCGAGACGGGCGGATCACGAGGTCAGGAGATCGAGACCATCCTGGCTAACACGGTGAAACCCCGTCTCTACTAAAAATACAAAAACTAGCCGGGCGAGGTGGCGGGCGCCTGTAGTCCCAGCTACTCGGGAGGCTGAGGCAGGAGAATGGCGTAAACCCGGGAGGCGGAGCTTGCAGTGAGCTGAGATCCGGCCACTGCACTCCAGCCTGGGCGACAGAGCGAGACTCCGTCTCAA
>NW_016807313.1:25231-28047 GCF_001698545.2 Rhinopithecus bieti
AAAAAAAAAAAAAAAAAAAAGATCTGTTAAAGTAAGATACTCTGATGGAAGCAAAAAGAAAGTGCCTCTAAAAATATTTGAACTGAAATATTTATACTGTTCAATATTTTTAAAATTAGAATTCTGTCCTCCATTTAGCAAATTTACTCTGAACTTATCAGGTAACTTAGAATGTGTAGAAAGAGAATTTTCTCCATAATTGAAAGTATCAATAATTCCAAACGAATTAACTATAAACTGCAACTGTGAAGAATATTGCGGGCAGGTTTATTTTTAAATACCATATTTTAATGAACACATTCTTCAGAAAAATGCCAGTGACACAATATTAGAGATAGATATGGCTAAGAAATGGATTAAATCATGGAAATATACATCAATAATAATTCTTCTCTTTATTTTAAATATTCAGATAATCAGTATAAAGAAATTATTGTTTTATTGTATGCGCATGTATGTTATCTTTATTGCTTTTGAAATTTTATTTTGAAAATAGTTTTGAATAGAACCAGTTGAGTCCACCAATCTAATAAAATCAGCTGTTTGTTAATAAATACATATTTCAAAAGTATAAAATTTTAGTTGTTTCAGCACTTCTTTTACCCTTGTGTCCCAGTTTGCATGATAAATTATATAGTATTCACACTTTAAAGACCTTTCTCATAAGTTATATGAGATTTTCTGCTTACATCCTGTTGACCAGAATTTAATTATATAGCCATACCTAGCTGTAAGGGAAGCTAGAAAATGTTATTATGGCCGGGCGCGGTGGCTCAAGCCTGTAATCCCAGCACTTTGGGAGGCCGAGACGGGTGGATCACGAGGTCAGGAGATTGAGACCATCCTGGCTAACACGGTGAAACCCCGTCTCTACTAAAAAATATACAAAAAACTAGCCGGGCGACGTGGCGGGCGCCTGTAGTCTCAGCTACTCCGGAGGCTGAGGCAGGAGAATGGCGTGAACCCGGGAGGCGGAGCTTGCGGTGAGCTGAGATCCGGCTACTGCACTCCAGCCTGGGTGATAGCGAGACTCCGTCTCAAAAAAAAAAAGAAAATGTAATTTTTATTGTAGATCATCATGGATCCAGCCAAAAATCTGGAAGATACAGATAACAGATACTAGAAGACAAGTAACGTTCTGCCCTACCTTCTCATCATGTGTTTGCATTTTTGGCTAGCACATATGAGGTAGACCTGCTGAATTTAAGGGAGAAAGTAGTATGGTACCTTTAATATCTAATTTATATTCATATCTTTTAAAAAGCTAAAGTAAAAAATGAATTGATCCTATTAAGCAGACTATTAGAGAATCTTGGTCAGGCATGGTAACTGACACCTATCATCCCAGTACTTTGGGAGATGGAGGTGGGAGGATAGCTGGAGCCCAGGAGTTGGAGACCAGCCTGGGCAACATAGCAAGACCCTGTCTCTACAGGAAAAAAAAAAAAAAAGGCAGGCATGGTGGTGCATGCCGTTAGTCCTAGCTACTTAGCAGGCTGAGGTGGTAGGATTGCTTGAGCCTAGGAGTTGGAGGCTGCATTGAGCTATGAATGCACCACTGTTTCTCTAGCCTGGGCAATAGAGCCCATCTCAAAAAAAAAAAAGGAGAGAGAGAGAGGGAGAATCTGATGTCTCTCTCCAATTCTATTTTATTTCATGTCAAATTTCTCTCTCCTTTATGCATATAGTATACTTCCATGGGTCCCACTAAATTCTCTCCTTCACTGGAATTCACATGTTAACGGAAGGTGAGTGGCTCTTTGCCCCTGGGACTCACGGACTGTATCATCCATCTTTCCTTTTCATCATATTTGCAGTGGTCTGTGATAAAACTTAGCCCTTGTTTGGAGAAGAAAGAGGCCTCATAAAGTGCAGGTCAGACATAGTGTCTGGACACCTTGAGCTGCACATGACCAGCTCTAGCTTCACAGGCTGGCGGTTCATGGGTTAGACCTACAAAGCTGAGGGGAGGAGATATTTTGAACCTATTGCTTGATAGTACCTAGGTCCACATTTTGGTAATTTGCCTCGGTATAGTCCCCATCTTAGAAAACCGAGACTCATTGCCTTTAGACAAATTTCTATTTGTTTTCTGTAATCATTTGTTTTAACTTTGAACTATTCTGATGAAATCTTACATAAGGTTAAAATGGTGGTAACATAATCATGTTAAACGATACAAACAAATAATCACTTGTTTAAACTGCTTCCCTTTATGGGACTGGTATTTAACATGTTCCTTTTTCTTAGCTAGCTTGTGTCAGTCACACATGCTTTTTTTCAATATGGTTCAAGTACAGTGAAAATGGAAGCTTTACTCTCATCAAAATCAAATCAGATTCACAGCCTGTGAAATCCACTCTTGGTGTTTTGCATTCAGAAGCATCACTATAAATGTTCCAGAGTCTAAGACCTCCACCATCTGCTCCATTAGGCACTGGATTTCAGTAGCACTACTTGATTTACAAAAGAAAAGAAAACTTAGCATATCCAAGCAACTATTCAGCCTGAAGCTTCTTGAAATAAGAATGATCTGGCATTTCCTTCCCCTTCAGTGAGCCCCATGCCTTCATGGTCTCTACACAGGTTTACACCTTTAAATTTGCATTTTATCAACCTTTCTCTGGTGAGGAATTTTTTCCTTTTTAGGATATGGTATGCTTTTTCTGAATTTGATAGTTGTATGTTGAATTGAAGGCTTTATTCTGTGCAGCCCTCCTGTTAATATCAAATGTGAATCTTTTGCACCTTGTTCTTCAAAGGGTCATTGAAGCCTCTACCAGGTCAATTTCAAAAAAAAAAAAATAATAATAATA
>NW_016807313.1:30548-34029 GCF_001698545.2 Rhinopithecus bieti
TTTTTTTTTTTTTTTCAATCTTGCTCTGTCACCCAGGCTGTAGTGCAGTGGTTCAGTCTCGGCTCACTGCAACCTCTGCCCCCCGGGCTCAAGCGATTCTTCTGTCTCAGCCTCCCGAGTAGCTGGGATTACAGGTGCCTGCCACCACGCCCGGCTAATTTTTGTATTTTTGGTAGAGACGGGGTTTTGCCATGTTGGCCAGGCTGGTCTTTAACTCCACACCTCAGGTGATTCACCCACCTCGGCCTCCCAAAGTGCTGAGATTATGGGCATAAACCACCGCGCCCGGCCAAGGACACCCTTTTTAAAAAGAAAAAAAAAATCTGCGTTCTATAATACCAGCAAATAAACAAAATAGGAAAACAAGCCGGGCGCGGTGGCTCAAGCCTGTAATCCCAGCACTTTGGGAGGCTGAGACGGGCGGATCACGAGGTCAGGAAATCGAGACCATCCTGGCTAACACGGTGAAACCCCGTCTCTACTAAAAATACAAAAAAAAAAAAAAAAAAAAAACCGGGCGAGGGGGCGGGCGCCTGTAGTCCCAGCTACTCCGGAGGCTGAGACAGGAGAATGGCGTGAACCCGGGAGGCGGAGCTTGCAGTGAGCTGAGATCCGGCCACTGCCCTCCAGCCCAGGCGAAAGAGCGAGACCCCGCCCCAAAAAAAAAAAAAAAAAGGAAAACAAACTGAACAAGAAATATTTGTTAAATCATTTTTAAATGTTGACATATAAAGAGAAATTTTGTTTAATAAGAGGATGAGGGTAGACACTGATTTTTTTAATGCATATTTCATTTCTAATATTCCTTTTTTAATTTTTTAAAATTATTTTTATTTATTTATTTTTTGTAATCGAGACAAGGTCTCACCATCTTGCCCAGGCTGGTGCTGAACTCCTGGGCTCAAATGATCCTCCCATCTTGGCCTCCCCAAGTGTTTGAATTACAGGTGTTAAGCCACTGTGCCCAGCCAAGTTTCCTTTTTTTTTTTTTTTGAGACAGAGTCTCATTCTGTCACCCAAGCTGGAGTTGCAGTGGCACAATCCTGGCTCACTACAATCTCTGCCTCCCGGGTTCAAGTGATTCTCCTACCTCAGCCTCTCAAGTAGCTGGAACTACGGGCATATGCCACCATGCCCAGCTAATTTTTGTATTTTTAATAGAGGTTGGGTTTCACTGTGTTAGCCAGGATGGTCTTGATCTCCTGACCTCGTGATCCGCTTGCCTTGGCCTCCCCAAATGCTGGGATTACAGGTGTGAGCCATCTTGCCTGGCTCACAGTTTTCCTTTTTCTTAGCACGAGAGAAATCATGCTTTCCTCTGATGTTTCTCGACTTGAAGATCCTTGGTTTATATCTTCTTGAAAGGAGAAAGTATAAGTCAAGAAGGTGAGTGGCAGTTTTTTCTGAAATAATAAGTAAAAGGAGAAAGAATAGAAAACTGGAGTATGAAGGTTGAAGAGGATGTATATACACTTTAGAGATTACCTGAGGTGAAATTAACCGAGTTGTGAACAGTGTGTTAGGCTGTTCTTGCATTGCAATAAAGAAATACCTGAGACGGGCTGGGCACGGTGGTTCACACCTGTAATTCTAGCACTTTGGGAGGCCCAGGCAGGTTGATCACCTGAGGTCAGGGGTTCGAGACCAGCCTGGCCAACATGCCAAAACCCCATCTCTACTAAAAATACAAAAAATTAGCTGGGCATGGTGGCGGGCACCTATAATCCAAGCTACTTGAGAGGCTGAGGCGGGAGAATTGCTTGAACCCAGAAAGCGGAGATTGCAGTGAACTGAGATTGCGCCACTGCACTGCAGCCTGGGTGAAAGAGTGAAACTCTATCAGAAAGAAAGAAAGAGAGAAAGAAAGAAGAAGAAGAAGGAGGAGGAGGAGGGAGGGAGGGAAATACCTGAGACTGGGTAATTTTGTAAAGAAAACAGGTTTAATTGGCTTATGGTTCTTCAGACTTTACAGGAAGCTTGGTGCTGGCACCTCCTCCGCTTCTAGGAAGGCCTTAGGAAGTTTACAATCATGGCAGAAGGCAGAGTGGGACCAGGGACGTCACATGGTGAAAGCGGGAGCAACGGGAAGGAGGTGCCACACACTTTTAAACTACCAGATCTCCCAAGACCTCACTCACTATTGTGAAGACAGCACCAAGCCGTAAGGGATCTGCCCCCATGATCCAAACACCTCCCACCAGGCCCCACCTCCTGCATTGGGGATTACAGTTCAACATGAGATTTGGGTAGGGACAGAAAGAGACACAGTGTACAAGCCTGCTGGAGTGAAGAAAGGATAGACAGAGAAGAGATACTGAGTCAGGCAGCTGCAGATGCAAAGGCAGGAATCAGCTGTCCATCCACCCAGTACTTAGCAAACTCCTAACTCAGAAAGTTCCTCAGGTGAGATCATTAGAAAGGGAAAAGAAGAGTACTGAATAACTCAACCTTGAAAATAGATTTTTTTTCTTGCTCTGGCTTTGAAGAACTAGCAATTTATGTCCATGAAAATGGAGGGGGAAGGCTGATTTAATTAATTTTACTTCTGGAAGGTAGGAAATGGGATTTACAAAAATCAAGGTTGCTAAATGTATTATATATAATATTGCGATAGTCAATATATTTCTGTCTCTCATGGCCAGCCATGGTGTGAGGTTCAACTGAATTTGAATACCATAAGCAAAAGAAAATTTAAGCTTATCCAAAAGAGTCTATGTGACTACTTTTCTCATGGATAGCCACATATAGCTCAGTGATGTTAATGTAATTTTGGTTTTAGCATTTCCATCATTTTCTTAAATTCTTAAAGTTGTAAATACGCAACAAAAAATTTACTTAGTCTAAGCCAAAGTTAGTTTATAGGGTCTTAGCCCAGGAGCAAATTTTATTTATTTAGCAATAGTGATTGGGAAGAGCCCTTTTCTGGCAGCTAATGACCTACTGGAAGACTTATGTGCCCAAGGCAAAGCTGAAGGCCATTAGCCCAACAGGTCATTAACTGACAAATGCCTGACCCTGAGGTCATTTCCGATATTGTAAACTGTGAAAACTTTAAAGTGGGTTCGTTGGAAAGTATGGCCAAGCATTCTGGAAAATTCATTAAATTGTTTGTGGTCATCCCTGTTACTTAATTGTCATTGTTCTGGGGCCATTTTCAGGGTGCAAAGTCAGGCAGAAACTGGGAAATACCAAAACTACATTGCAAGTCAAGTCTTTGGTTTTTAAAGGATAGTTTCCCTGTTTAGAATATCAGAGTAACTGTTCGCTAATAACAGTTTTAGCTACACTCTTGTGGATCACTTATATTTTCATAATATGTTGAGCTACATAGCACTTATGTATTTTACATTCCTAGAGATGACTTGTAAAGCTGCAAAGAGTAGTGGAAAGAACCATAAAGTAGAAGTCTGTGGACGGAATTCCTAGCCTTGACTTTTTTTCTCTTTATTTTTATTTATTTATTTATTTATGTATTTATTTA
>NW_016807313.1:37351-42135 GCF_001698545.2 Rhinopithecus bieti
TTTATTTTATTTTATTTTATTTTATTTTTTTTTTTATTTTATTTTATTTTATGACAGAGTCTTGCTCTGTCACCCAGGCTGGAGTGTAGTGGCGTGATCTTGGCTCACTGCAACCTCCACTTCCAAGGTTCTAGAGATTCTCCTGCCTCAGCCTCCTGAGTAGCTGGGACTACAGTCGCCCACTGCCACACCCAGCTAATTTTTGTATTTTTGATAGAGATGAAGTTTTGCCATGTTGGCCAGGCTGGTCTCCAACTCTTGTCCTCAAGTGATTCACCTGCCTGGGCCTCCCAAAGTGCTGATTACAGGTGTGAGCCACCACGCCCGGCCTCTTCTATTATTGTTAATTAATTAATTAATTAATTTATTTATTTTTGGAACAGGATCTCCCTATGTTGCCCAGGCTGGTCTCGAACTCTTGGGCTCAGGAGGTTCTCCTGCCTCAGCTTCCCAAGTGCTGGAATTAGAGGCATGAGTCACTTTGCCCGGCCCTCAAATTTCTACCTGATTATTTGAAGGAAGGAAAAAAAGATTACCTAATTTTTTAGAAAACAGTACTAGTAGTGTCAGTTATTTTTAGAATTCCATTGATTTGTGGATTTTAAAGAGCTTCAGAGTTATTTGGAAGAAATACAATTACAGCTTTAGTCAAAATGCATGGATTTTAATGCACATGAATCAGATTTTATTTCTGTGCCTGCCTTTAGAGTACAAACCTTGGGATGTCTCTGAATTACAAACTCCTGCCTTTTAGTGTGGCCCAATTTGAAGAGGAGCTGCTTGAGCTGGAAAGTGAACTATGTTACCCAAAAGATATGGCAGCCCTGGAATTGGCAAGATGTATCTGTGACTCCTAGGAAATTACTGAAATTTTTGGTTCTTTGACCAAATATTATCTAAGCCAATTTGTTTTCAGGAATCTAGTAGGCTCCAAGGTAAGCATCAGGCAGTGCTCAGTGGCTCACACCTGTAATCCCAGCACTTGGGGAGAATGAAGTGGGTGGATCACCTGAGGTCAGGAGTTCGAGACCAGCCTGGGCAACACAGTGAAAACCTGTCTCTACTAAAAATACAAAAATTAGCCAGGCATGGTCGCATGCACCTGTAGCCCCAGCTACTTGGGAGGCTGAAACAGGAGAATTGCTTGAACCCGGGAGGGCGAGGTTTCAGTGAGCCGAGATGGCACCACTGCACTCCAGCCTGGGTGACAGAGTGAGACTTTGTCTCAGAAAACAAAAGCAAAACAAAAACGAAACTAAGCATCAGCGTCACTGATATAAACCTACAAGATTGAAATGCACCCTAACACTCCGTAGTACCTAAGAATGATTCTGTTTTATCCTGCCTCTCTGTTTACCTTCAGTTCATTTACATGTTTTTGGTAAAAAGTGATAAATAAATACCTCTAAAAATATATTTTAGAATAACAGTGTTTAAACTGCATCAAAAATTTGGGAGACCTTGTGTGTAATTACAAGGACTAACAAGGTGTGAGCCATACATGACATATATCAGCATGATGGTGAATAATGTTTCAAACGACAGATCACATCCTTTTCATTGGGGAGTGGTAAAATCAATTTAGTGAATCACTATCAATACTTTTTTTTTTTTTGAGACAGAGTTTCACTCTCGTTGCCCAGGCTGGAGTGCAATGGCACGATCTCGGCTCACCACAACCTCCGCCTCCTGGGTTCAAACGATTCCCAGGTTCAAGCCATAGGGCCTGGCGTGGTGGCTCACGCCTGTAATCCCAGCACTTTGGGAGGCTGAGGCGGGTGGATCACCTGAGGTTGGGATTTTGAGACCAGCCTGGCCAACATGGCAAAACCGCATCTCTACTAAAATGCAAAATTAGCGTGGTAGCAATGCCTGTAATCCCAGCTACTCGGGAGGCTGNACCATCCTGGCTAACACGGTGAAACCCCGTCTCTACTAAAATACAAAACTAGCCGGGCGAGGTGGCTGGCGCCTGTAGTCCCAGCTACTCGGGAGGCTGAGGCAGGAGAATGGCGTAAACCCGGGAGGCGGAGCTTGCAGTGAGCTGAGATCCGGCCACTGCACTCCAGTCCAGGCGACAGAGCAAGACTCCGCCTCAAAAAAAAATAAAAAATAAATAAATAAAAGTTCAATATAGAAAATAAAATTATTAGTTTATAGTAACAATAGAAGTGCAAATTTTGGTGAAGCACAGTGTTGTGTTAAAAACAATGTTTTTTTACTACATTAAGCAACCTGTGGAGTAGTTGGCATTGGTTGTGGCACACAATTGATTATTACATCTAAACAAGCACCAAAAGTCTTCTATTTTAGTAGAAGCTATTGTTACATCAAAATTTATAAATATCTAAATAGTCACAGTCACTGAACTGTAAGATTTGGGAGTTGTAGCTGATGTCAGATGAAAAATACACTTCAGGCCGGGCGCGGTGGCTCATGCCTATAATCCCAGCACTTTGGGAGGCTGAGGCGGGTGGATCACCTGAGATCAGGAGTTCGAGACCAGTCTGACCAAGATGGTAAAATCCCGTCTCTACTAAAAATGCAAAAAACATTAGCTGAGCATGGTGGCACATGTGTGTAATCCCAGCTACTTGGGAGGCTGAGGCATGAGAATCACTTGAACCCGGGTGGTGGAGGTAGCAGTGAGCCGAGATCACGCCATTGCACTCTAGCCTGGGCAACAGGAGCGAAACTCTGTCTCAAAAAAAAAAAAAAAAAATACACTTCAACAGAACAGTATGTGCCTTTTCTCTTTATTGTCTGTCGTTGATCAGATTTTAGAAATCTTTGTAAATCAGTCTGTGCCCCCAACAGTGGTATTGAACTTTATTCTAAATGGGTCATCAAAAGTTTGGTGGCATTTGGGTGCGGTGGCTCACGCCTGTATTTCCAGCACTTTGGGAGGCCAAGGCAGGCGGATTCCTTGAGGTCAGGAGTTTGAGACCAGCCTGGCCAACACAGTGAAACCCTGTTTCTACTGAAAATACAAAAATTAGCCAGGTGTGGTGGTGCATGCCTGTAATTCCAGCTACTCAGGAGTCTGAGGCACGAGAATCACTTGAACCCAGAAGTTGGAGGTTTCAGTGAGCCAAGATCATGCCACTGTACCTCCAGCCTGGGTGACGGGGTGAAACTCTGTCTCAAAATAATAATAATAATAATAATAATAACAACAATAATAATTGGCAGCATTTTGTTCAACATCAGTTGAGACTCTTAAATCAAGTATTCAATAAACACAACACTACATGAGACTTTTAGGGAATTACAATTAATGAAAACAAAACAAAGCTTCCATTAGAATTTTTCCCTACAAAAGCAAAGAAGGAATGATATAGACAGTAAGAACTCAAACGATATACAAGATTAAAATTTTCAGTTCTGTAGTTGCGATTTGAAATGTCTCACCTTGCAGGAAGAATCTTGGTGGTGCTCTACTTTGAATAAATTGCGCACGCGCGCGTGCGCGCACACACACGAAATGAGATTGAGAAGGCCTAGATTTTGCAGCATCTAAATTTGGCAAAACATTGAAAAGAATCATAGAAACAACTTATTTGACAAGTTTTGTCTTATAAAAATAATTGTTAGGCCAGGAGCAGTGGCTCACGCCTATAATCCCAGCACTTTGGGGGGCCGAGGCGGGCAGATCACCTGAGGTCGGGAGTTCGAGACCAGCCTGACCAACATGGCGAAACCCTGAAATTAGCAGGGCATGGTAGCACATGCCTGTAATCCCAGCTGCTCAGGAGGCTGAGGCAGGAGAATCGCTTGAACCGAGGAGACGGAGGTTGCAGTGAGCTGAGATTGCACCATTGCACTCCAGCCTGGGCAACAAGAGCGAAACTCCATCTGAAAAAAAAAAAAAAAAAGATCTGTTAAAGTAAGATACTCTGATGGAAGCAAAAGAAAGTGCCTCTAAAACATTTGAACTGAAATATTTATACTGTTCAATATTTTTAAAATTAGAATTCTGTCCTCCATTTAGCAAATTTACTCTGAACTTATCAGGTAACTTAGAATGTGTAGAAAGAGAATTTTCTCCATAATTGAAAGTATCAATAATTCCAAACGAATTAACTATAAACTGCAACTGTGAAGAATATTGCGGGCAGGTTTATTTTTAAATACCATATTTTAATGAACACATTCTTCAGAAAAATGCCAGTGACACAATATTAGAGATAGATATGGCTAAGAAATGGATTAAATCATGGAAATATACATCAATAATAATTCTTCTCTTTATTTTTAAATATTCAGATAATCAGTATAAAGAAATTATTGTTTTATTGTATGCGCATGTATGTTATCTTTATTGCTTTTGAAATTTTATTTTTGAAAATAGTTTTTGAATAGAACCAGTTGAGTCCACCAATCTAATAAAATCAGCTGTTTGTTAATAAATACATATTTCAAAAAGTATAAAATTTTAGTTGTTTCAGCACTTCTTTTTACCCTTGTGTCCCAGTTTGCATGATAAATTATATAGTATTCACACTTTAAAGACCTTTCTCATAAGTTATATGAGATTTTTCTGCTTACATCCTGTTGACCAGAATTTAATTATATAGCCATACCTAGCTGTAAGGGAAGCTAGAAAATGTAATTTTTGGCCGGGCGCGGTGGCTCAAGCCTGTAATCCCAGCACTTTGGGAGGCCGAGACGGGTGGATCACGAGGTCAGGAGATTGAGACCATCCTGGCTAACACGGTGAAACCCCGTCTCTACTAAAAAATATACAAAAAACTAGCCGGGCGACGTGGCGGGCGCCTGTAGTC
>NW_016807313.1:44394-47718 GCF_001698545.2 Rhinopithecus bieti
GGGTTCACTTTTGTGAAAGACCTTAAGAACCATGCCCAGGGTCTGTAATTGATCTTCAAATCAAGGCTTTTAGTATCTCTCTTTTAATCATAATAGATGATTTTCAAATCAGGTGAACAGTATTTTAAACTGAGGAGACTGTGAATTACTAAAGTTCTTGAAAGTCAGGAATTCCCTTTGATAAAGCAAATCTCCCATATTCAGAGCCAGTTTCTTTCATTTAAATACTTGGCAATATTTTCATCAGAATAATTTAAGGAAAGGGAAGTTATATCTCAGAAGAGGACTTATTTTATCAAATGAGCTCCCAGAAGCTTAAGTTGATTAAGTATTATAGTAACTATGGGTTTTTTGGAAGGAGGAGGTGGCAATAAATATTTCTTTGGAGTAGTATTGTATTAAAACTTTTTTTTTTTTTTTTTTGAAACAGGGTTTCGCTTTTTCACCCAGGCTGGAGTGCAGTGGTGCGATCTTGGCTCACTGCAACCTCCGCCTCTTGGGTTCAAGTGATTCTCCTGCCTCAGCCTCCCAAGTAGCTGGGATTACAGGCGCCCACCACCACACCCAGCTAATTTTTTGTATTTTTAGTAGATGGGGTTTTGCCATGTTGGGCAGGCTGGTCTTGGACTCCTAGCCTCAGGTGATCCACCCACCTCAGCCTCCCAAGGTGCTAGGATTACAGGCGTGAGCCACCACATCCGGCCAAGTTTTCTTATCTCTACATATGGTTAATGTCTTGGTAAAGTTAGATTCTATTTAATGATGTTTTAGTTTTCTTTTATAAGAAAGAAAATTTGTCAACAATAGCAACATAAATAGGTACCACAGCAAGAGGAAACAGGCAAAACTTAATACAGAATTTCTGTTTATAATATGTCACTGTTTTTTCACAGTGACAGCCTGCTTTTTCTTTGAGGATGTATATTTAACTTGGTAATTAAAGTTGGCATATTGTAGCAACTTTAATTTTTTATGACGTATTCATTCTACCAATTTGTCATTATCTTGTGCTACTCGATTCTTGTCTGAATTTCTGTATGATGTGTTTATCTCTGTACTTCTCATGAGGCAGCCATTAGATGAAGGGTTCTGCAGTCAAATGAAATTCAGAGCTGTTTTATAATTGCCAAGGGTAAAATTAGCAGAGTCAATTATTTTCCCTTTGGCTTTTCCCTGAAGATATTAGGGGTCTTCAAGGTAATTGCCGTAGGTAACACTTAGATTTTTAAATATCTCCAAGTATAGAAATTGGCTTATTAATCCTCTGGTATTTGTCTTCTTATCATTATAGCTGTAGTCACATAAATGCAGATTAACAAGATTTTAATTCAAGAGTGAATTTAAAATTAATGCTTGGGTTTTCATTCATTTTCAATTATGTAACATAAGGGAAACTTTTTATTTTAGTACTTCACTGTATAAAGACCTGGACTAAAAGACCTCAGAATGCCTCTTTTTAAATCATACATTTCCTGATTCCATTGGGATAAGTTGCTCTATATTGTGTCCATGTAGAACATCACTGGTTGCTGTAGTGATGTGGTCATGCCAGAATCTAAAATTCTAGTGTTTGAGCAGCAAGCTATCAGTGAGACATGCTGACTAATTGCAAAGGAAATCATGAAATGGAGAAGTACTATAATTTTGAAATCTAGCTGGCCATTAACAGGCTTCCTCTGGTCTTTGTATTTATTTAGACTGGGTTTGTATTTATGATTAAGCCACAGTGCAAATAAGACTGTGTGGATTACTACCTGTCATCTTGTTTTTGAAAACAGTCTTTTACTTTACATATATAATGATAAGCCTAGTATTTAAAGAATGGAATTTATCACGTTATTTTTTTTCTTTGCAGTCATTTTAATTTAATGGACCTATTGCTATATATCAGATTGGAGACTGTGAATCAGCCTGTATCTTGTCTAAACACCCAAGAGCATTGTCATGTCATTTCTGGAGGTTGTTCTATTAAGCATTAGTGATTTACACTTCTGGATAACCAGTGGCACAGATGTACTCTTTACATAGCTGATGTATTTCCTTATGTTAACTTTGTTTTCCTAAAGGCATAAATATGTTGTTTACAATGAAGTGTTTTGTTTGTACAAATATGCTCAATTTATGCATATAAATCTCCTTTTACACCATCTATATAGTTTAATAAAGACACTATTGTCTATTTGTGTTTGTCTTATCTGTTGTATTAATTTTACTTCCAAATTCATGTTAAATTGAAACCTAAAACATGTATTAAGTTTTCCCTGTCTTATGCATTTAAAATAGGCATTATTATGATAGTGTTCATGGTTTTGCTTGCACTATTTTACTTGTGGAAATTATTTAATATCTTTTAGGCTTTTTAGTTTGACACTCAAGGTTAATATTTTTTATACCTGTAACCCACTCAAGTGTAGATTTGCATGACTAGGGTAAAGGGATGCAGAAGGTGGCAAGTGGGATGTCATACAGTATAACAGCAAAAGAGACTGTCTCCATATCAATTAAATAGAAAAGTCAAAATGGCATCATAAAATTATTTAAGAATCCCAAAATTAGCTTCTGTACTTTTTTTTCTTATTTGCTATTATAGTCACATGTTAAACAGAGACAGTATCCATTTTCTGATCATGCTTCCTCCGTCTTTAAAGTGAAAGTAATAAATGATTAGTGTGTGCAAATTATACTAGAAATAAGATGAATTTTAAATAATATTAAAACCTGGAACTTTGCCCATTTTGAAGCCACAAGACAATGGAACGTAGTAGCTTTTTGGCATAGGAAGGTTAAATGCCATCAGGTGAAATTGACATTTCTCTGAGTATCAAACCAGAAACCTGACAACAAGGAAAAGGAGCAAGAGCAGCTTACATGTTTCTTCCATGTGCCTGGCATTCAAAGACACCTTTAATCTTGCTTTGTCACCCCGGCTGTAGTGCAGTGGTTCAGTCTCGGCTCACTGCAACCTCTGCCCCCCGGGCTCAAGCGATTCTTCTGTCTCAGCCTCCCGAGTAGCTGGGATTACAGGTGCCTGCCACCACGCCCGGCTAATTTTTGTATTTTTGGTAGAGACGGGGTTTTGCCATGTTGGCCAGGCTGGTCTTTAACTCCACACCTCAGGTGATTCACCCACCTCGGCCTCCCAAAGTGCTGAGATTATGGGCATAAACCACCGCGCCCGGCCAAGGACACCCTTTTTAAAAAGAAAAAAAAAAATCTGCGTTCTATAATACCAGCAAATAAACAAAATAGGAAAACAAGCCGGGCGCGGTGGCTCAAGCCTGTAATCCCAGCACTTTGGGAGGCTGAGACGGGCGGATCACGAGG
>NW_016807313.1:50564-51991 GCF_001698545.2 Rhinopithecus bieti
GAAATCATTTGCTTTTTTCTTTGTTGTTTAAATTTTTGTTACTAATAAATATGCCATTATCTTGATTTTACTACTTTAAGAATATCAACATTTATTCTTTAAAACAATAATCTTAAAATTCTCTTTATTTTTATTTATTTATTTATTTATTTATTTATTTATTTATTTATTTATTGAGATGGAGTCTTGCTCTGTTGCCCAGGCTGGAGTGCAATGGCACAATATCGGCTCACTGCAACCTCCGCCTCCCGGGTTCAAGAGATTCTTCTGTCTCAACCTCCCAGGTAGCTGGGATTAAAGGCATGTGCCACGATGCCTGGGTAATGTTTTTTTAATTTTTTTTGTATTTTTAGTAGAAGTCGGGTTTTACCATGTTGCCCAGGCTGGTCTTGAACTCCTGACCTCAGGTGATCCGCCTGCCTCGGCCTCCCAAAATGGTGGGATTTCTGGCATGAGCCACCACGCCTGGCCTCGTTTTTTCTTTTGTTTCTTTTTAATCCCCCGATAAGCCATTTAACATTGAACTCCTCATTTTACCTCTCAGAATTCCAAATTCAGATCATTCATTCATCCATCTATTATTTCAGACTATCTGATATCTTAATACCCCATTTTTATCAATGAAATTAGAAACTTTATAGTGTAGAAAATTTAATCTTCATTAAAATTACCATCAAATATTTTAGAAATAACAATTTATATTTTTGAGGGCTTACTATATGGTAGGCACCGTTTTAAGTGCTTTATCTATATTAACCCATTTAATGTCTCCTGAGGTACAGGGAAAGGATAAGTAATTTCCCTCAAGGTAACACTGCTAGTAAGTGGTAGAGCTGCTGTCTAAATCCAGGCAATCTGACTGCAACATCCTCATGCTTTACTAAAGTAGAAACCTAACAGACCAACAAAGAACCATGATATATTTTTGCCAACAATTTTGCAGTTACCAATCCTGGAATTTATGGTATCTTAAATAGTTATTAGTTTCTAAATATTGGAATACGTATTTCAATATAAACATTGATAGGGGAGGGGCTTCATGAAACTTTTATTTATTTATTTATTTATTTATTTATTTATTTATTTATTTTGAGACGGAGTCTCATTGTTGCCCAGGCTGGAGTGCTGTGGCACTATCTCAGCTCACTGCAACCTTTGTCTCTCAGGTTCAAGTGATTCTCCTGCCTCAGCCTCCCAAGTAGCTGGGATTATAGGCACCCACTACCACATCCAGCTAATTTTTGTATTTCTAGTAGAGACGGAGTTTTGCCATATTGGCTATGGCTGGTCTTGAACTCCTGACCTCAGGTGATCCGCCTGCCTCAGCCTGCCAAATTGCTGGGATTACAGGCGTCAGCCACTGTGACCAGTGAAACATTGTAAATTAGCAACTTACAAGCAAAAGCAATTTTTTTTTTTTTTTTTTT
>NW_016807313.1:55341-116290 GCF_001698545.2 Rhinopithecus bieti
GAGTTTCACTCTCGTTGCCCAGGCTGGAGTGCAATGGCACGATCTCGGCTCACCACAACCTCCGCCTCCTGGGTTCAAACGATTCCCAGGTTCAAGCCATAGGGCCTGGCGTGGTGGCTCACGCCTGTAATCCCAGCACTTTGGGAGGCTGAGGCGGGTGGATCACCTGAGGTTGGGATTTTGAGACCAGCCTGGCCAACATGGCAAAACCGCATCTCTACTAAAAATGCAAAATTAGCGTGGTAGCAATGCCTGTAATCCCAGCTACTCGGGAGGCTGAGGCAGGAGAATTGTTTGAACCCAGGAGGCCGAGGTGGTGGTGAGCCGAGATCATACCACTGCACTTCAGCCTGGGCAGCAGAATGAGACTCCGTATCAAAAAAAAGAAAAAGTTATCACTTATAGGTGGGAATTGAACAGTGAGATCACTTGGACACAGGAAGGGGAACATCACACACTGGGGCCTATTGTGGGGAGGGGGGCGGGGGGAGGGATAGCATTAGGAGATATACCTAATGTAAATGACGAGTTAATGTGTGCAGCACACCAACATGGCACATGTATACATATGTAACAAACCTGCACGTTGTGCACATGTACCCTAGAACTTAAAGTATAATAATAATAATAGTAAAAGAAATTTAAAATTACAAAAAAAAAGTAGAATACAATAGAAAATTACATAATGAAAGTTTTAATTTAGTTTTGGCCGGGCATGATAGCTCATGCAGCTCACAGCTGTATTCCCAGCACTTTGGGAATACAAAATCAGGAGTTCTAGACCAGCCTGGCCAACGTGGTGAAACCCCGTCTCTACTAAAAATACAAAAATCAAAAATTAGCTGGGCGTGGTAGTGGGCACCTATAATCCCAGCTACTCAGGAGGCTGAGGCAGGAGAATCGCTTGAACCTGGGACGTAGCAGTTGGAGTGAGCCGAGATCACGCCACTGCACTCAAGCCTGGGTGACAGAGCAAGACTCCGTCTCAAAAAAAAATTTAGTTTTATATATGCACATGTATTTATACTATGTCACAATGTGTATTGAAAGCCACTAATACAAGGCAGTGTGCTAGCCAACAACAGCCTTTCAGTTGACATCACTGAGAGGGTCTCCAGATGAAGAAGCAGTGAAAGCAAAATGGAGCTCATCAGCCACATTGAAAAAAAATGGGCCCAACACTAAAATGGCAAGCATAATTCTCTCAGAATTCTGTCAGAAGAACATGTGGCAGTGCCGCTAGGTAAAGAACATACTGAGAATGGTATATCCTGAGTACAAGACTTCATATTCAGCAATTCCCATATTGGGGAAGGTGGAAAATAAAGCAACTAACTGCTGTATGATAATCAGTTTTACGTTGTTTGTTTCATGGCCAAGTATTCAATTCTCAGCAACTTTATTACAGTTTTTATAATGCAATGCAAAATACTTGACACAACCAACTTTTTAAAAAACCTACTGGAAAACATGTCCTTTTCTTTATTATGAAAATTTTATCTTTCAAAAAAATTATTTTTCAACGCAGCGCAGTGGCTCACGTCTGTAATCCTGCCACTTTGGGAGGCCAAGGCAGGCAGATCACAAGGTCAGGCATTTGAGACCAGCCTGACCAACATGGTGAAACCCCGTCTCTACTAAAAATACAAAAATTAGCCAGGCGTGGTGGCGGACGCCTGTAATCTCAGCTACTCAGGAGGCTGAGGCAGGAGAATCACTTGAACCTGGGAGGCAGAGGTTGCAGTGAGCCATGATCATCCCACTGCAGTCCAGTCTAGGAGACAGAGCGAGACTCCATCTCAAAAAAAAAAAAAAAAAAAAAAAAAAAAAAAAAAAAAAAAATTTCTTCATAGAGATGGGGTCTCAGTGTTTTGCCCAGGCTGGTCTCACAACTCCTGGCCTCAAGTGATCCTCCCACCTTGGCCTCACAAAGTGTTGGTATTATAGGCATGAGCTACCACACCTCGCTGAGAATTTTCATCTTAAGCACTTTAAATTGTCTGCTACTTTTTCAGGAACCTAATTGTTGTTTAAACAAATAAATGAGTCAGTGATCAATAAATGACTGTTTGGCATTGCTTAATAAGAAACAGTAGTCCAAAACCATGCACCTTTATTCAAAAGTAAAATCAGTTTTTTTATTATTATTTTATTGTAGCTAAAAAAATTCTGTATTTTTTTACTGTATCTCACAACTGCAAATTAAAAATGTATATAGCTGCACATTAAATATTTCTAATCATAGGACTTATTGTTGATAAAACACAGAAACTTCTTATCTAGATAAGCAAACTGAGGGGCAAAGAAGTGACATGGTTGGCCCAAGGTCTTGCAACTTACATATTAACCTTCTGAGTGATCAAAGACAAATAATTGGCCTTTATCTTTATGAAGTTATTTATCTAGACAGTGTATCCTTTAAAAAGAACAACTATAATTAAAAACACTGCAAAGAAAGTAAATGTAAAAGTTATTTATTAGACTTGTTTAGACATGGTCCCTGAGTGGTATTTAAACAACAAACATGGCCAGACGCAGTGGCTCACTCCTGTAATCCCAGTACTTTGGGAGGCCCAGGCGGGTGGATCATGAGATCAGGAGTTCAAGACCAGCCTGGCCAATATGGTGAAACCCCGTCTCTACTACAAAATACAAAAATTAGCCAGGCGTGGTGGCACACGCCTGTAATCCCAGCTACTCGGGAGGCTGAGGCAGGGGAATAGCTGGAACCCGGGAGGCAGAGGTTGCAGTGTGCCAAGATCGAGTCACTGCACTCTAGCCTGGGTGACAAAGCGAGACTCCATCTCAAAAAATAATAAAATAAACCACAAACATTTGTATTAATTGAATAAAGGAATTATGACGTAGATCTTTTTGGTAGTGCCTCATGTGTAACTGTGGCCTAACGAGACTAGTTTCGTTAGTAGCGTACCAGGCACATAGTAGGCTATCAGACTATTCATGAAATGCATCCACCAGCCAATGTCAAATTATATCTCAGACTTCATATTTAAGCCATTTTCCAGAATTTGTGGCCTATTTCTTTCGAGTTATATTAGTTGTGATTTTAAAAATAAAACTTTCATTCATTTTTTGTTGAGATGGGTATCTCACTATATTCCCCAGGCTGGTCTTGAACTCCTGGGCTCAAGTGATCCTCCCACCTCGGCCTCTCAAAGTGCTGAGATTACAGGCATGAGCCACTGCATCCAGCCTCAGTTGCAATTTTATACTTCTGTTTAGTTCACTAAATTTTCCTGAAACCTTTTTGACAAATGTTACCAGTAGTTTATAAACCAATGTATCAGCTGTTCTAAATTAAAAATTAAGATTATCAATTTGCTTAGTTTTTGCTGCACCTGTCCTGTTGGTAGTGCCATTTCTCTCTCTTCGCTACCCGCTTAGCCAGAAAGAACTTCCAGCTCACTAGAACAGATTGCCATCCCTCCCACAAATAAGCAAAGCCTTACACATTTGGCAGTACTGAAAAGGCTCCCTTCAAAAAGCTGAGTTAGAAGCTTCCTTCAGAACTCCTATGAGTTGGTGTGCTTATTCCAACAGCCCCTTCATCATTGTCTACATTAAACCCAGTCCTAGTTTGATAGGAAGAAGTGGAGAGAGCCATCCTTTCAGAGACTTTAGCAATGGCTTTATCAAAGTGCTCATTTATTTTAATCAGCATGCAGAGTAGAGCTCATCTGGGTAGTTCATGCCCAGGTGGTGGGTGAGTAGATTCACCCCTCATTTGGCCACTGCTGCTGTGCCCTGTGTTCTTCAGAAGTCGTTTCTCCACTGAGGCTGCCAGCCTGGAAGCTCTGGCTGAGCACTGGGGACCAAATCCACCTGGAATGAGACGGTTTGCTTAAATCCATTTGTAAATGATAAAGTACTTTACAAATGTTAGACATTATTATTGGTCTCTATGGGAGGGCACCACTCTTTAGTCCCTCTGTACCTTACCTTGGCAATGTAAATCTTTCCATCTTTATATGCGTCTCACAAATAGTTTGTGCTTCATTTTTATGAAGCAAAGAGTGATACCACCTGCTCTGGTTACCTTTATCAGCCTATTCAGCACCCTCTCAGTATTTTCTGTAAGATATTTTCACTGGTAAGAGTTTTGTGGCTTAAAAGGAATTTTGACAATATCCCTTCAAATTCCAAAGCTCTTTCAAAAGAGACTAAATCTATCTTTTGTTCCTCCCAAGATGTATATGAAAATTCATTCTTTCCCAAGACTGTTTTACCTTTGCTACTACTTCATGCATTGCTGTTTGTTCCTCGGGGTGGAGGAAAGAGCACAGTAAAGTTGTGCGTAGTTAATGCCATCAGCACTGCAGATGC
This sequence comes from Rhinopithecus bieti, assembly GCF_001698545.2. Taxonomy (NCBI): domain Eukaryota; kingdom Metazoa; phylum Chordata; class Mammalia; order Primates; family Cercopithecidae; genus Rhinopithecus; species Rhinopithecus bieti. The sequence continues at coordinate 59,686 of NW_016807313.1, forward strand.
ACGTGCACACACATGAACACACATGACTTTTGTTTGCTAGCAGCTAAAAGTAGTAAAGGCTGAGGGGCACTGTGTTACTCACCTCCAAATAGAGTGATGGATGACATGTTGTTTTGTCATTCCACACTGTAGTGAATCCGTCATTAAAATCACCCTCTGAGGACAAATTTTTGAAAGAAGATTACAAATCTGTAATGGCCTTCACAGTTTTTATATACCAAGCAAATTAAGTTATAAAGCAACCTTTTTCAAGTGAATTAAAATGCAACTGTACTACCTTATAACATCAATTCATATTATGCTGACTTGAGCTTTAATTGAGCCATGTTAGTTTATAGTTTACATTTTTTTCTAAAGATTCACTTGTGGCCGGGTGCGGTGGCTCATGCCTGTAATCCCAGCACTTTGGGAGGCCAAGGCGGGTGGATCAAAAGGTCAGGAGTTTGAGACCAGCCTGGCCAACATGGTGAAACCCTGTCTCTACTAAAAATACAAAAATTAGCCGGGCATAGTGGCAGGCACCTGTAGTCCCAGCTACCCGGGAGGCTGAGGCAGGAGAATCCCTTGAGCCTGGGAGACCTAGAAGTTGCAGTGAGCTGAGATTGTGCCACTGCACTTCCTCCTGGGCGACAGAGTGAGACTCCATCTCCAAAAAAAAAAAAAGTACTTGTATTTTAATTTAGGATAGGCGCTCCTTTGCTCAAATTAGAGTGGTCTGCTGTACTAGTCAAACATCTACGACTCTATTGAGTCTATTCTGCCTGTCAAATGCTGACAGTACTTCTGAATCCCATTTATTGATAAAGGCATGACTTGTCTACACGGAATGCTTACTACCACTTACTGATCCTACTTTTCTAATCCAAAACTATTGAGTGTTATATTCCATAAATCAATTTGTGGACATAGCTTAGCTTGAGGTCTCCCCCCGCCCCACACCTTCCCAAGGAAATAGGTTTATTGTTTTATTTAATTATAAAAGCAATACAATAAAAAGAGGGAAATAGTGGAATGCAATACAATAGAAAGAGGGAAATAGTGTATATGTAAGCTGTTATAAACTTAGCAATTATAAATTTAAGCAGAAAGGCTGAAGAAAACAATCTTTTAAATTAAAAATCATCCAAAATCTATCATTTATACATTATCATTATTATGTTGTTGTCTCTCCTTTCAGACTTTTTTCTCTTGTGTCTATAAACCCATAGATTGACCTCATTTTTGTTTTTAAAATGCCTTTTATACTACTTCTATTTTGTAAATAGCTTTTTTTCCTTAAGAATATGTTACAGATCTTTGGATAGCAATGCGAGGATTTTTTTCTTTTGGTCAGGATTTTTGTCTTACCATCCCCTACTCCTCTCAATTTCTGTTTTTTATGATGAGAATTTATTATAGCTCAGGGCATAGTCATCACAATACCCTTTGTGAGGGTATTCATCATCTTGGTTTTTCAGTGTAAAAAATCATTGAATTGTAGTTACCCTTGCCACAAGATAAAGAATGAAGCAATTACATATTCCTCTGAGATTGCTGAAATTTGTCCTGTAAATTAACCATTTAAGAAATTCATTACAAAGGTTAATTATGTCAGATCTATAATTTTGTTAAGGTTCAGATACACCTGGATACTGTCTGTTCCTTAACTTGGGTGAGACAGTGGTTATTGAAGTGGGAGGGATCAACAATTTGCTTGAGAATAGCAACTAGACATGCACTGTCCATTTACTGTCCTATGCTGCAGCATTCTGCCCAGTAGCCAAAACAAGGGAGGTGGCAGGAGAAGCCAGTTCATGACACTGACATTAGGAATGGTTGCCACTTCGGGTTCACTGGAAATTGAAGGATAGTGTATGGCTTTGCTGTAGAGTCACATTTCAACATATGACCCACACTGAAGAGAAGAGCATTTTTTAATTTGCATGTGTAGGTAAGTAATGCTGCTATTCTCGCAATCACCAGAAATGCAGAAAGTTATCTCCTGTTAAATTGTTCTCCAAATGGCTAAAATGTTTAACATCGATGCTGACTGTTGTATAATCTAAAACAACACTTCAGGATGCAGCAAGTCAGTGTTTCAGAGGTCCCTGATTTTGGTTAAAATGGTCTTTGCATGTGTTCTGGGTTTTGTTGTTGAACTAAAACTCACTTTCTTCCAAAATATTTAGGCACACAATTTTAAAAACACCATAATCTTAGTCTCCATACTATGCTGTTCATCTACTCAAGAATTGTACTGAATATAGCATGATAATAGGGCGGTATGGAAGAAGAGTAAGTTAACACTCACTGAAACTTATGTTCCAAATTCTCTTCTAAATGCTCTACATATTTACTTTTCAGAGATACTTGCAATATGGCCAACTTAGTACCATTATTTGTTTGATGCAACTTGGCAGTTAAGCCTGATGTCATTCAGAATCCAGTATGTGTAAATCATTTCCAAGCATTAGAGCCCTTCAGGAATCAGAGTTCAGGAGTGTTGCCTTTAATTGACTCAAGTAGGACTTTGCCAGCTGATGGGGTGCTCTACCAGTCACAGTGGTTTTGAAAAATGGGAAGTGTTTTATTATAATTCTAGGTATTGAAACCAAGGGGGATTTGGTACAAAAGTTTCACAAAGAAATTAGCCAGTAGAATTCAGATAGAGGGAAAGGTTCATGTGAAGACAAGAGATAAAAATGAATTACATGAACAAAGATGTTCCATCAAAATTTACAGAAAAGCAGTTTTCAAGTTTACTTGCCTAATTATAAATAATAAGACTTGTATTTGTAAAAGCTTAGAATTGTAGGGCTGGAAGAGACCTTAAGGAATCATCTTTTCCAACTCCCCTTATTGCAATTCATTGCATTGAGTTGAAGAAAACTGATTTGCCCAAATCTTACAATCAAATTATTAGTAGACTTTGGAATAGAATCTAGATTCTCTGGCTGCTAGTATTCTGCTTTTTTTTTTTTTTTTTAACAGTTCCCTAATCTGTTGGGCTTCCCAAGATAGCTCACATTGAGGCTCTTTTAACCTTTTTTTTTTTCTTCCCCTAGTAGAAAGTGTTTGCTTGCCCCATGGGCCTGAGAAACTAAAGTCCTGGAATCTTTCTCAAGGTTGCATTTATCTAGAGCACCAGGACTTCAGCTCTCAGCCCCAAGAGGTCTGGCTTTTAGGCCTCTGGATTCTCCTTTGGCTGCCATTATTCCTGCCAGCACTTTGAGTTGCCTGAACATGTCATTCCTCAAGAATGTGAGGGGAAAAATGTTATTAACCGAGTGTTTTCTTAAATATAAGTATAGCAGTATCTAAACAGGTGAATGTCTGAGGTAATAAGCAAAAAAAAAGTTAAGATTATTAAATGAGCTTACTAAATTGTGAGTGGCTGGTAGCCTTGTGGTCTTTCTAGAAATATTTGCAGTTTTAAGGAAGGGTGATACTTAAACACGTCTTTCTTTGGTATAATTTTAAAAATAAACATTTCGGCCGGGCGCGCGTGGCTCACGCCCTGTAATCCCAGGCACTTTGGAGCCGAGGGCGGCGGATCGACAGAGGCCCAGGGGAGAGTCGAGGACCGAGCAGGTGAAACCACTGTTCTCTGTACAAAAATACAAAAAAGCCGGGGCCGCTTGGCGGCCGCCCTGCAGTCCCCAGCACTCGGGAGGCTGAGGCAGGAAGAATGGGCGGGGAAGCGGTCGGAGGCGAGCTTGGGCAGGGAGCCGGAGATGTATTTAGTCGCCACTGCACTCCCAGCCTGGCTGGCAGCAGAGCGAGCACTCGTCGTCACAACACAACACCCAAATACACATACCAAGCTACCAACATAAAAAATAAATAAACATTTCAGGCAATGGAAAGAGACTGATATATGCACTGGGTAAGTCACCCTTATCTGGAACAGTTTCAACTTCTTAGGCTACTCTTGCTTTTTATAATCTCTTTCCTTCCTCAGCTTGTTAACTCAAAGAAATCTAAAGCTTTTTCCTTAATGGCTTGTCATTGGCTATGGAGGTGTATTCTGTTCAAGTAAGTATACCCATTTGTAAGTACAGGTCATTTATAAATTATGAACTTGTAAGCACAGGTTTACTCAATGAGAAAAAGAGTCAGAGAACAAAATGTTCTTGTTGCTTCTGCCTGGTCTGGAGTTTCAGGGAAGTAAAGGAACACTGTGGTTAAAGTTCATACCATCATTTTGACATTTAGTGTCAGACTTTCTCTTTGTAAATCCCTCTTCACGTTACCAGTGCTGGTCTCAGAGCTCAAACTGTTTCAAAACCATAACATTTCTTAGTGAGTGATTGATCTGTATTATGTGTCCAGCCATCAGGGGAATCTTGGGATGTTGCTTGTGTAAACTGTAATCCAATCTGATGCTGTGCATTTAGTTACAGTCTTTCATAGACCTATTGGCGATACTCAGTCCTCCTGGATTTGGGAATGGGGCTTATCTGATACCTTCAGGGGAAAAAAAAAATCCATTCATTTTTCTCTCTTCCCCACTTAAATAACTCAACTCATGTGGTAACACTGTGGGATCATTGTCCTTCCAGTTCCTCTGCAGCTCATATTGCTACAATATTTCTTAAGCATTTGGTTACCTAAAGGACAATGTGATTTAAAAAAAAAAAAAAAAAAGACTTTGTATATGCCTTACAAATTAACCCATCTGTAAAGAGCTAGGAAAAATATATGCCTTCAATCAGCAAAAATTTCCTATCAGCAGTTCTGTGTATGTTACGTAGTATAAATGTAAATATATAAACTTGGAGATAAATGCTCATGTGTTAAAATGTTAAAGCAAGTCTTTCTACAAATTAATATCATTTGCCTCTAAGAAAATGTTTATTAAACCCAGGGTACCTGAGATTGAAGTATCTTGTTGTTTGGGTCTGTATTCTTTGGCTTAATAATGTCTTCAATTACAAGAATGATAAAAGCTGAAACAAAATCCTTTAATTCAATCAGAATGGAGCTGAATTTTCGGAAGCAAAGAGTGGAAATCTGATACAGGACTACATAACATAGGAAGTTAAATATACAAGATATTAAGACTTGTAAGAAGCGGATGGGGTTGCCTTGAGGAATTCTTATTTGAAATGGCTGCATTGAACATTATCATAAATACCACTATTTTATCCTCTCAAATTAAGATGCTTTATGCAAACTACTCTAAATTGTACAGTAGTTCCAAAGAGACCATTTACTGTTTTCTGCTTGTTTTACATCCTGGAAAAGTTCAAAGCTTTTGATTTCACTTGATTAAAAAAAAAAAAAAAGTCTGAGCCTTGAAAATAATACAGGTTTGATGAATATGATTTCAGTATTGCAGTTCTATAAAAATTTTCAGTGTTTATGGTACATTTGACCCAGGGGCCCCACAGTAAATATATCCACAGTGCATTTTAAGTGCAACAGAATGAACATATTTGAAAGGTTAGCCATTCTTTTGCTTTTGCTTTTTTTTCCTGTAGTATGAAAATTAGCATTGTAATTGCTCCCAGAATGGGAGTACTGAAAAAATATCCACCTGACAGAAATAAACATGCAGAAAATAAATTGAGTTAAGATTTCATTAGTTATCTGAAATGTAGTTTATGTTCAAAATGGCTATTACTCGATTTTCATGTATATTAGTTAAATGCTATGCTTATAAGATTTTTTTTTGGCTTGAATTATGACTGAAAAAAATTGGATCACAGCTTTAATATCCAGGTGGGCAGTGCCATTTGCTGAGATCTTAGTGCATAGCACAAGATTTTTTCTGTCAAGCACAGATTCTGCCTTGCCACTGAGCCTTCTGAAGCATTCTGAGGTAACAATGGAGATATATTTACTTTTTTTTTTTAAATTTTTCTTCTTGCTTTTTAGGTTGTGGAACTTTTAGCAAGTGCTCTTATGGACTTGATACAAGGAGTATATCACGAAAATTCTACTTCAAAGGTAAAGGATTTCAGAGTCATAAAATGTTATGTTATAAGCCCTAGTGGTAAAACTAGAATAACGAAAATGTCATTCTTGTTTTGTGTTTAAATTGTACATGGCTTTTTTTTCTTTTTTTTTAGATTAGTGTTTTGGCTACAAATTCATGGCCATACGCTTAGTACATAGCAGACTCAGCCAATTAAAACAACCTCTTATCCTCTGGCTGGATTCACAGTCTGTTCAATCTGCAGCAGCCCAATAGACACTGGGATGCTTCTGGCTAGCAGGTAGCAGTGTCACAGGCAGGCAGGCTGGAGGAGCAGCTTGTGCTGAGGCAACTGAGCCCATCCTTTCCCCAGAGGAAGGGTCCTTCCATGTCACAGAGGAGTGGACCTTGATCCTAAGAAGATGACTGTTGGGGAGGTGGGATGGGGATGTCTTTTATATGTAAGACCCAGAATTTACTGCATTATTAGATTCTTTATGATAAGAAGTAGGATGATTGCACAGCTGGATTATTTTGATTAATTTTATAGGTCTAGAATTAAGATTTTTTTGACTCATTTAGCAGGACATCTCAAGAAAGGTTAGGTTTTATTTCCTTAAAATGCAGTTATTTCATTTCGGTAGGATATTAGATGTGAAGTAATTGCTTCATTGACCACCACCATTTAACATGGTACATACTATTATAAGGGGCTCCTATCTTAGTGTTTCATTATTCTAACTTCTTTAGCTTCTGTATTAGGAAGATTTCACTCACTTCAAATTAGAAAAGGTATGCATGTATGCACATCTTAAGCTTTTTGACATTTTCACTTGAAAAAAGAAAGATAAATTTTACTAGAAGTGAAACATAGGGCATGAGCAACTTGGATAAGAAATTTAAAATTTTGGCCAGGCGCGGTGGCTCAAGCCTGTAATCCCAGCACTTTGGGAGGCCAAGGTAGGTGGATCACGAGGTCAGGAGATCGAGACCATCCTGGCTAACACGGTGAAACCCCATCTCTACTAAAAATACAAAAAAATTAGCCAGGCGTGGTGGCAGGCACCTGTAGTCCCAGCTCCTCGGGAGCCTGAGGCAGGAGAATGGCTTGAACCTGGGAGGTAGAGCTTGCAGTGAGCCGAGATCGTGCCACTGCACTCCAGCCTGGGCGACAGAGCGAGACTCCGCCTCAAAAAAAGAAAAGAAATTTAAAATTTAGAAGTATAACCCAGGGACTCTGGGTGGTTCAGAGACTGGTTAGTAGAATGTGAAGAATTGCACTTTGGACATCTGCTAACATTTGGTTCAAGTAACTGCAGTTCCTAGTAGGCACATCTAGCCTCACCTAAGCAGCATATTGGTATGCAGAGACCTCACAGGATGGATGACCACAGTGGACCTTTCAAAGGCATGCAAGTTCACTGCTGTGGATGAAGGTTAATATCTGATTGTAAAATGGGTGACTACTAGTCTAGTTCCACTTGTAGAAAGTTACCTTGTATAGATAGTATGATGAAGATGACAATAGCTAAGCAAATAACCCTGTAGTAAGTGATTTGCCTGTGTTTCTTCATTTAATCTTCACAGAAATCGTGAGAGATAGGTACTACTGCTATCCCCATTTTACAGATGTGAATACTGGGATTGAGAAAAGGTTGAGTAATTTTCCCAAGGACACACAACTTGTTAGCTCTCAGGGATTTGAAGTCAAGAGCCCAGACTCATTTTTTTTTTTTTTTTTTTTGAGACAGAGTTTCGCTCTTGTTGCCCAAGCTGGAGTGCAGTGGCACGATCTCAGCTCACCACAACCTCTACCTCCTGGGTTCAAGCGATTCTCCTGCCTCAGCCTCCCAAGTAGCTGGGATTACAGGCATGTGCCACCACGCCTGGCTAATTTTGTATTTTTAGTAAAGACAGGGTTTCTCCATGTTGGTCGGGCTGGTCTCGACCTCCTGACCTCAGGTGATAGGCCCACCTCGGCCTCCCAAAGTGCTGGGATTACAGGTGTGAGCCACCGCACCCGGACCAGGATTGGGGTCATGGCAGACCAGAGTGGTCTTGGAAAATGCAACATTTAGGCACAAAAGCGGGAGTGCCTGTCCTCACCTAGGTCTGTAGGAGTGGAGCCCCAGCCAGGGACCTGCCTTTCTCTACCCAGCTACCCAGCACTTCCCCGTCCCCCCTCCCATATCATCTGTACTTTAGTGAAACCTGATTTGATAGCATCTATCTGCCATACCTGAGATCCATACTATATGATAATTATAGTGACCAGTTCTGGATGTTGAGACACTGTTTTCCCTTGGGATATTTTCAGGGTGTTCAACTTAGTTCCATATAAGATGTTTATATTTTACAATTAAATATGTTAATTTTTACATGAAAGTGTTATTGTTGGTTTTAAGGTTCTTAATTTATCTACTCTTACCATTTGTCCACTATAATTAGCTCAGTTCATTAATAATTATGTGACCATGTTTTAAGTACTTTTTATGTCAGGGAGACCTAACAGCAACAATTAATACTTAGATAGCCCTTTACAGTTTGCTTATACTTTCTTTGTACACAATCACCTATGAAAAGGATGACATTTGTTGGTATTCCCATTTACAGAGGAAAAGCCTGAAATTCAAACATAACAAATGGCAGGAAAGCATAGTGTCTGAAAATTGTTTGTTAATATATTAACATGTTTCACAGTTCATAATGAACCCAGGGTTTTCTTGACTCTAAGTCCCATGCTTTTCTCATATTTTATTGTGTTTCTTCCCGAAAAGAGAAAAGAAGAAGCAACAAAGTCTTTTTTGAGACAGAGTCTCGCTCTGTCGCCCGGGCTGGAGTGCAGCGGCGCAATCTCGGCTCACTGCAATCTCGGCCCCCTGGGTTCACGCCATTCTCCTGCCTCAGTCTCTCGAGTAGCTGGGACTATAGGCGCCGCCACCATGCCCATGCCCGGCTAATTTTTTGTATTTTTAGTAGAGACGGGGTTTCACTGTCACTGTGTTAGCCAGGATGGTCTCAATCTCCTGACCTTGTGATCCACCTTCCTCGGCCTCCCAAAGTGCTGAGATTACAGGCATGAGCCACCGCGCCCAACTGCAAGAGTCTTTAAAGGGCTGTTGATTGTACTTGAACCACCACTTAGCAAGCAACAATTGCTGACTTTATTTATTTAAATACAGAGATTCAGAGGAATGCTACCTTTATTAGCTACATTTTATTAAAGAGACTCTATAGCAATGCTTCATTCATCTGTCCTCTTTCCCTGCCACCTCCTCATAGCCCTTTTTTAAGCAGTTACATTTCTGAAAATAGCCAAACCATTTAAAGAGCCATTCTTTTTTCATAATGGAAACAGGATGGCGTGGTGGCTTAAACCTATAATCCCAGCACTTTAGGAGGCCGAGGTAGGAGGATCCCTTGGGGCCAGGAGTTTAAGACCAGCCTGGGCAACATGGGAAGACCCCATTTTTACAAAAAATAAAATAATTAGCTGGGCATGGTGGCCCATGCCTGCTCAGGATGCTGAGGTGAGCAGTCGGATTACTGGAACCCGGGAGTTTGAGGTTACAGTAAACTGTGATCGCACCACTGCACTTCAACCTGGGTGACACAGCAAGACCCTGTCTCTTAAAAAATAATAATTTTTTTTAAAAGAATGGAAACAAAAATGCATGGTTGAACTGTAGTAGTGGGAGTGCTTCTTGATGCCTCCATTTGTGCCTCAGGTCCAATTTAGGTTAACTACATTTCCCTTCCTATCCAGAAAAATTCTTGCTTTTTTTCCTGAGTGTGCTTACCATTGCAATAGCTCTCTTCAGAATTTGGTTTTCTAACAGCCCAAGAAGTACTTCAGATGCCAGAGAGAGCACTGCCTCCACATGGAGTGCTTTCAAGGTTTTCATGTTCTGGCAGGACTGGGAAGCAGCCACAAGTGGAGGTCATGTGGAAAGAGAGGCTGCCTCTGTGGATCTCTGTTGCACAACCTCCGTAGCCTTGGGCCAATTTAGTACACAAAAGAATTGCTTTGTGATTTAAAAGAAGCTGCAAACCATTTCATCTCTCTAGGGGTAAGAGGATACAATAGCAGTCTGTTTTCTATATGGCAGCTTAATGCAGTGGTGAAGATCCTAGGTAGTAGGAAAATAGCTTTCTGTTAAGTAGCATATATGTGACTAAGGTAGATGCATAACAACAAATAGAAGGGAATTGGAACTGGATATATTAGAAGTCACCTTCTCCAAAAGAAGTTTATAGAGCAGCTGGGCGCAGTGGTTCATGCCTGTAATCCCAGCATTTTGGGAGGCTGAGGCAGTTGGATCGCAATGTCAGGAGATCGGGACCGTCCTGGCTAACACGGTGAAACCCTGTCTCTACTAAAAATACAAAAAATTAGCTTGGCGTGGTGGTAGGCGCCTGTAGTCCCAGCTACTCGGAGGCTGAGGCAAAAGAATGGCGTGAACCCGGGAGGCGGAGCTTGCAGTGAGCCTTGCAGTGAGCCAAGATCCCGCCACTGCACTCCAGCCTGGGGACAGAGCAAGACTCTGTCTCAAAAAGAAAAAAGAAGAAGAAGAAGAGGTTTGTAGAGCAATTACCTAATTCTCCCTAAAGCTGTGAAAACTTAATTACTTATATTACTAATACTTTTTTTTTTTTTACAGAGTCTCGCTCTGTTGCCCAGGCCAGAGTGCAGTGGTGTGATCTAAGCTTACTGTAACCTCTGCCTACCCAGTTCAAACGATTCCTGTGCCTCAGCCTCCAAGTAGTTGGGACTACAGGCGCACACCACCATTCCTCACTAATTTTTGTATTTTCAGTAGAGATGAGGTTTTGCCATGTTGGCCAGGCTGGTCTTGAACTCCTGGCCTCAAGCGACACGTCCTCCTCAGTCTCTCAAAGTGCTGTTACTTACTCATACTTAGTAATGTACTAAGTTGAATTACAGTTATATAAACATATAAAATAGCTTAGGAAATTCATCCTTTGTTCTAGCCATTGAAATATATTTTCATTTTTGCATTGGCTAGTTTGTGAACCATTTCTTCATTATAATAAAAATTAGCCATTCTGATTTCTGTTGTGTTTATAAGAAAATATATCTCCCTCTCTGCATTTTAAATGATAGCTAATTGAAGAAAGAAGCATTTGAAATAAAAAAAATTGTTTGTTTTTTTTTTTAATTTTTATTTTTTAAGAGGTAGGGTCTCGGCCAGGTGCGGTGGCTCACGCCTGTAATCCCAGCACTTTGGGAGGTGGAGGCGGGCTGATCACCTGAGGTCAGGAGTTCGAGACCAGCCAGGTCAACATGGCGAAACCCCGTCTCTACTAAAAATACAAAAAAAAGCTGCGTTTGGTGGTGCACGTCTGTAATCCCAGCTACTCAGGAGGCCAAGGCAGGAGGATTGCTTGAACCTGGGAGGTGGAGGTTGCAGTGAGCTGAGATTGAGCCACTGTACTCCCGCCTGGACAGAGCGAGACTCCTGTCTCAAAAAAAAAAAAAAGAAAAGAAAAGAGGTCGGGTCTCACTCTGTCACACAGATGGGAGGGCAGTGGTGTGATCCTCACTCACTGAAACCTTGAACTACTGGGCTCAAGCAATCCTTGCCTTCGGAGTAGCTGGGACCACAGTAGCCTACCACCACACCTGGCTAATTTTTTAAAGCTTTTGTAGAGGCAGGGTCTCAACATACTGCCCAAGCTGGTCTTGAACTCCTGGCTTCAAGCTACACTCCCTCCTCATCCTCCCAAAGTGCTGGGATTACAGATGTGAGCCGCCACGCTCAGCTGGAAAATTGCATTTTACGTGGTCAAGAGTTCACCAGTTAAACTGTTTTATATGTTATACTCATGTTACTTACTGTACTCACTAAATATTTTACATTTTACAAAATTGACTTTGGATTCACAAACCTATATATCTAAAATCTAATTGTCTTATCATTTTAACTTATCTTCCAATTAGAAAAGTAGGCCGGGCATGGTGACTCACGCCTGTAATTCCAGCACTTTGGGAAGCTGAGGCGGGCAGATCACTTGAGGTCAGGAGTTCGAGACTAGCCTGGCCAACATGGTGAAACCCTGTCTCTACTAAAATACAAAATTAGCTGGGCGTAGTGGCACACACCTGTAATCCCAGCTACTTGGGAGGCTGAGGCAGGTGAATTGCTTGAACCTGGGAGGCAGAGCTTGCAGTGAGCTGAAATTGCACCACTGCACTCCAGCCTGGGCAACAGAGTGAGACTCTGTCTCAAAACAAAAAAAAAAAAGGTAGAGTACATGTTTATTAAATAATAATTGAAAACAGAAAAGGTCAAGAGAAAATAAAATTATTTTATAAAACCATCTCCCAGAAATGAATCATGATTATGTTTTAGTATATTTCTTTCTAGATTTTATTCTGTATTGAGTTGTTTTGAGTTGTTACTGCATATAACACTTTGCATATTGATTCACTTCCCAACATAATCATTTTTGTCATTAAAAGTCTTCAAAAATGTAATTTTGATGATTGTTTAATATTTCTTCACATTGTTATACTGTAATTTACTGAACCATTTCACATTTTGGGGGCATTTACTTTGTTTCTAATTTTTCGTTTGTTTTTTGGTTTTTGGTTTTTTTTGAGATGGAGTCTCTCTCTGTCACCCAGGCTGGAGTGCAGTGGTGCGATCTTGGCTCACTGCAATCTCTGCCACCTGGGTTCAAGAGATTCTCCTGCCTCAGGCTCCCGAGTAGCTAGGATTACAGGTTTGTACCACCATGCCCGGCTACTTTTTGTATTTTTAGTGGAGACGGGGTTTCACCATGTTGGCCAGGCTGGTCTCAAACCTCTAACCTCAAATGATCCTCCCACCTCAGCCCCCCAAGTGCTGGGATTCAGGCATGAGCCACAGTGCCTGGCCTGTTTCCAATTTTCTTTACTAAATTAAACAATATTGTGATAACATCTTAGTGTATATAACTTTGCTCAATTTCAACCTATTTGCTAAAAAAAAAAATTCCTGAAAGTGAGATTCTTGAATCAAGAAGAGTATTTTCAGTATACCTCTGTTCAGAAAAGGATTACTGTCCTGAGAAAAACCTGCTTATAAGGTTGATCTTTGGCTAGCATTAGAGAAGTTGAATTTTAGGAGTGTTCCTACCATCCTCCAAATGATAAGAATGGCTCACAGTGCCTTAACTGTTTGCAGACAATATAGTTTATACTGAATACCTGCTTTCCTTCTAGGAGTCTGGAATCTTGCTACATGCTAGGCAGAAAATGCGTACATGACCAGCCCTAATAAAAACCCTCACCACTAAGTCAGTCTCCAGTAAATCTCCATGGTAAACAATATTTCATACATGTTATCACAGCTCATTCTTGGAGGAATTAAGCACACTCGAGTCCACTGAGAGAGGATTCTTGGAAGTTTACACGTGGTTTCTTCCAGACTTCACCCTATGGGACTTTCTCTTTTTAGTGGTTTTGCTTTGTATCCTTTCACTGTAAAAAAGTCATTACGATGAATTTGACTATATGCTGAATAACATCTGTCATCCTAACAAATCATCAAACCTGGGGGTGGTTTGGAGATCCCGAACACACTCATTTTCTGATTCTTTATTGTTTATTTTCCACCCACTCCTGATCCTTCCTGGGGAATTTAATCAAGGTCCTCTGCAAAGGCAGTGTCTCTGACTCATGTTGGTGTTGAGATGGGGAACAAGACACCTCTTTCCTGTCTCCAGAGGTTCAGCTCTTATTGGCTTGGCCTCAGTCTCAGGAAAGTGAGAGGGTTTTAAAAGAGAATCCAGTTCTCTTGGGAAATAACTGGTTTTAACAAGTGACTTGAGTTGCAAAGATCCAGTCTATTTTTTTCAAGCACAGATTATATTAATACTTTCAGTATCAGTCAGTGGATTTTAATGATGAATATTATTATGTTTTTGTGGGGCAAGATAACTTCTGTCCTTCTGTCCATTTCTTTTCTTTTCTTTTCATTTTTTTCCTGAAAGATGGAGTCTCTCTCTGTAGCCCAGGTTGGAGTGCAGTGGTGCGATCTTGACTCACTGCAACCACCGCCTCCCGGCTTCAAGCGATTCACCTGCCTCAGCTTCCCAAATAGCTGGGACTACAAGCATGCACCACAACACCTTGTTTTTTTTTTTTTATTAGAGGTGGGGTTATAGTGTATGTTGGCCAGGCTGGTCTCAAACTCCTGCCCTCAGGTGACCTGCCCGCCTTGACCTCCTAAAGTGCTGGGATTAAGGTGTAAGCCACTGTGCCTGGCCCATTTGTTTTTCTTTATGCTTATCTTCCTTTCACTCTCAGGCAGCTTTCAAGTAAAGTATAAAAATAAGAGGCCAGGGCCGGGTGCGGTGGCTCATGCCTGTAATCCCAGCACTTTGGGAGGCCGAGGCAGAAGGATCACCTGAGGTCAGGAGTTCGAAACCATCCTGGCCAACATGGTGAAACCTCATCTCTACTAAAAATACAAAATTAGCTGGGTGTGGTGGCGGGTGCCTGTAATCCCAGTTACTTGGAAGGCTGAGGCGGGAGAATCGCTTGTACCTGGGAGACGTACGTTGCAGTGAGCCAAGATCATGCCATTGTACTCCAATCTGGGCAACAAAAGCAAAACTCTGTCTCATAAATAAATAAAAGAGGCCAGGAGTGGTGGCTGATATCTGTAATCCTAGCAATTTGGGAGGCCAAGGAAGGGCAATCACTTGAGCCAAGGAGTTTGAGACCAGCTTACGCAACATGGCAAGAACCCATCTCTACAAAAATTAAAACATTAACCAGACATAGTGGTATGCCTGTAGTCCCAACTACTTGGGAGGCTGAGACAGAAGGATTGCTTAAGCCCAGGAGGTTGAGGTTGCAGTGAGCCATGTATATGCCACTACACTTCAGCCTGGGTAACAGAACAAGACCTTGTCTCAACAAAAAAAAAAAAGATAATTCAGTCCACTAGGAAGTTAAGGATTGTCTTCTACCTGCAAAGCTCTGTGCTGCCATCTAAAATACAGTAAAAGAGCCAAATGAGTTTTCCCATTAAGAAAAATAGCAGGAGGATAATGTGAACAAGAAGCCACATCTGGATGAGGAATCAGAAAAGACATTTTAAAAAATGTTATATTTGAGATGGACATTAAAGATTGGGAAGATGTCTATAGATGGAGATATATGGCATTCCAGGTAGAGGAAATAGCATGATGAATGGAAAGAAAGCATATTTGAGATCAGGGCTTCCTTCACATAGGAGTAAAGGAATACTGAAAAGTAATATTGCAAAAGTAGTGTTTATAACACATGGTAGAAGATCTGTAATGCCAGAATGTATTATTTTCCTTTTTTCCTTCTTCCTGAAAGATTTCTTTTAACCTTGCTTGTAAGACAGGTCTGATAGTAATGAACCCTTTTTTTTTTTTTTTTTTCCCGAGACAGAGTCTCTCCCTGTTGCCCAGGCTGGAGTGCAATGGCACAGTCTCGGCTCACTGCAACCTCCTCCTCCTGGGTTCAAACAATTCTCCTGCCTCAGCCTTCCAAGTAGCTGGGATTTCAGGTGTAAGCCACTGCATCCAGCCACTAATTAACTCTTTTAGCTTTTGTGTGTCTGAAACATATGTTCACTGGATATAGAGTTCTAGGTTGACAATTTAGTTTTCCTTCAGTATTTTTAAAGATGTTGCTCCATTGTCTTCTTGCTTTTATTATTTTCAACAGGAAAGCCACTGCCGTCTTTATCTTTGTTCCTGTAGTCATAAATAGATCATCATTACTTTCATTTTCCTTTTTTCATATTTCTTTTGCTTGGGATTCATTGGGCTTCTTGGTTCTGTGAGTTTATAGTTTTCATAAAACTTGGGGAAAAGTTATTATATCTTCAATTTTTTTTCTGGCTTTCCTTTTCTCCCCTTTTATAGGGACCTCAGTTATATAGTAGGCTGCTTTAACTTGTCCCAAGTCACTGATTCTTCTTCTTTTTTAGTATTTGTGTTCCATTTTGGATAATTTCAGTTGGTGTGCATTCAGGCAGACCAGTTTACACGTTCTGTGTTTCTACTTAATATGCTCAGTGTTTCTTCTAGCTCCTTGGCCATATGGAATATAGTTATGAAAACTGTTTTAATATCCCTGTCTACTAATTATATCATCTGTGTCATTTCCTGGGTTGGTTTCAACTGAATGGTTTTTTTTTCCTCATTATGGGTTGTATTTCCCTATTTTTTTGCAACTTGGTTATTTTTGGGTGGGTGCCAGACATTGTGAAATTTATTTTGTTGGATACTAGATAGTTTTGTATCACTATAAATATTCTTGAACTTTCTTCTTGAATGTAGTTAAGTTACTGACAACAGTTTGATTCTTTCAGGTGTTACTTTTAAGCTTTATTAGGCAGGACTGGAATAGCATTTAGTCTAAGGCTAATTTTTTTCACTATTAAAGCAAGACCTTTCTGAGTTCTTTACTGATGCCCTGTGAATTTTGAGTTTTTTTACTCCGACTTGTGGAATAGGAATTATTCCCAGCCCTGTGTGATCTCTAGGGATTGTTTCTGCTGTTCCTTCTGGGTGATTCTTTCTCCAGACTTTAGTAGTTTCTTTGTACCGATGCATTGGTAATACTCGGCTGAAGACTTTAGGGAGGATCTGTGTTTACCTTCAGAGCTCTCTCTGCGGCTCTCTCTTCTTGTGTACTCTGCCCTATGAACCCTAGCCCCTAATTAACCCCTTCGGCTTCTCTAGACATCCAGGTTCACCTTTTCAACTCAAAGGTACTGTTAGTTTCCTCTGCATCCTCGCATTCTCTCCAGGCAGAAGCTGGAACAATTATGAAACTCATCTCATTTATTTCCCATTTCTCAGGTGTCACTGTCTTTTGTTGCCTGATTTCAAATGGCTTATAACTTTTGTTTCATATATTTTCTTCAGTTTTTAGCTCTTTCAAGCAAGAAAGAAAACCTCATCCCTTTTGCTCCATCTTGACTGGAAGTGTTAATTTTCAGGACTTTAAAAAATTTATATTATAATGACTTTTATAAAAATAAGGCCAGGCACAGTGGCTCACGCCTGTAATCCCAGCACCTTGGGAGGCCGAGGCGGGTGGATCACCAGGTCAGGAGATCAAGACCATCCTGGCTAACACAGTGAAACACCGTCTGTACTAAAAGTACAAAAAAATTAGCTGGGCATGGTGGCGAGTGCCGGTAGTCCCAGCTACTTGGGAGGCTGAGGCAGGAGAACGGTGTGAACCTGGGAGGCGGAGCTTGCAGTGAGCTGAGATGGCACCACTGCACTCCAGCCTGGGTGACAGAGCGAGACTCCGTCTCGAAAAAATAAAATAAAATAAATAACAAATATAGCATTTCCCTCCTATAAATTTTATGGTGCTATTGCATTGCTGGTACCCTAAGTGCATGTTTAGTGTGTCTATTGGGTACATTGGCTGTGGGAATAAGAAATCAAAAATGACACCAATGTTTTGCATCTAATTGACCAGAAAACTTGATTATATAGTTGCCAGCCAAAGATTGGTTTTAGAGAGAAGCAGATAAGTTTAGTTGAGGTCAAATTAATGTTGAGGTGCTGGCAGAATCTCCAGATGAAAGAGTAAAGAGCTCCAGAAAGGTGATTTGGGAATTCATCTTTGTAGACTGATAGGCAAATATTTTTAGGTAGACAAAAAAAAAAAAATCTAGTAAGATAAAAACAGAGCCGGGCCTGGTGGCTTACGCCTGTAATCCCAGCACTTTGGGAGACGGAGACGGGTGGATCACCTAAGGTCAGGAGTTAGAGACCAGCCTGGCCAACATGGTGAAACACTGTCTCTACTAAAAATACAAAATTAGCTGGGCATGGTAGCACACGCCTATAGTCCCAGCTACCCAGGAGGCTGAGGCAGGAGAATCGCTGGAACCCAGGAAGCAGAGGTTGCAGTGAGCTGAGATGGTACCATTGCACTCCAGCCTGGGCAACAAAGTGAGACTCCGTCTCAAAAAGAAAAAAAAAGTAAAAAAATAAAATAAAAAATAGAATGGAGAATTGAAGAATATGGAAAGGAAGTTGGAGTGATTATCTACCAGGCTTTACTGTAATTGAACTTTGAATTTGACACTGTTTCTTCCCAAGTAACACCAAAAGAAAAAATATATTATGTTCTGAGTTTTCATTGTTGAATTACTAATGCTACAGATACTGATTTTTATTTTTATGTTTTTTAGAGACAGAATCTCCCTATGTTGCCCAGGCTGGTCTTGAACTCCTAGCCTCAAGCAATCCTCTTGTCTCAACCTCCCAAGTAGCTGGGACTACAGGCGTGTGCCACCACGCTAGGCTCTGGAAATTCTAGATTAATTGTTTCTCATTGGAGTCTTTATTTATTTTTTTTTTACATTTATATTTATTAATTTAGAGACAGGGTCTCACTCTGTCACCCAGGCCAGAGTGCAATGATGCAATCATAGCTCACTACAGCCTCAAACTCCTGGGCTTAAGGGATCCTCCCACCTCAGTCTCCCAAGAAGCCAGGACTACAATTGTACACCACCACGCCTACCTAATTTTTTAATTTTTTTGTAAAGGCAGGGTCTCCCTTTGTTTCTCAGGCTGGTCTGGAACTCCTGGCCTCAAGTGATCCTCCCACCTCAGCCTCCCAAAGCACTGAGATTACAGGTGTGAGCCACCACTCCTGGCCTCTCACTGGATTCTAATTAAATTGCTTGTTATCATGAATCCTATAGTACCCATAGAGCTATATTAGGCAGTTTTGGTAAAGTGTATATTAGTGATCTTGTATTGAATTTCTGCTGTGTGAAGGGTAGCATATTGAGTACTATTGGAACATTCAAAACAAAGCAATAAAGAGCACAGACCAACCCTCAAGGATCTGATGGTGCTTACAGGTCAGAGGAAATACATGCACATGAAGCCACAGGAGAGCAATTTTCCCATAAGACCACATGTAAAATTGTAAGGAAGAGACCATATATGTAGGAGAAAGTGCAGCATTAAGAATTCAAAATGTTTGAGCTTCTTGGAAGATGTAATTTTAAAGCTGAGTCCTTAGAAGATACAGTAGAAATGAATCAATAGAAACTATTGGACCAAGCACAGTGGCTCACACCTGTAATCCCAGCACTTTAGGAGGCCAAGGCAGGAAGATTGCTTGAGCCCAGGAGTTTGAGACCAGTCTGGGCAACATGTTGAGACTGTCTGTACAAAAAAAAAATTTTTAACTAGCTAGATATGGTGGTACATGCCTGTGGCTCCTTGGGAGGCTGAGCCCAGGGGATCAACGCTGCAGTGAATAGAGATCGCGCCACTGCACTCCAGCCTGGGCGACAGAGCAAGACCCTGTCTCAAAAAAAAAAGAAAAAGAAAGAAAGAAACTATTGAAGTTTGTTGGGATCAAGAAATTGTCATTCAGCATTAGCTGGGAAGTCAGATTTGTTTATTTATTCATTTAATGTGTCTTTTGAGCATCTGCTGTGTGGCAGGCACTGGAAATACAAGTGCTCAGTGAATAAGACATCTTTGCCCCCATGGAGCTCACATCTCAGAGGAGAGGCCAACTGTAAATAAGAAATCACCTGAATAGATGAACAAGAGAAATAACTGGAAGCAGTAACTGTATAGGAGATAACTCAACAAGGAGAAATGATAGTGAAGTATTGAAGGACTTACTTTAGATTTGATGTTCATGGAAGGCCTGTTTTAGGAAATAACATTTAAGTTGAGATCTGAATGACAAAAAGCAGCCAACTATGTTGGTGGAAAAAAACATTCCAGGAAGAGGAAGCAACTCCTGCAAAGGTCTGAGGAAGGAATTGCCTTAATCTGTCCAAGGAATAGAAAGAAGGCCCACCTAGGTGGAGCATGGTGGATGAATAGAAGAGTTTCTGGGGAGGCGGAGGTGGGAGAATCACTTGAGCCAGGAGTTTGAGGCTGCAATAGTTCAATTTCAGAGGGGCAGACAGGTGTTATTAAAATATATGTAATATAAACATAAAGGTGCTTTGGACACAGGTTCAGCTACATCTAACTAAGGAAAGAAACCTATCATTCTGTTTTAGCTATTACTCTGTTGTAGTTATTACTCTAGGACTGCTCATTCAACAAATGTTGAGTACCTATTATGTGCTAGCAGCTGTGCTAGACAAATCAGGCACGTGGGTCTTGAGAGCTGAGGTAGAGACAAAGGTACAATGGGAGCTGGAACTGGGGCTTTACTAGGGAAAGGTGATTTTTTTTTTTTTTTTTTGAGACAGAGTTTCGCTCTTGTTGCCCAGGCTGCAGTGCAATGGCACAATCTTGGCACACTGCAACCTCCGCCTCCTGGGTTCAAGCAATTCTCATGCCTCAGCCCCCTGAATAGCTGGGATCACAGGCACTCACCACCACGCCCAGCTAATTTTTGTATTTTTAGTAGAGACGGGGTTTGACCATGTTGGTCAGGCTGGTCTCTAACTCCTGACCTCAGTGGATCCACCCGCCTCGGCCTCCCAAAGTGCCAGGATTACAGGCGTGAGCCACTGCGACCAGCCAGGTGATAATTTTTAAAGGGAGAAATAAGTCAGTGGATAGATCTTGAACATTTTTATTGAGGAATTTGGATTTAAAATAGTAAGCAGTAGCAAATAACCATAGGGTCTTATACAGTAAGATCTTTGATAAAGATGATTGTAGAAACTATGAATAGGATAAATTGGAAGCCAAAGAAATTAGAAGCAGAGAGACCAGCTGGAGGAGCGTTGAAATAAAAACAGGTGTGAAGCAACAGACAAGATTGTTGGCAGTGGAAACAAGTATAGGGCAAGGGCCCAGGAGTTCAGCAGGTATCCTACCTTTCAATTTATTAAGTGATTTACAATTGATGTCTCCTGTTTTATTACTGTCTTACTGTGTATTTTGTGGAACTGAGTCAACATCTAGCGTCTTTTAACCTGTTCTTTGCATATCACAGTCTTTTATTTTGATGCTAAGCCCCTCCAAAACAGCATTTTCACATGAAACTTATTGCATTGCACAAAAATATAGTTTAAAAAGTAATTGATAATAATTAGGAGTATAGGGTATTTGTACAGGTTCATTTCTGTCTCTTTGCAGAAAATAGCATTTCTAGTCTGTCATGAGAGGCCCCAAGCTGAAAGAGCCCCGTTTAGCCATTCCTGAATTCTTTAAAAATTTTTTTTTACTTTAAATAGAGATGGGATCTTACCATCTTGCCCAGGCTGGTCTCAAACTCCTAGGTTCAAGGGATCTTCATGCCTCGGCCTCCCAATGTGCTAGGATTACAGGCATGAGCCACCGTGCCCCACCTCCTGAATTCTTAACCTACAGAAATTGTGAGAAGATAAATGTTTACTCTTACTTTAAACCGCTAAATTTGGGGAGATTTTTTTCGCAGCAGTAGATAATTTATGTACACATTCATGCCCTTTGCCATGTCACTGTAATGTCCTCCCACTATGGGCAGGGGGTACTTACCTGTCCTTTAACTCTGGGCCCAATTGCTTTGACCAGTAAGAGGCTCTCTCGGGCCTGTGTCGTCACCATGAGAGAAACGTGCCCTGGCTAGTCTGCCGGTCCAGTAAGAGTGAAAGACACTTGGAGCAGAGCCTGTGCAGCCAACCTGGAGATGTGCAGTGAGAGGCAGAGGTACCAGTCTAGATTAGCTGAATCCCAGCTGATCCAAAGACACTGAGCAATAACAAATGACTGTTGTTTGAAGCCCTGAGTTTGGGGGCACCTTTACCAATAGTACACTGGAGTCAGATGGATTAAGAGATTTGTGGGGAACTGGTGGTCTAGGCCAAGCGTGAGATTAGGGAGCTGGTTTGAAGAGTTTAACTGGAGGCTTCTAGCCTGAGGACCTAAGCCCTACCCTCTAGGCTTAGGAACCATTTAGTAACTGGAATGTCAATCCTTCCCAGGCTAGGGAGGGCAAAGATTTGGTACTTGGAGTTTCAGGAAAGCCATGTCAAGGGCTGTTCATGAAGCACCTACAGGGGCTTTTTTTTTTTCCCCCTTCAGTTTTGTAGTTTGTGGTGATTTAATTTGCAGGATCACCACAAAGTCATTGCAAAATCTTTACTCCTTCTTTTTGCCAGCACCAACTTCGACCTTTGCAGTCTCCCTGACTGACTTCATTCTGTTCTTGCTCAGCTTTTTTGTTTCTTGAGGTCTTTTTCTTCTCACACAGGTTATATCTTTCAAGTCCATATCTGGGTTCACGTTTCTTTGCACAGTCCAGCGAGTCGTAAATCATGCCAGAGCCAGTTTTCTTGCCGCCACCAATGTGAGCTCTGAATCCAAATACAAATATAGCATCCAGTGAGATTTTGTACATTTTGGTGAATTTTTCCCAAATTTCTGCCTCAGGTACTGTTGCCCTCCAAGGATAAAGCACATCAATGACCATTTGTATTTCCACTGAAGTAGTCAGTTGGTCATGAACTTCCTGGTCCAGATAGTTACCATATAGTTCCTGATGATAGTCGATCCTCCAGCAGCCAGAGAGGACTATAGTGTTCATATGTAGACATTATTGTACCTGTATGCATACAGAAGCATGGAATAATAGCAATGGAAGATCAGGGCTTTGAGACTGTTGCCATAAAAATGGATGAAGGTGGGCAGGGGAGGTCAACTAGAGAGAGGGAATCAGTGAGTTTGAGTTCAAAGAAGCTAATAGACCCTACCAAAGTAGAAGGGGGTTTATATTGAAAGTTTTATTTTGTGGATTAGAAACAGGAAAAGTGAGGCCGGGCGCAGTCGCTCATACCTGTAATCCCAGCACTTTGGGAGGCCAAGGCAGGTGGATCACCTGAGGTCAGGAGTTTGAGACCAGCCTGACCTACATGGTGAAGCCCCGTCTCTACTAAAAATACAAAAATTAGCCGGGCGTGGTGATACGCTCCTGTAATCCCAGCTACTCTGGAGGCTGAGGCGGGAGAATTGCTTGAACCTCGGAGGTGAGTTGCAGTGAGCTGAGGTCACGCCGTTGCACTCCAGCCTGGATAACAGAGGAAGACAACGTCTCAAAAAAAAAAAAAAAAAAAAAAAAAAATAGGAAAATGTTTTTTTTTTTTTCCTTGGAGTTAAAATGTCTCAAGTATATATACATGTAAAAGCTGTTTTTTAAAAAAGTGTATATTCTGAGAGATTTAAAAGTAAAACAATGAGTGCTGTATAAAAGCATTAAGATACTCTGAGGTATATTTCATTGGTCAATTTACTCACAACCTGTCCCTCACATTGTACCCAAGGCATGTATTAATGGGCTAATAAAACATGTCATGTCATGTTTTATTGTTTGCTGGGCGTCTGTTCCAGCTTCTATCACTCACAAATAAAGACTTTGAAGATGCTAGTGGTGATAATAAACACCTTTAATTTTACTGGCATCCTTTTTTATAACATAACCACAGTCATAAATCGTTTGATGCAAATAAAGATATTGAATTTATTCAGATTTAAAGACTATTGAGAGGAGTTTGTTTGTTTGTTTTATTTACTTATTTATTTATTTTGAGACAGAGTCTCCCTGTGTTGCCCAGGCTGGAGTGCAGTGGTGCGATCTCCACTCACTGCAACCTCTGCCTCCCAGTCTCAAGCAATTCTCATGCCTCAGCCTCCCGAGTAGCCAGGATTACAGGCATGCACTACCACGCCCGGTAATTTTTGTATTTTCAGTAGAGACGAGGTTTCACCATGTTGGCCAGGCTGGTCTTGAACTCCTGACCTCAAGTGATCCACCCACCTCAGCCTCCCACAGTGCTGGGATTACAGGCATGAGCCACCATGCCCCGCCGTGAGAGTAGTTTAAAATGGTTGTTTTAGTTATGAAATGTATCAAACATATAATGTATGTGGTAGATATCTACAGTGGGAAGGATAAAAATAAAACAAGGCACCCACAGCCACACTTAAGAAATAGTACTGGTGGCCGGGCACGGTGGCTCACACCTGTAATCCCAGCACTTTGGGAGGCCAAGGCAGGCGGATCTCGAGGTCAGGAGTTCGAGACCAGCCTGGCCAGCATGGTAAAACGCTGTCTCTATTAAAAATACAAAAAAAGGCCAGGCACAGGGGCTCACACCTGTAATCCCAGCACTTTGGGAGGCCGAGGCGGGCGGATCATGAGATCAGGAGATCGAGACCATCCTGACTAACACAGTGAAACCCTGTCTCTACTAAAATTACAAAAAACGTAGCCAGGCATGGTGGTGGGCACCTGTAGTCCCAGCTACTCGGGAGGCTGAAGCAGGAGAATGGTGTGAACCCAGGAGGCGGAGCTTGCAGTGAGCCGAGATCGTGCCACCACACTCCAGCATGGGCAACAGAGCAAGACTCTGTCTAAAAAAAAATAATAAAAAATAAAAATACAAAAATTAGCCAGGTGTGGTGGTGCACACCTATAATCCCAGCTACTCAGGAGTCTGAGGCAGGAGAATCATTTGAACCTGGGAGGCAGAGGTTGCAGTCAGCCAACATCGTATCATTGCATTCCAGTCTGGGCAATAGAGTAAGACTCCAACTCAAAAAAAAAGAAAGAAAGAAAAAAGAAATAGTACTGGCTGGGGCATGGTGGCTCATGCATGTAATCCCAGCACTTTGGGAGGCCAAGGCAGGCAGATCACCTGAGGTCAGGAGTTCGAGACCAGCCTGGCTGACATGAAGAAACCCCATCTCTACTAAAAATACAAAAATTAGCCATGTGTGGTGGCAGATGCCTGTAATCCCAGCTAGTCGGGAGGCTAAGGCAGTAGAATCTCTTGAACCCAGAAGGCGGAGGTTGCAGTGAGCCGAGATCGTGCCATTGCACTCCAGTCTGGGCAAAAGAACAAGACTCCCATCTCAATAAAAAAGAAAAGAAAAAGAAATAGTACTATAGGCTGGGTGCAGTGGCTCATGCCTATAATCCCAGCACTTTGGGAGACCGAGGTGGGCAGATCACCTGAGGCCAGGAGTTCAAGACCAGCCTGGGCAGCATGGCAAAACCCCGTCTCTACCAAAAATACAAAAATTAGCCAGGCATGATGGCTGCACACCTGTAGTCCCAGCTACTTTGGAGGCTGAGACAGGAGGATCACTTGAGCCCAGGAGTCGGAGGTC
Organism: Rhinopithecus bieti; assembly: GCF_001698545.2. NCBI lineage: Eukaryota > Metazoa > Chordata > Mammalia > Primates > Cercopithecidae > Rhinopithecus > Rhinopithecus bieti. Next base: position 84,689 of record NW_016807313.1, read on the forward strand.
GCAGTGAGCCAAGATTGTGTCATTGCATGCCAGCCTGGGTGACAGAGCAAGACTCTGTCTCAAAAAAATAAATAAATGGCCGGGCGCGGTGGCTCAAGCCTGTAATCCCAGCACTTTGGGAGGCCGAGACGGGTGGATCACAAGGTCAGGAGATCGAGACCATCCTGGCTAACACGGTGAAACCCCGTCTCTAATAAAAAATATAAAAAACTAGCCGGGCGAGGTGGCGGGCGCTTGTAGTCCCAGCTACTCGGGAGGCTGAGGCAGGAGAATGGCGTAAACCCGGGAGGCGGAGCTTGCAGTGAGCTGAGATCCGGCCACTGCCCTCCAGCCTGGGCGACAAAGCGAGACTCCGTCTCAAAAAAAAAAAAAAAAAAGAATTGCCACAGAGAAAAGGCAATACAGGAAGAACAATTCCCATGCCACATATTCCTAGGACTTCACAGAAACAGGATACCCCTACTGCCTGGGCGTGGTGGCTCACGCGTGTAATCCCAGCACTTTGGGAGGCCGAGGTGAGCGGATTACTTGAGGTCAGGAGTTTGAGACCAGCCCTGGCCAATATTGTGAAACCCGTCTCTACTAAAAATACAAAAAAAAAATTTAGCTGGGCATGGTAGCATGCACCTGTGGTCCCAGCTACCTGGGAGGCTGAGGCAAGAGAACAGCTTGAACCTGGGAAGCAGAGATTACACCACTGCACTCCAGCCTGGGCGACAGAGTGAGACTCTGTCTCAAAACAAAAACAAGAAACAAAAGGATACCCCATAGCCCAGGCATTCCAAAAATTCCTACGTTCAACCACATAAAAATGTAAAACACGCTATATCAAAATGTAAATGTGCATATTCTACAACACAGTAATTCAGTTCCTGAAAATCATCTCAAAGAAATCAACAAATACACAGAGATAGAAGGATGTTCATGGAAACATGGCTCAGAATCAGAAAGCTTCGGACACAGTCTCAACAGGGGATTAGTAAAAGTAATAGCCTACTTACTGGTGTCCTCACCTCCTTCTGGTCCCTACCTCCAGACAGTTTTATTATTACTTCTGTAGCCTCATCCTCCTTCCCTTTTTCTCCAGCTCCTAGCCTTCTCTCAGTTCCTAAAAGCTTCCTTCTGTTCACATGCTGATCCTCTGTCTGGAAGGACCGGCTTCGTCCCTTCCCCTCTTCATCTAGTTAACTCCTACTTCTCCTTCAATACTCACCCAGCTAAAGTCTGCTGGTCTTGATTTCTGGCACCAATTTTACAAGGTTTTGTAGAAATTAGGTAAAGCAATGTGGGTTTAACGTGGTAATAATCAAATCTGCACATGTAGAGAATCCAAAGTGCTATTTCTTTTTTTCTTTTCTTTTTTCTTTGAGACAGGGTCTCACTCAGTTCCGCAGACTAAGGTGCAGTGGTCCACCCACAGGTCACCACTGCCTTGGCCTCCCAGGCTCAAGAGATCTCCCCACCCCAGCCTCCTCAGTAGCTAGTACTACAGGTGTGTGCCACTACACCTGGCTAAATTTTTTTGTTTTTTGTAGAGATGGGGTCTCACTATGTTGCCAGGGGTCATCTTGAACTCCTGGACTCAAATGATTCCCCCACCTTGGCCTCCCAAAGTGCTGAGATTAAGGTGCAAGCCCCCATGCCTGACCCAAAATGCTGTTTCTGAATGGTGGGTTGAGAATGATTTTTTTTTCCTTCCTTGTATTTTCTAGATTTTTCTATAATGATAAAGTCAATCTAAATTTTTTAAATTTACTGTATATTGCATAATCTTTTATATTTTGAATTGTATTAGGTACATGTATTAATTATTAAAATAATAGAGAAAATGTTAAAGGTAAAACTAAAAGTTAGGCAATATATTTACAACATATTTGATAAACAACGGTAAAAATTCCTGACTATATAAGGATCTTTCAGGTATATGCACCAAATTTGTAACAGTGGTTAAAGTGGGATTATAGGAGAGTTATTTTGTGTCACAGATTTCTATATCATTAATTCTTATAATACATACTTTTGTCACTTTTTATAATATAATTAATAATATATTATTTTAAATAAATTGCTCTTACAAATTAACCAGAAATCGGTTAAACTCCCAAACAAAATAACAGGCTAAAGAATAAGCAATTCAAAAGAGAAAAGATACTTTTTATAACGTAACTTTCAAACTTGCTAATAACCAAAGTGAAAAACTAAAATGATATATTAGTAATTGTCTAAGAACCTGCCAATGACAGGAGAAAAAAAGAGTCTAGTGCTGGTGAGGGCATGGGAGCACAGGCACCTTTGTTCACTACTGATAGATACAAAAATAGGTCTAAAGAACGAAATGTGTCAGGATGCTGAGGCAGGAGAATGGCGTAAACCCGGGAGGTAGAGGCTGTAGTGAGCGGAGATCGCACCACTGCACTCCAGCCTCGGCAAGAGAGCGAGACTCCATCTCAAAAAAAAAAAAAAAAAAGGAACAAAATGTGACAAGTATCTTCAAATTTTTCATTTCTAAGCAACTGCAAATGTAAACTTATCCTAAGGAATAATCGGAGCTAGGCTCAAAAACTAATGTATAAAACAGTTCATAATAGTTTTATATATCATAGTGATTTAAAAATGGTAGTAAAGCCGGGCGCGGTGGCTCAAGCCTGTAATCCCAGCACTTTGGGAGGCCGAGACGGGCGGATCACGAGGTCAGGAGATCGAGACCATCCTGGCTAACACAGTGAAACCCCGTCTCTACTAAAATACAAAACTAGCCGGGCGAGGTGGCAGGCGCCTGTAGTCCCAGCTACTCGGGAGGCTGAGGCAGGAGAATGGCGTAAACCCGGGCGGCGGAGCTTGCAGTGAGCTGAGATCTGGCCACTGCACTCCAGTCCGGGCGATAGAGCGAGACTCTGCCTCAAAAAAAAAAAAAAAAAAAATGGTAGTAAATTGGCCAGGTGTGGTAGCTTACACCTGTAATCCCAGCACTTTGAGAGGCCAAGGCAGGAGAATCGCTTGAGTCTAGGAGTTTGAGACCAGCCTGAGCAAAATAAGGAGACCCTGTCTCCACAAAAAATTTTTAAAAATGAGTCAGCCTTGGTGGCATGTGCCTGTGGTCCCAACTACTCAGGAGGCTGAGTTCAGAGAATCACTTGAGCCCAGAAGGTTCAAGGCTACAGTGAGCTGTGATAATGTCACTGCACTCTAACCTGGGCAAGAGAGCAAGACCTTGTCTCAAAAAAACAATAAAAACAACAAAACTATGTCTTAGGAAAACATTTAATGACATAAGAAAATGCTCATTATATTATTTTGAGCATTTCAAAAAATGAAAATATAAGACTGTCGACAACCAATATTTTAAGATATTTTGTATATATTATATAACACATTATTACATGTAAATACATAGAAGTATATGTTGGCCAGGTGCGGTGGCTCAAGCCTGTAATCCCAGCACTTTGGGAGGCCGAGACGGATATATTGGTCTGTACCAAAATATTTAAAACATTAGCCAGGTGTGGTGGTGGGCACCTGTCATCCAAGCAACTTGAGAGGCTGAGGCAGGAGATTCCCTTGAACCCAGGAGGCAGAGATTGCAGTGAGCTGAGATCGTGCCCCTGGGCAACAAGGCGAGACTCTGTCTCAAAAAAAAAAAAAAAAAAAAAAATGTAATTAAAAAAAGGTTGGGCTCGGCTGGGCTAGGTGCAGTGGCTCAAGCCTGCAATCCCAGCACTTTGGGAGGCCGAGGCGGGTGGATCATGAGATCAGGAGTTCATGACCAGCCTGACCAATAAGGTGAAACCACGTCTCTACTAAAAATACAGAAAAACGTAGCTGGGCGTGGTGGCACGCTCCTGTAATCCCGGCTACTCAGGAGGCTGAGGCAGGAGAATCACTTGAACCCCGGAGGCAGAGGTTGCAGTGAGCCGAGATTGCACCACTGCATTCCAGCCTGGGGGACAGAGCAAGATTCCATCTCAAAAAAAAAAAAAGGCTGGAAATTATTTGTCCTGTTAACCTCCCATCCCTCATACTCCTTCTACTTAAACCTTAGTGGACTTGTGAGCCCCTCAACCAATAGTCAGTAGAACTGACACTGTGTGGCTTCTCAGACTAGGTCGTAAAGGGATCTCTCTGAATGCTCACTACCTTGGAACAGTCCCTGCGTCTGCTCCTTCTTGGAACCCAGCCACCATGCGGTGAGAAGTCACACGGAAACACCATGAGTAGGTGCTCTAATCATCAGTCCCAGTGGCCTAGTTGACATATGAGTGAATAAGCCATCTTATTGGAAGTGGGTTCCTTGGAACTCAGCTGTTCCATCCTTCAGGCAGTGGAATCATCCCCTGCACTTTGAATTATTCCCAGCTTTTCTGGTCTTCCCAACTGAAGCCCCAGACATCACAGAGCAGAGAGAAGCTGTCTTCAAAGTGCCCCTTTGAAATTCCTGACCCACAGAATCTGTGGGCATAATAAAATGGTGGTTGTGTTATGGCACTATGTTTTGGGTTGGTTTATTATGCAGAAATAGATAACTGGAATATGGATTTTTTCAACAAAATGTAAGGCAATATGTTAACATGATGGTTGTTAAGACCAGGCTATACTATTCCTCCAAACAGTATAAATATGTTTTCAAAACATCACGGATTGAACCCTAAACTGTATAAAGAAGGTAGTTGTATTAGGTCTGCTTAGACTGCCATAAACAACAGAAATTTATTTTCTCACAGTTCTGGGGGCTAGAAGTAAGTCCAAGATGAAGGTTCCAGCCAATTCAGTTTCTAGTGAGAGCCCTCTTCCTGGCTTGCATATAGCTACTTCCTGCTGTGTCCTCACAAGGGAGAGAGGCTGTGAGCAAGCTCTTTGGTGTCTAAAAATAATTAAGGATGCTGGATAAGGACACTAATCCTATTGGATCACAGGCCCCACCCTTATGACTTCATCTAAACTTAATCACTTCTATGCTCCAAAAACAGCCACACTAGGGATTAGGGCTTCAACATATAAATTCTTCAGGGACACATACATTCACATTACAATAGGTAGGAGCACTCCCTCACTCCCCTACCATCAGTGACCCAGGCTACAGTCTGGCTTTACCCCATGCCTGCTCACCCTGGAGTTAGAACCTACCTGCCCTTTTACACAATCCAAGATACCATCATCTCTTGCCTAAGCTACTCCAAGTAACCTCCTCCTTCACCTCCCTGTATACACTCCTCCCATTCCTTAGTCTGTTCTCCACACTACCAGAAATCTCAAAATGCCAATCTGATGATGCTTTGTCTCCATTTCTGCTCCCAGTGACATCCCATTACTCTTAGAAAAAAAGTCCAAAGCTGGCTAGGAGCCATGGCTCATGCCTGTAATCCCAGCACTTTGGGAAGCCAAGGTGGGTGGATCACTTGATGTTATGAGTTTGAGACCAGCCTGGCCAACATGGTGAAACCCCGTCTCTACTGAAAAAAAAAAAAAAAATTAGCTGAGCATGGTGGCGCATGCCTGTAATCCCAGCTATTTGGGAGGCTGAGGCAAGAGAATCGCTTGAACCTGGTAGGTGGAGGTTGCAGTGAGCTGAGATTGCGACATTGCACTACAGCCTGGACAACAGTGAGACTCCATCTCAAAAAAAAAAAAAAGTCCAAAATCCTGAAAGTGATCCAAAAAACACTTACACAGTCTGACCTCAGTCTGTCCCTCCAACCTCACCTTGTACCATTCTCACCTTCACTGTCTGCGTATCAGCCCTGATTTCTGATCCAGACATCCTCCTCTGTTTGGGCAATCCTTGCAGACTGGAACACACTTTTCCATCTCCTTCACTATTTACCCCTTATTTGTCTTTCCTATGTCAGCTCAAGTGTCATGTCCTCAGGGAAGCCATCTCCAGAAACCCGAGTCTCAGCCAAGTTCTTTTATTCCATGTGGTCATAGAAGTATATTCATTTTCCCCCCTCAGAAGTATCTCAGTTTATAATTATATTTCTTTGTGTGGTTATCCAATTGTTTGGCTTCCCCATTAGACTGTAATAACTATGAGAACAAGAACTCTCTGGTTTTGCTCATTGGCATGAGTACTTACCTTGCACATAGAAGATAGTCAGTCTTTTTTTTTATACTCAGTGAATCTTTAATAAATGAATAAATTGAGGAAGAACAAATGGCTAATAAATGAAATGTCTTCCCAAGTTTAAATGAAGTGTCACTTTTTATCTGAAAAGTAAGACAGTAATTCTACTTAACGGCAAGATAGTCTCAAACTTGGCTGGTTAGTGTGCAGATCAAAAGAATTTTCTAGAAAACAATTTGAAAGAATGTTTTAAGAGATTTTGTATATTCAGATCTGTTGACCCCAATAATTTTTTTTTTTTTTTTTTTTTTTTGAGACGGAGTCTCGCTGTGTCACCCAGGCTGGAGTGCAGTGGCCGGATCTCAGCTCACTGCAAGCTCTGCCTCCTGGGTTTACGCCATTCTTCTGCCTCAGCCTCCCGAGTAGCTGGGACTACAGGCGCCCACCACCTCGCCCGGCTAGTTTTTTGCATTTTTTTTAGTAGAGACGGGGTTTCACCGGGTTAGCCAGGATGGTCTCGATTTCCTGACCTCGTGATCCGCCCATCTGGGCCTCCCAAAGTGCTGGGATTACAGGCTTGAGCCACCGCGCCCGGCCTGACCCCAATAATTCTAATCACAGACTTCATCTATGGTAGCCAGCCACCAAGATCACCCCCAATTAGCCCCACCTCCTTGTACGCCTTGTGCAAACCCTTCCTACATTGTACTAGAGTTGATCTGTGTGACCAATAATATAGAGTAGAAGCAATGGTATGTTACTTCCAAGAGTAGATTATAAAATATAGTGAAGAAGGCCAGGCACGGTGGCTAACACTTGTAATCCCAGCACTTTGGGAGGCCGAGGTGGGCAGATCACAAGGTCAGGAGTTCAAGACCAGCCCGACCAACATGGTGATACAAAAATTAGCCGGGTGTGATGGTGCGCACCTGTAATCCCAGCTGTTCAGGAGGCCGAGGCAGGAGAATCGCTTGAACCCAGAAGGCAGAGGTTGCAGTGAGCCCAAGATCACGCCACTGCACTCCAGCCTGGGCAACAGAGCGACACTCTGTCTCAAAATATATATATATATAAAAGAAGAAAGCTTCCTTCTTTCTTCCTTTTTGGGTGTGTCCTTATTCTCTTGGATCACTTGCTGTAGGGAAGCCAGCTGCCATAGCAAGTGAGTGGCCTGTGTGGCAAGAACTAAAGCCTACTGCCGACAACCATTTGAGCTTGGAGCTGATTCTTCGACCCCTTCATGTGACTGTAGCCCTAGCCAACAGCATGACTGCAACCTCACAAGAAACCATGAGCCAGAACCAGCCAGCTGAGCCATTCTTGGATTCCTGACCCTCGGAAACTGTGAAATCATAAATGTCAGTTGTTTTAAGATGCTAGTTTGTTTTGCAGCAATAGATAACTAATATACCATCCTAAGGAAATACTTACATGTTCTAGTAGTTGTTAATGTTGGCATATCTAGACTTCATATAGTATAACCAAATGGAAAACCCTATTAAATAAACGTAAAAGTGAAGGTAGATATTTTCCTCTAACTGAACTTTCAGAGGTAGTCAGGCATCCAGGGTAGTTTACCATGACAACTCAGTGCTATCGAAGCCCTCTCTGTCCGTGCTCTGCCTTCCTTACTGTTGTCTTCATCATCAGCCTGGGAGCAGTTTGGCTACAATAGCCCTCGGCATGTCCTATCAAGACAGGGCAACATCTAGAGGAAACAACTCCCACTTCTACATGGGTCTTCCCTAGGAGCTCAGTGGTGGAATTCCCTCATATCTCTTAGGCTAGAATTGGATGATATATCCTTTCCTAAGTTAATCATTAGCAGGAGCAGTGAATACTGAAGAAAATTACGGTTTTATTAGTAAGTAGAGAGAGGAGAGAGAAATGGATCCTGGATGAGCAACTGTCCTGTCCACAATAAAGAGTGATCTTGTTTCGCTTTTTGAGCAGCTCACATTGTTCTTGCTTCTCAATCCCCATTTTACCTCATCCTTGCACACCTAGAACACAGCACTCAACGCATGGGGATGGTTTCGGGATGGAACTGTTCTACTTTGGATCATCAGGCATTATGGAGCAGGCAGCCTAGATCCCTGGCATGCGCAGTTCACAACGGGGTTCACACTACTGTGAGAATCTGAATGCCCCTGCTGATCTGACGAGGTGGAGCTCAGGCAGTAATGCTCGCTAACCCACCGCTCACCTCTTGCTGTGCAGTGCAGTTCCTAAGAGGCCACAGAATTAGTACCAGTTTATGGCCTAGAGGTTGGGGACCTGCCACTCTAGACTCTTGGATCTCTTCAATGGATAGTATTAAAGGGCTTGATTTACAAGTTTAAATGCTTTTGGTTGGGGCGGGGGGGTACATAGATGTCAGTCACTCTTAAATACAATCTACTTTTTTTTTTTTTTTTTTTCCTGAGACAGGGTTTTACTCTGCTGCCCAGGCTAGAGTGCAGTGGCCTGAACATGTCTCACTGCAGCCTTGACCTCCTGGACTCAAGCAATCTCCCCACCTCAGCCTACCATGTGTGGCTGGAACCACAAGCATGTACCACCATGCCCGACTAATTTTTTTTTTTTTTTTTTTGAGATGGAGTCTCACTCTGTCACCCATCCTGGAGTGCGGTGGCATGATCTCACCTCACTGCAACCCCCACCTCCCAGGCTCAAGCAATCTTCCCACCTCAGCCTCCCGAGCAGCTGGGACCTCAGGCACATGCCACCATATCTGGCTTGTTTTTTGTATTTTTGGTAGAGACAAAGTTTCACCATGTTGCCCAGGCTGGTCTCAAACTCCTGAGCTCAGGTCCTCTGCCCATCTCAGCCTCCCAAAGTGCCAGGATTATAGGCATGAGCTACCATGCCTGACCAGTTTTTTAAAAATTTTTTGTAGAGGCTGAGCGTGGTGGTTCACACCCATAATTCCAGCACTTTGGGAGACCGAGGTGGGCGGATCATGAGGTCAGGAGTTCGAGACCATCCTGGCCTCTGCTAAAGATACAAAAAATTAGCTGGGTGTGTGGCACGCACCTGTAATCCCAGCTACTCAGGAGGCTGAGGCAGGAGGATCACTTGAACCCAGGAGGCAGAGGTTGCAATGAGCTGAGATTGCACCATTGCACTCCAGCCTGGGTGACGGGGTGATACTCTGTCTCAAAAAAAAAAAAATTTTTTTTTGTAGAGACAGGGTATCACTTTGTTGCCCAGGCTGGTCTTGACATTTTAGGCTTAAGCTATCCTCACACCTTGGCCTCCCAACGTGCTGAGATTACAGGTATGAGCCACCACACCCAGTCTACAACCTGCTTTTAAACCATAAGATATATTAAGTATTGCATATATTCTGTTATGTGCTAAGAAAATGGAATACAATTGCTATACTTCTGAGACTCATCTCTGCCACATACTATGGTCTAATCTTGGTCAAAATACATTCTTGAAATCTCCTTACCTTTTTTTTTTTTTGAGACAGAATTTTGCTCTGTCACCCAGGCTGGAGTGCAGTGGCACCATCTCAGTTCATTGCAACCTCTGCCTCCCAAGTTCAAGTGATTCTCCTGCCTCAGCCTCCTGAGTAGCTGTGATTACAGGCACTGCCACCATGCCCAGCTAATTTTTTGTATTTTTAGTAGAGATGGGGTTTCACCATTTTGGCCAGAATGGTCTCAAGCTCCTGACCTCAAGTGATCCACCCACCTTGGCCTCCCAAAGTGCTGGGATTACAGGTGTGAGCTACCACGCCCTCCTTACCTATTAAATGGGAATAATGATAATTAATATTTCTGAGGGCTGTTGTAATAAAGAACATAAAAGTGTCATCACATAGTTAGCTCCCAGGAGACATTAGATTGCATTCTTTTCCTTGCTTTTTTCTGATTCCCAAATGTGGAGATTTGTTGAAATTTTTCTATACTTGACCTTTTAAAATAATAATAATGATAAGATATGTAAACTTTTGGCTGTCTAGTTTCTCAAGATAATTGAGAAGACTAATTCAAAGGAAACATTTAACATGGTGAAATGGGTCATTAGAGAGATCTGGTGTCTCATCCAACCCAAATTTAGGTTGTATTTATAAAGAGAGTGGCCCAGAATATGAATCTGAAGTCATAAGCATGAAAAGAGGCAACATCTGCATACTTTTTTAAAAAGTACTTTTAACTTCACAGGCAGCTAGCTTCTTTGTTTCCAGCCCTTCTTTTCTGATTATATGAAAGGTAGCAGTTTGGCTTGGCAGATTCTTGCTGGGACTTTGAAACCTTCCCAGGCCAATTAGTTCGCCTTTGTTCTGTAACCATGGACCAGACCTTTAATCCTGAGCAGCTACTGTTATAAGTGCAGTTTGGTCTCATGTGAGTAGGTATGTACAAATGTATCACCACCATTAGAAAAGCAACTCAAAGTATCTCTCGCAGCAATAAAGTAGCAGAGCAACATATGTCTGAGCAAAACCACCAGTACCACGATCTCAAGCAAGCATCATCTTGCAAGTTTCCATTTTTTTTTAACCAGCCTTACTTCAGCAAAAAGGTCATGTGACAGTGAGGCCTACATTTAAAAAGAATTAATGTGCTTCTCTCTGATAGTCATTGGACAAGTATCTTGACATCTATCACCTTTCAGGAAAAAAAAAAAGGAAATCCCATCAAAAGTAAATATTCACTGAATGTATCCTCCTTTTCTATATAATAAACCTTAGTAAAAATTGCACATATGTAAGTTGATGATATAGGTATATCTTTTTTTTTGAGACAGAGTCTCACTCTGTCACCAGGCTGGAGTTCAGTGGCGCGGTCTCAGCTCACTACCACCTCCGCCTCCCGGGTTCACGCCATTCTCCTTCCTCAGCCTCTGAGTAGCTGGGACTACAGGCGCCCACCACCACGCCCAGCTAATTTTTTGTACTTTTAGTAGAGACAGGGTTTCACCGAGACCTTGCCAGGATGGTCTCGATCTCCTGACCTCACCCTCCTCGGCCTCCCAAAGTGGTGCTGGGATTACAGGCGTGAGCCCCCATGCCAGCCTGATATCGTTATATCTAAATCTCATTTACTCTGACTACATGCATTCGTTTCACAATTCTGTATATCTGGTATCTGAAGGTACTGGTTTGGATGTGGTTATCATACTAGTTTCTTGACATTTTACAATTTATATTAACTTTTCCTTTATAATAGAGCATGCTCTCTTAGTATATACACGGCAAGTTGATGGAAATGAATGGAGGAATTTTGTTTCATTAGTAACCAAATTCATAAAAGGTAATAATGTTTAGGGAATAAAATGTCTGATTAACTTAGGAAGTTAATTTGTGGTCCAATTAACTTATGGTAGTAGATTTCAGGGGACTATAAATTAATTGTTTCTTGGTTAACTGAATTTTCTATTTTTTTTTTCAGTGATCGTGTATTACTTGAATAATTTAAAATGTAGAAATGATGAATAATAAAAAGTCTTAATCACAGTAAGAAATATGTAATGAACAAAACTGAATCTTTGATTTTAGAGATATTGCAATTATTCTGAAATAGAATTATCTGTACATTCTATATATAGATATCTGTATCTATATAGTTATATCTATATATTGATATATATACATTCTATCCCTGGACTGTGAGCTTCTTGAGGACAGGCTATTTATTAATCTTGATATCTATATTGCTTTGCAGAAAGCCTGAACCATAACAGAACCTTAATAAATGGGTTTTCTTGCAAAAATAAATGAGGATGATATGCAAACCACAGTTAATTGAAAGTCATAAATTTTTTTAAATGTTAATTTAAATTTGAGACCAAGAAATGTAAAATATTATGCTCATTAGCTTTTTTTTTTCTTAACAGCTTTATTGAGGTATATTTTATGTCATAAAATTCACCCATTTCAAGCCTACGATTCACTGATTTTTAGTAACTTTTATCAAGTGATACAGTCATCACTATAAATCATTTTTAGAACATTTTCACACACACCCCTATAAGGTCCCTCATGCCCATTTACAGTTCCTACCCCCAGCCCCAGGCAATCACTAATCTTTATTTCACATTGATGGAATTATACAAAATATGTGGTCTCTTGTGTCTGGCTTCTTCTACTTAGCATAATGTTTTCGAAGTTCATCCATGGCATAGCATGTGTCAGTAATTCCTTTTTATTGCTGAATAGCATGTCATTATATGGCCATATCTACCCATTAGCTTTTAAAATTTAAAACACATGCATACATCTACTTAATAATGCAACAGATAAACGGGTACTATTCATTTAGCAAATACTTGTTGAAACTTGAACATGGCCTAAGTGATTAAAAAATATAAAAGTGACTAGTACCAGATCTAACCTTCAAGGAAACAAATACATAAGAAATCATACAGTTCAGGCCGGGCGCGGTGGCTCAAGCCTGTAATCCCAGCACTTTGGGAGGCCGAGACGGGCGGATCACGAGGTCAGGAGATCGAGACCATCCTGGCTAACACGGTGAAACCCCGTCTCTACTAAAAAAAAATACAAAAAACTAGCCGGGCGAGGTGGCGGGCGCCTGTAGTTCCAGCTACTCGGGAGGCTGAGGCAGGAGAATGGCATAAACCCGGGAGGCGGAGCTTGCAGTGAGCTGAGATCCGGCCTCTGCACTCCAGCCTGGGCGACAGAGCGAGACTCCGTCTCAAAAAAAAAAAGAGGAAAAGATTTGTGGTAGTATTTGAGAGTGCTCCTCAAAGAAGTGATATTTGGATTAAAGTTCACACAAGTAGGCCAGGCGGAATGGCTCATGCCTGTAATCCCAGCACTTTGAGAGGCCAAGGCGGGTGGATCACCTGAGGTCAGGAGTTTGAGATCACCCTGGCCAACATAGCGAAACTCGTCTCTACTAAGCGAAACTCGTCTCTACTAAAAATACAAAAATTAGCCAGGTGTAGTGGTGTGCGCCTGTAGTCCCAGCTACTCGGGAGACTGAGGCAGGAGAATTGCTTGAACCTGGGAGGCGGAGTTTGCAGTGAGCCGAGATTGTGCCACCGCACTCCAGCCTGGGTGACAGAGCGAGACTCCATCACAAAAATAAATAAATAAAATACACTCACACAAGTGCGAAAATACATATTTTATTCAAGAAACAGCAACTTCCCCTGTGTGTTAAATGCAGGCCTCAAAGGGGATATTTTGTGTAGGAGATGAGACTAGAAGTATTGCTTGGTACTATAAAAGGGAATGCCTTGAATGCTATGCTATAGAGTTTTTCTTGATTCTGTGAGCAGTAGAGAGGCATTAAAGGAGAATTTTCTTTTAATTAGTTTTGTTTTGTTTTATTTTATTTTATTTTATTTATTTATTTATTTATTTTGAGACAGAGTTTCGCTCTTGTCCCCCAGGCTGGAGTGCAGTGGCATGATGTCGGCTCACTGCAACCTCTGCCTCCTGGGTTCAAGTGATTCTCCTGCCTCAGCCTTCTGAATAGCTGGGATTACAGGGACCTGCCACCACGCCCAGCTAATGTTTGCATTTTTAGTAGAGACAGGGTTTCACCATGTTGGCCAGGCTGGTCTCAAACTCCTGACCTCAGCTGATCCGGCTGCCTTGGCCTCCCAAAGTGCTGGGATTATAGGTGTGAGCTACCACACCCAGCCTAAAGGATAATTATTTCAGTTCTTTATTCTGACCAAGTTAGGAAAGATAGAGGAAGGTACAAAAGAGGGAGAGAGATACCAAAAGACAGACAAAAAAATTCAACTAATATTTATTACCCACCTAAGATACTATATTAGATGCTGATTGTGCAGCAGAGGCCAAACCAAGTCCTTGCTTTCATGGAGCTTATAGTCTGGTAAAGGAGACAGACAGTAAGTCCTTTAACAAATAAGTATATGAGTGGTCCAGTAGTGTCAAGGAAGAAAGGTTTAAAGCAAGGTAAAGATATAGGAAATAATGGGGGAGGGAGGTAGACTATTAAAGATGAGTTGAAGTTTGAGTACACACCCAAAAGCAAGGAGAAATCTAGCCATGCAAACATCTAGAGAGTGTATCTGCGGAACACCAAATGCAGAGGCCTTCAGGAGGTGATGCCTAGAGTGTTTGAAACAGCTGGAGGCCATTGTAATTCTGGTTTATGTTTTTGAAGGGTCACCCTGGCAGCTGGGTGAACAATAGACTGTAACCTTTGTCAAAGTCAAATAAAATATAGAGAGAGCCAGATCTCTAAATTTAACAGTTTACTTGAGGAGAGAATTGCAATTCAGGGTGTACACACAGACCAAATGGTCTTTAGTATGTCTGAAGAACAAAGAGAAGGTTGGAGGTTTTATAAAAAGGAGAAATGTTACATATTGCTCTTTGAGAAAGTTCATCGGCACTAGTAAGGTTCTGGGGAGTTGGCAGATTTTGATTAGTGAGTGATAGTGGTGGGTAAAATTAGTCTTAGAGTTGCAGCAAGTTATTTCAGCAACTATTAAATAAAACTGATTTCAGATTATAGCAGGCAGCTTGAGCAGCCAGGCTTGCAGAGACTTACAGTTTTGGAGCAATGTTGTGTTCTAAGTCCTTTTTCCTCCTGTGACTTCTCAACTCTGTTTTAGTCAGGTGTGACAAGATTGACCCAATTTCTACGATCAACTTTCACACTTTGTACATATTTCATTTCACATGTATGTAGGTTTATCTGTAGGATTAATTCCTGGACATGGGATTCCTGAGTCACAGGGCAAATTCACTTATAATTTTGATAGAGACTGTGGAGTTTCCAGCTAGTTTCCACTTCCACCAGCCATATTTGAGAAGCCTATTTGGTCACAGCCTTACCATCACGAAGAGGGAAACTGGGAATTTTTTTTTTATTGGTCAGAAGTCACTAAATCAAGATGTTTACAGACTTGTATTCTTCCTGGAGTTCTAGGGGAAAATCCATTTCCTTGCTTTCTCTAATTTCCATGTTCATTCCTTGGCTCATGGCCCCATCTCTCATCTTCAAATTTCTCTCTCCTGTCATTAAATTACCTTTTATGACTCTGACTTTGACTCCTTCTTATAAGGACTGCTGCGATTACATTGAGCCCATCCAGTTAAACCAGAGTAATCCCCTCATTTCAGAATCCTGAATTTAATTACATCTGCAGAGTCCCTTTTGCCATGTAAGGTAACATTCACAGCTTTCAGGGATTAGGATATAGACATATTTGCAGAAACGGTGAGCATAACTGTGATAGGAAATAAGTTGTTTTCCTCATTGTCCTGTGTCTCCTAACATTGCCTGTGGTTTTGTGGTTGTTTTGCTGTTTTTGCCATTTAGAGTTTATCCTGGTAAATGGTACGAAATGCAGCTCAGATTTTATTTTTTCCAGATAGCTATTTAGTTGTACCAGCACCATTTACTGAAAAGTTCAACTTCTTCCTAAAATATAACAAATCCCTATATATAGTTTGGTTGCTTTCTGGACTTTCTATTTTGTTCCCTAGTCTGTCTCTCTACCTAAAAAGTACATATTTTTTAAATTTCTGAGATTTTACAGTATGTTATAGTATCTGGTAAGGCTTAGACAAAATTTGCTCTCCCTCTCCACCCCTCCTGCAACACACACACATACATTGCTCTTCTTTTTCAAGATTTTCCTGGCTGCTCTGCTTTGTTTATTTTTCCCATATGAACTTCAGTTTGCCCAGTGTCAGGGGGAAGAGGTATTGTTAGTTTTATTGGAGTAACTTATGAGGTTGGATCTTACTATCTTTGAACATGATATGTCTTTATATACATTCAAGTTATCTTTGTTCCTGCAGTAGTATTTTACATTTTCTTCATTCAGTTTTGCACATTTCTAAGCTTATTCCCAGGTTTTGGTTTTTGGTTTTTGGTGTTTTTTTTTTTTTTCTTTTCTGGTTTTCTTTGAGATGGAGTCTGGCTCTGTTGCCCAGGCTAGAGTGCAGTGGTGCGATCTCAGCTCACTGCAACCTCTGCCTCCCTGGTTCAAGTGATCCTCCCATCTCAGCCTCCCAGGTAGCTGGTACTACAGGAGTACTTCACCTTACCCGGCTAATTTTTGTATTTTTAGTAGAGACGGGGTTTTACCACGTTAGTCAGACTGGTCTTGAACTCTTGACCTCAGGTGATCCACCCCCCTCACCCTCCCAAAGTACTGGGATTACAGGCATGAGTCACCTCACCTGACCTTATTCCCAGGTTTTTTTCTTTGTTGTTTTTTTTGTTTGCTTGTTTGTTTTTTGTTTTTTTTGACAGGGTCTCCCTTTGTTGCCCAGGCTGGAGTGCAGTGGAGCAATCTCAGCTCACTGCAGCCTCTGCTTCCCAGGCTCACGTGATTCTCCTGCCTCAGCCTCCCAAGTAGCTGGGACTACAGGCGCCAAGACACCATACCCAACTAATTTTTGTATTTTTGGTAGAGACAGGATTTCACCATGTTGCTCAGGCTGGTCTCTAACTTCTAAACTCAAGTAGTCTGCCCACCTCTGCCTCCCAAAGTGCTGGAATTACAGGTACGGGCCACCATTCCTGGCCTTATTCCCAGTTTTTTAATCTTTATTTTTGTATTCATAATGAAAGAAAAGACCCTATTTATAACACTTGCTGATTATAACACTTACTGATTAGTTTTTATGTATGAAAGCTATGGTTAATACAATTTATTATGTTAATTATAAATTATTAATTTTAGACACTGCTACCTTACTGAATTATCTTCTTGTTTGTAGTAGTTTTTTAGTTGAGTCTCTTGATTTTCCCAATATGCAGTTATATTGCCTTCAAACAGTAAGAGTTAAACTCATCTTTTCTAATTTATATGCATCTACCTTTCTCTTGTCTCTTCTATTACATTGTAAGTATCAGTGGTGTTGTGTGCATCTCTGTCTTACTCCTGACATTAGTGAGAAAGGCTCATGTTTCCCCATAAAATATTTGCTGACTTTTGGGCTGATACACACACACCCCATCACATTAAAGAAATATATATCAGTTGCTATTTTTTTATTTTTTAGAGTTAGGGTTCTCACTGTGTCATCCAGGCTGTAGAGCAGTGGCATGATTATGGCCCACTGCAGTCTTGAACTCCTGGGTTCAAGTGATCCTCCCACTTCAGCCTCCTGAGTTACTACGATTACAGGTGTGAGCCACTGCACCCAGCTCTTCCTATTTGATTCAGGACATTTTTTCTTATCAAGAATAGGAGTTGAATTTTGTCAAATACTTCTGCAGTATATATGGAGAGATAATGTGGTTTTTCTTAGGTTTATTAATATATATAGTCACATTTTAAAATACATTCTCAGATTTATAAAATTAAGTATGTTACAATTTATAGCTAATGTTTTTTAAAGAAGGTCTTAACATTATGCACTGTTTCTCTCCTGTGTGGCTTTTCTGTCATTACCCAATGCTG
This sequence comes from Rhinopithecus bieti, assembly GCF_001698545.2. Classification (NCBI taxonomy): domain Eukaryota; kingdom Metazoa; phylum Chordata; class Mammalia; order Primates; family Cercopithecidae; genus Rhinopithecus; species Rhinopithecus bieti. Next base: position 102,126 of record NW_016807313.1, read on the forward strand.
TGTTGTATATTTGCAGCCAGTGCCGTAAGTGGAATTTTTTTTTGTTATTCCAATATTTAATAAAATTAAGGTGATGTTGGGCATGGTGGCACACACCTGTGATCCCAGTTACTTGGAAGGCTGAGGTCGGAGGATTGCTTGAGTTCAGGAGTTTGAGACCAGCTTGGGCAACATAGGAAGACCCCATCTCAAAAACATTGCATGAAATTAAGCTGATAATTTGATTTGACCAGTGGACTGAAGATTCCCCTCAACATGGCAGAAGAGGAGGGGGCTCTATTTCAGCTGACCTTTTGATGACCACTTTTTTCCTTAATATTTTTTATTTTGTCTCCAAGCAATTGTGAAAAGAGAAAGGATTATAGGATCAGGAGCAGGAAGAAAAGTGTTTGAGTTAATTAATCCTTCTGGCTAGGTTCCAGTTAGTTTGATGTTTCAAATAAATGCCATAAAATGAACATTGTTTTACATGTTTGTTTCAGCATTCCTTTCCTCAGAGCCATGCTGTCCAATGCTGAGCACTTAAATTGTGTCTAGTGAGGTGTTGTAAGTGTAAAATGCACAGTGATTTTGAAAACTTAGTATAAAAAAAAAGTATAAAATAGCTCAGTAATAATTTTTATATTGATTATATATTTAAAATGATATTTGGATATATTGGGATAGATATGTCATTAAGATTAATTTCACCTGTTTCCACTTTTTTTTATGTAGCCACTAGAAAATTTTACATTGCACATGTGGTTCACATTATACTTCTGTTGGACAGCACTGGTTTAGAGGTGGTAGATGTGTATATATTTATTTATACATTATATCCTCTTTTACACCTTGTTTCTTATGAGAATAAACTTTCATGAACACTATAATAATCATCCTGCATTATAACAGATTACACCTTCTCTGATTTTTCTTTCTTTTGCTCTGTTTCTTTATTTTGAGACAGAGTCTTGCTCTTTTGTCTAGGCTGGAATGCAGTGGTGCGATCTCAGCTCACTGCAACCTCCCGCCCGGGTTCAAGTGATTCTTCTGCCTCAGCCTCTCAAGTAGCTGGGATTACAGGTGCCTGCCAGGACGCCCATCTAGTTTTTGTATTTTTAGTAGAGACAGGGTTTCACCATGTTGACTAGGCTAGTCTTGAACTCCTGACCTCGTGATCCACCCACCTTGGCCTCCCAAAGTGCTGGGATTACAGGCGTGAGCCACCACGCCTACCCTTTTTCTTTTTTTAAGATACAGGGTAGGCTTGGCACAGTGGCTTATGCCTGTAATTCCAGCACTTTGGGAGGCCAAGGCAGGCGGATTACCTGAGACCAGGAGTTCAAGACCAGCCTGGCCAACATGGTGAAATCCTGTCTCTACTAAAAAAAAAAAAAAGTAACTGTGTGTGGTGGCTTATGCCTGTAATCCCAGCACTTTGGGAGGTCAAGACAGGCAGATCACTTGAGCTCAGGAGTTCAAGACCAGCCTGGGCAACATAGAGAAACTCTGTGTCTACAAAAAGTACAAAAAGTTAACTGGGAGTGGTGTTGCATGCTTGTGGTCCCAGCTACTTGGGAGGCTGAGATGGAAGAATCGCTTGAGCCCGGGAGGTCAAGGCTGCAGTGAGCCATGATCATGCCACTACACTCCAGCTTGGGTGACAGAACAAGACCCTGTCTCAAATAAAAAGAGAAGGAGAGAAAGAGACAGACAGACAGACAGACAGGGTCTTGTTCTATCATCCTGGCTGTAGTGCATCATAGCTTACTTATAATCTTGAACTGGGCTCAAGTGATCTTCCTGCCTCAGCCTCCTGAGTAGTCAGGATTACAAGGGCACACCACTTTGTCTGGCTTTTTTTCCTATTATTTATAGAGTCTTGCTATGTTGCCCAGGCTGGTCTCGAACTCCTGGCCTCAAGGAATCCTCCTGCTTTGGCCTCCCAAAGCGCTTGGACGATAGACATGAGCCACCACGCCCAGCCTTATTTTTCTATTTAATTATTTCTAAGAAAATGTAGTTCCTTCCATATGCCCTTGACATTTTCACATAAATTAAATGCAATAGGCTTCTTGTGCTTAATACCAGCACTTAAGAACTGATATGACTATAGAAGGGAGTGAATTTGAAGTCTTTCTACTTTTTCCCTTATCCTGTAATAGAAATTCCCTAGCTTAGAATAAAATTTGCTTTAACATTTCTTTAACTTTCCCCCTATTACCGTAAAAAAGCAGTTTCCCCTCCACGTTCTTTGTAGGTAGACCTGAGGTTAGGCATCTATCTTGTTCCAATAGCTTGAGTGTTTTTGAATAGTTCATTTCTTAACTTTTTTGTTCTTCAAAAACAGAAACAATTAAATTACTCCTAAAGTCTTTTTTATCTTGGCTTTTGTTACATTTTTAGGAAAGTTATATCACAGATGATATTGGAATATCGACTTGGAAGGAGCAGACTTTTCTCTCCCATGGTGCCTTACTAGCAAAGAGCTGCCAAGCTGCAATGGAATTAGCAAAGCATGATGCTAAGGTTCAGGATATGGCATTTCAGTATGGGAAGCACATGGCCATGAGTCATAAGGTATTTTGCACACCCTTTATCTTTTTTCAGTACTTAAATAGCTACAATGATACACAAGAAAGCTTTTGCTATTTAATAAGCTGCTTTTATATTTCAAAAATGCTTATTGTGTGGTTCAAATCTGTCAGCCCTGGATGATTGTTATGTAATGTAAACAGTATAATTGGTAAGTATTGTGCATTTCTTACAGAAAGCCACAGCTTACTTGAACCAGTTTTGTGATGTTTGTCTTTTCTTACCACCTGAAAGGGTTCTTGAGAGAACTCTTACATATTATTAAATAACATATTTGCAGACTGGAATATATTCACATAATGGAAGAATATTTGTCATTTTTATTACAGTTCCCTTATAGCTTTTTTTTTTTTTTTTTTTTTTTTTTTGAGATGGAGTCTTGCTCTGTCACCCAGGCTGGAGTGCAGTGGTGCAATCTCAGCTCACTGCAGTACAACCTCTGCCTCCCGGGTTCAAGCAATTCTCCTGCCTCAGCCTCTGAGTAGCTGGGATTACAGGCACACGCCACCACGCCTGGCTAATTTTTTAATTTTTAGTAGAGACAAGGTTTCACCATGTTGGTCAGGCTGTTCTGGAATTCCTGACTTCGTGATCTGCTTGCCTTGGCCTCCCAAAGTGCTGGGATTACAGGCGTGAGCCAGCACGCCTGGCCCCTTATAGCTCTTTATATAAAACATGTTATGAGAAGTTAATAAAATTCAGAAATATAGTGAATCAAATTGAAAGCTTTAATTTTAATAACTAATTCTTTGAATGGGCATATGAAATCTAAAATATCCCAAAATTAGCTGCTGTGTTATTACCTCTCTCTATATATATAATTTTAAATTTAATTTAATATATACTTTTCAGATGTTACTTAAATAGTTCATAAGGAAGGGAATATTATCTATATATCTCCAGGATGAGCTTTTGCATATTTTATTTAATCTTAGATCAGTTTTTTTTTTTTTTTTGGACGGCAGTCTCGCTCTGTCCCCAGGCTGGAGTGCAGTGGCCGGATCTCAGCTCACTGCAAGCTCCGCTTCGCCAGGCTCACGCCATTTCCCTGCCTTCAGACTCCTGAGTAAGCTGGGACTACAGGCGCCCGCCACCCTCCCGGCTAGTTTTTTGTAGTTTTAGTAGAATTTTAGTAGAGACAGGGTTTCACCGTGTTAGCCAGGATGGGTCTGATCTCCTGCCTCGTGATCCGCCCGCCGGCTCCCAAAGTGCTGGGATTACAGGCTTGAGCCACCGCACCCGGCCTAGATCAGTTTATTAAGCCAATTCTATTATTAATCTTTATCTAAATATTTTCCTTTGACTTAAAAAGTAAAATAAAGACTGCCACCCACTACAATGGAATGTGTTAGGGAATATGATTCTGAACTTTTCAGGTTATTTGGAGATTTTACAGTTTTGTTAATTCATCTGAAATAATCCTTTTTTTCTTTCTTTTTTTTTTTTTTGAGCGGTAAGTTTCGGCTCCAGGCTGGAGTGCAATGGCATGATCTCGGCTCATTGCAACCTCTGTCTCCCGGGTTCAAGCAATTCTCCTGCTTCAGCCTCCCAAGTAGCTGGAATGTGTGTGCCACCACACCCGGCTAATTTTTGTTTTTTTAGTAGAGGTGGGAGCTTCACCATTTTGACCAGGCTGGTCTCGAACTCCTGACCTCAAATGATCCACCCACCCCAGCCTCCCAAAGTGCTGAGATTACAGGCTTGAGCCACTGCACCCAGCCTGAAATATTATTTTGTTTATTAAAGTATATCTAAAAACTGCATTCCTTAAACTTCATAATTCACTGCATTAACTGGTACTTTCTGAATATAACTAAAACATACTAGTGTATATACATTTCACTAATTTACTCATTTAACTTCTTCTTGTAGATAAATTCTGATGTCCAGCCTTTTATTAAAGAAAAGACCAGTGACTCCATGACTTTTAATCTAAACTCAGCTCCTGTAGTCTTACATCAGGAATTTCTTGGAAGAGATTTGTGGATTAAACAGATCGGAGAGGTAAAATGAAATTACTCCTGTTTTAGGTACCATTAGTAATTAGTGGATTTTAGAACATAATTGGTATTTCTTGCTGATATAAGGCTACAGATGAGCCTTAGGCATATTCATGTAACAGGTAAAATTCTTTCTTTGTAATCTTCATTTTTAAGAGATAAAATATTAAAGTTAGAGATTGCAGTACTGAATTTTTCTATTATCTGAGTTCTTAGAATACTGCAACACAAAACTAGTGCCTGTGGTGAATGCTAATTAACTCAGATGACTTCTTTTTTCTAAAGGCTTTCAAAAATTGGGCTATGGTAATAGCACCACCCTATAACTGACTGCAATTTCCCATCTGTGGACTCTCGCACAAGCTGCAGAATTCCAGGAGCTCCGTCTGTCAGCTCATTGGGTTATTTTAAAACAAACTTGGACCCTGAATACTTGTACTGAGGCATTATCAAAGGGAAAAAAAAAAAAAAAGCATGGCGAAGTGGGAGGGGTAAAGGGGCTTGAATTGGGTAAATTTCTCATTTTGGCAGATGAGAGGGAACTTTTTTGATTTTCTTTTAATTCAGAAACTCTAGTGCAAAACTTCTTTTCTTTTTAGCCAGAGCCTCTTGGAATTTATTTAACTTCGTGGCTGTAATTGGTTCGGTTAATCTGAGGCTCTGGACAGAGAAACCAGGCACAGCTGAGGGTAGAGGTAGCTACCATCCTTAAAGGAGAGAGGATGGGTGGGCGCAGTGGCTCATGCCTATAATCCCAGCACTTTAAAATGCCAAGGCGGGAGGATCACTTGAGCTCTTGAGTTCAAGACCAGCAACATAGTGAGACCTCATGTCTACAAAATTAAAGTTTTGAAATTAAAAAAAAAAAAAAGGCTGAGAGCCTAAGTGAGTATCTGCATTCTGAAAGACGATTTCCTTTCTCCCAACCCTTATTGATTCTCAAAATGCTTAAAATTCCTCATATTCACCAAGTAGAAAACTGAGGATTTCTTTCTGAAAAAACTGTCAAACTCAGGAGAAAAGCCCTGCAGACGTGGATATTTGGGGCCTCCTCAGTAAACATGCCATATCCCTGAGCAGTCCTCCACAGCAAGACCCACCATTTGACAAGCCTCAGAGGATCTAAGTGCCCAGAATATCCGCTGCCTTACTCTGAAGCAGAATAGGAAAAGAGGACCACTGGGCATTTGAGAAAAGCTGCTTCCACGAAACAGCAAGTCAAAACAAACTGATAAAAGAGAACTTAGAGGAAATAGAGACAATGTAAGCAAAGGCAGATGTTTTTCAAAGCACTATAATCAATATACTTGACAAGGAAGGATATTAAATCCATGGTATAATAATAGATGATACATTAAAAGGACAATTCAAGAATAAAATTAGAATTATAAAGTATAAAATATGATTGCAGAATTTTTTAATCAGAAGAATGGAAGATACAAATGAAAAAATCTCCCAGAAAATTGGACCAAAAAAATGATGTCTTAAAAAGAGAAAAAAAGAAAGAAAACTAAGGACTCTTTCAGGAAACCTTGTATCTATTAAGAGTCACAGCCAGGCCGGGCACAGTGGCTCACACCTATAATCCCAACACTCTGGGAGGCCAAGGCAGGTGGATCACCTGAGGTCAGGAGTTCGAGACCAACGTGGTGAAATGCTGTCTCTACTAAAAATACAAAAATTAGCCAGGCATGGTGGTGCACACCTATAAGGCAGAGGCTGGAGTGAGCGAGATTGCACCATTGCACTCTAGACTGAGAAACAAGAGCTAAACTCTGTCTCAAAAAAAAAAAAAAAAGGAGTCACAGGCCAGGTGTGGTGGCTCATGTCTGTAATCCCAGTAATCTGAGCACTTTGTGAGGCCAAGGTGGGTGGATCACTTGAGGTCAGAAAGTCAAGACCAGCCTGGCCAACATGGTAAAACCCTGTCTCTACTGAAAATACAAAAAATAGCTGGGTGTGGTGGTGCACGTCTGTAATCCCAGCTTCTCAGGTGGCTGAGGCACAAGAATCACTTGAACATAGGAGGTAGAGGTTGCAGTGAGGCAAGATTGAGCCCCTTCCCCCCCGCCTGAGCGACACAGGGGACTGTTTTTTTTTTTTTTTTTTTTTTTTTTAAAAGGCCAGACATGGTGGCTTACACCTGTAATCCCAGCACTTTGGGAGGCCAAGGCAGGTGGATCACCTGAGGTCCGGTGTTCAAGACCAGCCTGACCAACATGGTGAAACCCCGTCTCTACTAAATACAAAAATTAGCCGTGCTTGGTGACTCACATCTCTAATCCCTGCTACTCGGGAGGCTGAGGCAGGAGAACTGCTTGAACCCAGGAGGCAGAGGTTGCATTGAGCCAAGATTGCGCCACTGCACTCCAGCCTGGGCAGCAAGAATGAAACTCTGTCTCAAAAAAAAAAAAAAAAAAGTCAAAGAAAGAGAAAACTGAAAACAGAGGTAAGAAAATTAACAAGTTTTTTGTTTTTGTTTTTGTTTTGTTTTTTTTGAGACAGAGTCTCGCTCTGTCGCCCAGGCTGGAGTACAGTGGCGCGATGTTGGCTCACTGCAAGCTCCGCCTCCCGGGTTTATGCCATTCTCCTGCCTCAGCCTCCTGAGTAACTGGGACTACAGGCGTCCGCCACATCGCCTGGCTAGTTTTCTTGTATTTTTTTAGTAGAGACGGGGTTTCACCGTGTTAGCCAGGATGGTCTCGATCTCCTGATCTCGTGATCCGCCCATCTCGGCCTCCCAAAGTGCTGGGATTACAGGCTTGAGCCACCGCGCCCGGCCAATTAACAAGTTTTAAAAAATAAAAATTATGGCCGGGCATAGTCGCTCATGCCTGTAATCCCAGCACTTTGGGAAGTCAAGGTGGACAGATCACTTGAGGTCAGGAGTTTGAGACCAGCCCGGCCAACATGGCAAAACCCCATCTCTATTAAAAATACAAAAATTAGCCGGACATGGTGGCCCGGGCCTGTAATCCCAGCTACTCAGGAGGCTGAGGTCTGAGAATTGCTTGAACCCTAGAGGCGGAGGTTGCAGTGAGCCGATCGTACCACTGCACTCCATCCTGGGCAGCAGAGGGAGACTCTGTCTCACACACACACACACACACACACACACACACACACACGCACAAAAGACACTTTACTGAGTTTATTTTTAATCTTCTAAATTGTAATGTTCATGTTTATTTAAAGCTTTATAAGATAATGATCTTGTTGCCTCCTGGTCAGAGATAGGAAACACAATTTGCATAATACCTAGGAGGGACATTCCACCCTAAATCTCAAGGAGGTTGCTTATTAATCCTGAAATTAGTTCTCTTTCTGATTTTTTCATGTTATTTACCCTCCTGGATATCTTTGTGATCCTTTCCTTCCCTCCCCCACAGTCCTCTCCTTCAGTTTTGAATTTGATTGCAAGATCCTTAACAATACTAGCAAATTCATCTTTGAATTACCCATAGTACCTGCCGCAGTGGCTTACTTGGAGTAATTACCCAATTAATATTTGTCAAAAAGTGAGTGTCGTGTGTCTTGCAGGGTGAAACTGGTGGCAGACCAGTTTTGTTAAATACAGTTAAGTTGGTATAACAGAAATGGCTCACAGAAGACCAGGATTTGGAAGGTCTCGATCAAGATTGTCCAGCCCTTGTGGGCCGTATGCAGCCCAGAACAGCTTTGAAAGTGGCCCAACACAAATTCGTAAACTTTCTTAAAACATTATGAAGGTTTTTTTGCAATTTTTTTTTTTTTAGCTCTCACCTACCATTAGTGTTTATGTGTTTTATGTGTGGCCCAAGACAATTCTTCTTCCAGTGTGGTCCAGGGAAGCAAAAAGATTGGATAGTCCTGGTCTAGATTCTAATTTGGACTCTGCTAGCATCTATGTAAACTTAATCACATTCTCTCATATCCTCATTATTCTTTTCTGTAAATTGATGGCCTTAAACTAGATCTTTTCCAAAGTCCCTTTCAGCTCTCAAATAAATCTAAGAAATAGGTCTCTTAGACGAGATGCGTTATAAGAGAAATATTTATCTCTATTAGAAACAGGCTGCGAATGGTGGCTCTCGCCTGTAATCCCAGCACTTTGGGAGGCTGAGGTGGGTGGATCACTTGAGGTCAGCAGTTCCAGACCAGCCTGTCCAACATGGTGAAACCCGTTCTCTACTAAAAATATAAAAAATAGGCCGGGCGCGGTTGCTCAAGCCTGCTTAATCCCAGCACTTTGGGAGCCGAGACGGGCCGGATCAACGGGAGGTCAGGAGATCAAGGGACCATCCTGGCTAACCCGGGAAACCGTCTCTACTACCCCGAAAAATACAAAAAACTAGCCAGGGCCGGAGGTGCGTGGGCGCCTGTCAGTCCCAGCTTACTTCGGAGGCTGAGCGCAATGAGACATGCATGAACCGGGAGGCGGAGCTTGCAGCTGAGCTGAGATCGGCCACTGCCACTCCCAGGCCTGGGCCGAGCACAGCGACACTCCGTCTCAAAAAAAAAATATATACTAGTATATATACTATATATATGTAATAGCGGGCGCATGGTGCGTGCATGCACTGTAAATTCCCAGCTACTCAGGAGTCTGAGACAGTGAGAATCACTTGAGCCCAGCGAGGTTGCAGTGAGCCAAGTTCGCACCAGTGCACTCCAGCCTGGGTGACAGAGTGAGACTCTCTCAAAAAAAAAAAAAAGAAACTTATACAAGTTTTAACACTGAGAAATAGAGAAATCTTGCTCTCAGTGATGGAAGTCACCTGTGATTTTTTTATTACCACATTTAAAATTACTTCTTTACTCTGCCCAGGCCTGTTTGTGTCTTATCTGCCCTTTTGATTTCCTGCTTGGAAAGAGTGAGAATTATTGACTAGACAAGGAAGCCGGGAGGTGACATACTCCCAGTGCCCGTTCAGCACCATTGTGAAGCTAGGAGCAAGGGCACCTCTGGAATTTTCCTTATCAGGCTGTACCACCTCTTCTCCAGCAACTCCTTTCTCCTGAAAAATCTTAGGATTAACTGGCCCTCTTCCATCACAACTATAGGCCTATGGATGCATGAGCATGTTGACACACATGCACACAACCACACTCTTTCACAAAAGTCAGTTAAGACCGGAAACAGCTGAAAAACATTTGCTGAGCTTTTTCTCCATACTAAATTCTACAGCTCTCTCCCTGCCTTAATTTTAAATTTAAATTTGTAACTGCTGAAAAATAATGATCAGGAAAAAATACTGTTAGTGAATGGGTTATTCACCCTGGGGAGGTGAAGTCATTACTCAGTTATCTCATTTTGATTCCTAAGAAAAGAAAGTAGAATCCTTCAGAGCACCACAGAGCTCTGACTCTCTCAGGGAGTCCAGGGGCTATTGCAGGTCAGCAAGCTTTATTTTTAATGATGCTTCTAGTTTTCTGCTGCCATTATAAGTCACCTGAAGAAATAAGAATTATGGTTAGATTTTCTTGGCTATTCCTAATAGTACTGAAATGTCACTTGGGCTTGTGACATTCTGACACTGTCATAACCAGCCATAAAATACCTTAAGTGTACTACAAATTACCATTGCTAAGCTGTAACTCACTTGTCCCTAGATAGCTTACTATTACTCCTTATTCAGAAAGTAAAACAAAAACTGCTAGGTAAGACTGGTGTGTGTGAAAATAACACATGCATATTCTTAAACAAAAGAGAAAATGCACATGCAGATTCTTCATTAATACCACGTGTGATACTCTTCTAGTTCTTTAAGACATTTTTAGTGGTTTCAAGAGGAATAATATTAATATCATCCTCTATCATAGAAGGCATACAGTGTAGGCATTTGAAAGGACTATATGCATGACCACAAATACTATGAAATGGCTCTAGATATCTCCTAAAATAAAATATTTCTTAAGACTTTCTGTTGCACTTAAGGAAATAAAGTGCTTGACTACAGGAGATACAGCAATAAGTTGCCTAAAGGTTGTCTGTGGTCTTGTAGAGAGGGGATAAGATAAATACATAAATATATAAATGTAAGGAATACTGTAATTCATGCCACTTGGGGAGCATAGAGGAAAGACAATTGATGTTCAGTTGGAAAAGTCAAGAAAGAAGTTTATGAAGTCAGTATTAATAATATGTGAGATAGTCCTTAAAGAAGATTTGATAGCAAAGATGAGAATGGGGGGCTTCCTAGGCAAAGGAAACCGTGAAAAAGTGATACATATGCAGGCATGCAGTGTAGTCCAAGAAAAAAAAAGTGTTTTAATTTGGATGGAATGTGAAAAACATAGGGCGATATCAGTGACAGGTGAAGAATTGCTCTGAAATAGTAATAACTATATTTAAAAGACTGGCTTATATAAAAATATGTACATGAATGTTCAGATCAGCAATATTTACAATATCCAAAGGGTAGAAATAACCCAGTGTCCATCAGCTGATGAATGGATAAACAAAATGTGGTGTACCCATACAATGGAATATTACTCAGCCACGGAAAGGAATGAGGTATTGATACATGCTGTAACATTCATGGGCCTTTAAAACGTTATATTATAAGCTGGGTGCAGTGGCTCACACCTGTAATCCCAGCACTTTGGGAGGCCGAGGCAGGCAGATCACAAGGTCAGGAGATCGAGACCATCCTGGTCAACATGGTGAAACCCCGTCTCTACTAAAAATACAAAAATTAGCCAGGCGTGGTAATGGGTACCCGTAGTCCCAGCTACTCGGGAGGCTGAGGCAGGAGAATTGCTTGAACCTGGGAGACGGAGGTTTCAGTGAGCCAAGATCGTGCCACTGCACTCCAGCCTGGGGACAGAGTGAGTCTCTGTCTCAAAAAAAAAAAAAAAAAAAAATTATAATAAGTGAAAGAAGCCAGATGCAAAAGGCCACCTATCATATGATTCCATTTATGTGAAACATCCAGAGTAGGCAAATCATAGAGACAGAAAAAAGACTGGTGGTTGCCTGGGATTGGGGAAAGGGGAAGGGGGAGAGACTGTGTAATAGGTACAGGTTTCCTTCTGGGGTAATAAAAATGTTCGGAACTTGTTAGTGGTGATGATTGCACAACATTGTGAATGTACTAAATGCCACTGAATTATACTTTTTTAAACGGTTAAAATGATTAATTTTATGTTATGTAAATTTTACCTAAATTTTTTAAAGACTTTGGGATGTTTGCCTATGGAAAATCAACTTGATGATGAAGTCATGAAGCAGACATTTAAAGTTTTTGAGCCAGATATTATCAAGGTCTGAGCTGTGAGGGAGGTAAATCTGGCTATATTATACAGGATGAAAGGTACTAAAAGATACTAAAAGCAAAGAGATCAATTAGTAAGTTTTTGAAAACCCATTGATAAGTGCAAGAGAAAAGCCCAATCAGATTGTTGGCAATGAGAATGGGAAGATAAGGAGGTTAAACGTAAAACTCATTTCAGAGAAAATGTGTAGGACTAGAAAACTGATCTGACAGGGAGAGGCTAACAGGTGTGGACTGGGGAGGGAGAGTCAGGGGCTAAAACAAGGGTTTTGGACTAGGATAACAGAAAAAATTAAGCCATTTATAGAAATAGGAAAGTTAAGTGGAAAGACTGGTTTAACTTAGGTTCTTGACATGGTGAGTTTGAAGTACTCCATCAAGGTTGATGACCGTTGCCTTGGGAACTTGCTGCTGGAGGAAGCAACTAAATTCTACTAGTTAGCCTGATTTCCTTACTCATGGCCTTTCTGAGACCTGAGTAGATTTTTTTTCCTGGTCACACTGTGCGATAAAAAATTTCATGTTTCTTCCAGATTCCAAGAGAGCAGCATAGCAAGAAAAACAGGTTGCAAATAAATAACTAAGACCTATGAGCAGAGAGATTTGTTATGTAGATAATATAAGTAGCATCTCCTCATCTTTCTCTAGTATATCTAGTATCTTCTTGCCTCTCTCCTTTTTAAGATTGAACACCATAGCCTTCTACGTCTGCTGTTACTCCTTTTTCTCCAGTGAACCAAAGGAACAGGATATGAGCAAATTAATTCCTTGGACATCCACACTTGCCTCTAAAAGTCGATTAGCTTTGCCAGTTGAAAGAGATGGTAAAATAGGTACCCAAGTGAAGCAGTCGATGTCTGAATGGTGTTAACTTCCTTGCACATGCTTTTTGTGCTCTCTTATTCATAGAGAATGACCAAGAGAGCAGAGAAAAGGCCTGCCTTGTTCCTTTATATTCTGCTGTCTTTCCAGCTCTGTAACTAGACAGCCCAGCAACACAAGGCCTGCTTCTACCAAACCAATACTCAGTGGGCTGCTCTAACTTCAGGGCTAGCAGATATAGTAGATTTCTGATTTGTGACCCTTCTTTCTGTTATCCCCATACTGTTTTTGTTGTTGTTGTTGTTGTTGTTTGTTTGTTTGTTTTTGTTTTTGTGTTTTTTTCAGAGATGGCCAGCCTGAACTGTATTTTAAATAACATCATAGGGCTGGGTGTGGTGGCTCATGCCTGTAATCCCAGCACTTTCGGAGGCCAATGTGGGAGGATTGCTTGAGGCCAGGAATTCAAGACCCTCCCAGGCAACATAGCAAGATCCCCATCCCTACTAAAAACTTTTAAAAGTAGCCATGTGTGGCCGGGCGCGGTGGCTCAAGCCTGTAATCCCAGCACTTTGGGAGGCCGAGACGGGCGGATCACGAGGTCAGCAGATCGAGACCATCCTGGCTAACACGGTGAAACCCCGTCTCTACTAAAAAATACAAAAAACTAGCCGGGCGAGGTGGCGGGCGCCTGTAGTCCCAGCTACTCAGGAGGCTGAGGCAGGAGAATGGTGTAAACCCGGGAGGCGGAGCTTGCAGTGAGCTGAGATCCAGCCACTGCACTCCAGCCTGGGCGACAGAGCGAGACTCCGTCTCAAAAAAAAAAAAAAAAAAAAAAAGTAGCCAGGTGTGGTGGCATGTACCTGTAATCCCAACTATTCAAGAGGCTGAGGCTAGAGAATCTCCTGAGTCCAGGTCAAGGCTACAGTGGACCATGATTGTGCCACTGCACTCTAGCCTGGGCAACAGAGGGAGACTCTGTCAGACAAACAAATAAATAATTATTATAGTAAATGTCAGTGTTCTTAGGGACAAATGCTGAAGTATCTAGGGGTGAACATCGTGATTTCTAAAACTTACTCTCAAATAATAAATGGTCATGGAGAGAAAGAGGGAAAACAGAAGTGGTAAGGTGTTAGCAACTGGTGAGTCTAAGTGGAGGGCAAATGAGTGTTCACTGTATTCTTTCAACTAAAAAGTTTGTGGGAGCCGAGTGTGGTGGCTCATGCCTGTAATCCCAGCGCTTTGGGAGGCTGAGGCGGGCGGATTACGAGGTCAGGAGTTTGCGACCAGGTGGCCAACATGGTGAAACCCCATCTCTACTAAAAATACAAAAAATTAGCCGGGCGTGGTGGCAGGTGCCTGTAATCCCAGCTACTTGGGAGGCTGACGCAGGAGAATCACTTAAACCCAGGAGGCAGAGCTTGCAGTGAGCCGAGACCACGCCACTGCACTCTAGCCTGGGTGACAGAGGGAGACTCCGTCTCAAAAAAAAAAAAAAAAAAAAGTTTGTGGG